>NC_040020.1:17466186-17773097 GCF_000972845.2 Larimichthys crocea | reverse complement strand
GAATCATTGAATGCTGTTATGATCCCCGACAATGTGTTGTATGCATACAGTGGAAGTTAGAGGCTTCTGCATCCACTGATCAGCTGATACAAAAATGAAGAACGCTTGTGTCCTCCTACAGATAACAGAGTTTCTAACATCAATGAATTACATTGTACATCTCATGTGAATCTTGGCCGGACTCTGACTATGAACACACATGGCTCCAAGTGACACAAGAACGACTGACTACGGTCTCCTTTTTCTGGGATGACCACCGCGCAGCGCTTTTCTGTTTGTTTGACTGAGAACAGAAAGAAAGTTTTGATGCAAACAATTGGTTTTCCTCACGTGTCTTTTTCCAAACAGTGAAGGATAGGTGGGAAGATTTTGGGGTTTTTTGTAGAAAGATGGTACATATTCAAGACTGGCAAAGCACAAGTGACCCATTGGTCACTTACTCGCCTCAGCTGCAGGTATATAACAGTCATTACAGTCTTCTTTCCACGGCACACGCACTGTGCAGATGTTGCTGTTGAGCGACTCATTCTCACACAAGAAATATGTCTTACTATCAGCAGAGAATGTTAAGCATGTACCTGCTCTGAAAGAAGTGGCCTGATATTTTGTGGGGCAAAGCATAAATATGATGTAGGACTAATTCAGGGTTGTGAGCCAGTAATGATAACTGCAAAATCTGACTTTCGCCCATGCAAACAACAATATCCGTTAAAAACAAGAGACTGAATCCAGTGTTCAATCACCTTTGCGAGCGGCGTAATTGTTCCATGTCTGTTCTCTCTCCGTTCGCAACCTTTATTCCTGTCAAAAAGATTAGGATGAAGGCCAACCAGTTGAATGCTGCAAGTACAGCCACGTGTTCCAATGTTCCAAATCCCTACACTATGTTTATCACAAGTGCTGCAGATGCTAAGTTTTTTCTCAGTAGTTGATCTCTCAAACTGCCTTTTTCAGTGGCCATGCACCCTGATATCAATTTTGGTTTGCTTTTACTTTATGGCAAACCATACACGTTCACTCGTTTGTGTCAAGTTATTGTAGAGTCCAACTATTTACAATGGCAGCTCTAAAGACAGCTTAGAGCCTTAGTCCTGACCCCCAGGACAGCATGTGTTGCAGTAGGTTTGATGATTTGATGATTTGTAGCCCCACAAAAGAGCAGTGTGAGGCCTGATACAGTGACGCTTTAAGGCATTTGGCTGATCATGGGCATAAGGCCAGTTTGTCTAAACTTCAATTTGTACAGCACGGAGTTTGTTTTTCTGGGTCCATGTGATTCACAGTAGAGGGCAAATCCCTCTCCCCAAACGTGTAGAAGCGATTCAAAAATCTGCCCAACCTCTGACAAAAAAACAACTAATGTCTTTTTTTGGGAATGTGCCTTATTGTCGACAGTTTTACCCTAACTATGCTGAGTTAGAGCCCCGTTGGGAGCCCTAATTTATGGTAAAAGGTCTACAATCTTCAGAGCGTTTGACGACTCATGATGCAAACACAGGCATTCACTGATTTGAAGCTTTTATTGCAGTCCAACTCCTACTTAGGCCTACCCAGACCCACTCAGGCCTTTTACTCAGACTGTGGATAAAAAGAAGGTTTTGTATGACATCGTTTTTTGGCAGGAACATGGAGGGCGGTGAGACCAGTGGCGCCTATTTCTCTCGAAGTTAGACCCAGTGGCTGCTGGATTGCCTCGCTGCCTCAGGGCAGTAGCGGCTGCAGAGAAAGCTGTTTTAACTTCTAGGGAAATTGTTTATATATTCTGATCTAACTCTTCTTGTTCCCCATGCAGTCTCTATGATACTGTTGGAACAAAAAAACCTCACATCTTTCAACAGCATGGTGGTTAAGATACAACACTGTTTTGTTGGATATGCCTAACATTACTGTGAAAAGATGCACTGTTTCTAACCCTGCCACTCTTTTGCCTTCTCCAGATGAGGAGGAAGCTCATGATTGTGTTGCTATCTCTCAACAGGTTTGCACACCCGACCTGATCTGCAAGAGACTCCTCTTACACCCTGATCTTTTATGTTGATGGTTCTGCGCCTTTCGAGATACTCATTCTGGGTTAAACAAAGTGGGCTTTTGCTGTATGTGATGATCACTCAATTAGTGGCAATCGGGCTCTTGCCCTCTAATATTTCGGCACAGGCCACTGAAATTGATAGCTCTCACTGTGGCCTTGCACACTAGCAAAAGGTCACTCAGTGACTATCTATACAGATTCTCGCTACCCTTTGGTGTGGTGCATGATTTTGGCGCACTAGGAAACACAGAAATTTTCTTAAATCTGATGGAAAGCCTACTTACATCATAGACAAAGTCTTAGCTTTATTGGATGCTATTCTTTTGCAAAACAGATTGCAGTTTGCAAGTGTCAAGCTCACACAGGTGACACAGACTCTGTATCTAAAGGCAAATGCGCGAGCGGATGCTGCAGCCAAGCGCGCTGCTGTTTTATCCACTCCTCCTCCCCCAGCTGAGGCGTTCTTTTTCTCTCACACACACTCCCTGACTCCCTCTATGCACTTCAGTCATTTGCCTCTCCTCCTTGAAGTAACCCAGTGGAGAGCATGTGGAGCTCAATACAAAGATAAGGTTTGGTTGGTCCGGATGGACTGCCCTGTTTCCCTAAACACTTTTTTTCCTCATTTTGCTAAATTGACACACGGGTTAGACCATATGTCAAAAGGGAAATGTTACAGGTAATAACACAACACTGGTTTACAAAGGGCTTTTGCAGCATATGCACAGAAATATTGTCAATCTTGTGTTATTTGTGCAACCTACAATGCGAAGAGGTATTCCGTTCCCTGCAGCAGCACACCCAACACCAGACAAACAATTTGATCACTTAATGATGAATTTCATAGAACTAACTCCAGACAAGAGAAGAAGTATTGTCTAGTGATGGTAGATATGTGGTCTAAGTGGGTGGAAGCTTTGCTAACACCATGCAGTCACCACGGCTCTGTTAACAGAAATCATTCCACGATGGGGAATTACATCAAGAATCAGTAGTGATAACGGCACACACTTTGTAAACCTGCAGTGGAGGCAGTGGGACAGTTCTTAGGCATTGACATGAAAAAACATTGTGTATATCACCACAGAGTGGGGGAGCAGTGAAGAGAGAGAATGGTAACGCTCAAAGCAAAACTTGCTAAATGTTGTGAAGAAACAGGTTTGTCCATGGACGGATTCACTCCCCATTGTTTTGTCTTACATACTAACATGATTGAGTATTGCTCTCTGGTTATGTTGTCCAAGTTTCTCCAAAGGTTAAAGCAGCCCTCCCTTAGCAGGCCACAGGTCCCCACACTCGATCCAGCCTGGTGATTGGTGGTGGATAAAAAACCTGCGAAGGAAGCACTGGAGGTCTGAGAGGTGGCAAGGGCCGTTCCAAGTGTTACTCACAACACACACAGCGGTGAAGGTCGCAAAGAGAAACTTGGATCCACGCCCACCACTGCAAGAGGGTGCCCAACCCCACGGAGTCGTAACCCCACCAAGCCTGCAGTACACTCGCATGCACACACGTAAAGCGAGGCTGCGTTGATTCATCATAGTAAGCAAGTGAGAACCTAGCGCCGCTTCTACTGCACCGTGATTACACTTACACAATATACTTCCAGAGAGCACAAAAAAAACGAGTCAACTTGATTGACCTTCGAGGGATGATCATCAGTGGCTGATCAAAGACGATATTTGGGTGTGGGATGAGATGCATTCTGTGGTTTTCTTTGTGATTGCATTTTTGATTTTTTTTTCCTGTTATGGTGTGACATTTTTGGCAGACCACCTGGATAATGTCACTTTTTCCATGTCTTTGTTTGCTAATCAGACTATAAATGGCTTTAGACTTCTTACAACCACTCAACAATCTCATCGTAGACTTTGCTGAAACATGAGATGGCCCTAGATTATCTTACTGACGTACCGGTGGTTTGTGTGTAACCCTTAATTTGACTGGTGATGCATGTGTGACTTAAATTCCTGATAAAATGACAATATAACATCTGTATTACTGCACTGAGAAGATTCGAGATGAGTTTGGGGCCCTCTGCTTCGGCAGGAACCTCCTTTAATGCATGGTGAGCGCTAGATTCGGACCCTGGGGTGCAATGGTTTTTTCCAACTTTTGTTACCTGTACTTATCACCCTAGGATTGATATTATTTTTTTGTACAGGCACTCTGACCTGTATGAAAGCCTTGATGCATCGTTGGATAGGCGAGACAGTGACTGGTCAGTATGCACTCTTGTCAACAGGCTGAACTTTTTGTCAAAGGGAAGATCCTTTCCCTGTTAGTGATTATGGTTTCCTCAGCTTCGTCTGAGGATGAGATGTAAAGATGTGATTTCTTCCCCTTTTTTTATTTTTCCTTATATATTTCTTTTGTAATCGACACAGCAGGGTGTATCTTTCACAAAAAATAGTAAACGTCATTTCTAACAGCAATCAGAATGATGAATGTCTTGAATCCTTGTGAATTGTCATGTTTGATGTAAAATGATTGTCTGTATTTTTTTTTTTTGATTAATGTGTAATCAAAAGGGGGAAGTGTAGTGGAAAAATTTCTTTTAACTCTGTTTTTACTTTTTTATGCTTACTTTATATTACAATTATATTTTTGTGTTTAACTTGTATGAACTTTGTCCTATTTAGGAGACTGCCTCCTGATGGGTTGATATATGTTTGAGTGTGGACATTTCTCTCTGTCCCGGAGTGTTGGTACCAGCCACGGTTGTGAAAGGGGAGTAAAGCAGATATTGAGGGTAACCCCCCCTTTGCATTTGAGTTCTCTTTTATTACCTCAGAGGAGAGGGAGGGGGAGAAATGTCTACAAAAGGAGCAGTTGATTATTATCAGCAGAGAGGACTTTGCGACCTTGTAGTCGTACTGTGGTCTGTCCTTGGCCAAGAAAAAACTCTCATTTAATACTGATCGTGTTCACAGTCGGTAAGTCGTGTTCTCAGTCTTTATCGAATTTCCACGACAAGGGGCTATTTTCAAAATAAGAGTCCCTTCAAAATAAGACTTTGCTCTATGTAATAAAGACATGTTAATTGCTAACATTAGCGGCTAATGCTTTAATACCATGAGCGTGCTAGCTGCTCATTGTAGTAGACATGATAATTGCTAATATTAGTGGCTAATGCTAGAATTAGTGGCTAGCGCATTAGCGCTAGGTGCTCATGTGTGTAAATAAACATGTTAAAAATTAGGTGTGCTTTTTGAATACAGACCCCCGGCAACAGCCCACTCGTCAATCTCAAACAGTGACAGTGAAGCAGATGGTGCTAAAACAGACATTGTTATGTCAGTTAGCAACAATGAAAACAATCAATAATCAATCATCTCATTCTCCAGCTCCTCTTGATCTTCCATCACTGTGACACCAACAAAAAGAAGTAGGGTTCTTAAAATATGCTTCTTTAGTGAGATGTATTTTGAAAGTAATACAGGTATAAAAAAAAAGAACTGGTGGAGAGGGGAAAGACGCTGACTCTTTCTCTCACTCTGTCACTCTTTCTTTCTCAGATACAGCTGTAGTTTGCACATCTGAGACCCTGGAAAACACTTAGCCCTCATGATGAAGGTTGCATAGCCATCTGCCCTTTTTTCCCACGCCTCCTGCCAAGTGCTCTTGGCAGGAGCACCAAAGCCAACCAGCTGATCGTCCTCTGAAGCTGCTTGAGATGTGGGCTTTTCTGATTCAAAATGCAGGAAAGATATGACTTCTTCAAAGCTGCAGGCATAATCCACAAAAGACAACAAGCTGGCCTTCTTGTGCCCCTCTGTTGTACACACTCCTACAGCCTCTTCTTTCTCTCTGTGTTTGAGGAGGTAGACTGTTTAGCCGACATCATTTTCTAAAAGCCACCGAAATGACTTCCCCTTATACTTTCTGAACTGCAGGATGTATTCCCCCAGCACCTGTCCTGTCTGAGATGTCCCCTCCTCTCTGGCGGACTACAGTCAGGGCATTTTTTTTGACTGTGTCCTCCCTCAGAGGTGCAGACTTGTCCTGCAGAGAAGAGTTGTCCTCGAACAGCTTAGCTGCATCAGTTGGATGCTGGCGGAGATACCCTCTAGGTTCCTTCTGGAAAACCATGTTGATCTTCCCAGGGGAAAAAAATTTTTTTTTCCATGTTGACCTGTGACATATGAGGAAAAAACATATTAGATGTATATATTAGATATGTATGTGATGTGTAAAATCTGACCTTTAATGTAATTTGATAACCATATCAACTGCTTGACACAGTTATGAGTCCTCCCTTATTTGTCACCTAAGCAGGCACCTTGGGCCTTTGAGGTGTTATGGGCAACTTGAAACAGTCAAAGAGTGCTCACACAAACACCTTTCAAGTTGCCCTGAACCCTACTTCACCCCCTGACTCTCCCCCTCTGCCCCTGTTACTGTACTGTTTCAGTACTATACTGACATATATATCATATATATCATGATGATAGTTAAACTGGAGTAAGTAAGAAATAAAAGTCTTGCATATCTAACGTTACTGGCTAGTTTACCGTTTCGTTACCAAAGAGAGAGAAGCCCAAAGATCCTGTCATGTTATTCAAAGTGCAAAACTCTGATACAACATACATATTATCAAATGTCATATCATATCTTATTATCTATTGTTTTATTTAGTTCTTCGTATAAAAGTCACTTACCTTTGTTGGATGAAACAAATGCGCTGTACAAAGTGGATGTGTTATCTCGATCTCGCCTCTGCACGCTTCTGCTCTTCACTGAATCTTCATTCATTCTGTTAGCGGGGGAGGCAGGAGCTCAAACTGTTAACTGTTACAGCGCCAAAAGGCGTCAGTGGCTGGAGGGCACATTACATCTGTAGTGGTTTCCATAGAGAATGAATGGGAAACAGTTTAGGGCTGTTTAGCTAAACAATTCCTGTTGGGCGCCCGGGAGGCCTGGGTTTGATTCCCGGCCAGTGTATCAGGTTTTGTTCACTGTTCCACTCCTAGAGCTTTTGCGTTGGCACTGTTGGCCACACAGTCAATCCACATCATATTCATCTGCATTTGCATTAATAGTGAAATAGTGTTTGCTGCTTATCAGAGTCTGGTCTGCATGACCTGTGTAGTAGGTTGTGGTGACATTCGACATCATTCTATTCAAACATGTAATGGTAGCTTCTGCATACTCTTCTAGATACATTTTTCATGTTGTAAGGTGTACTGTCTGGTGCTTGAGAGGGAAAAACATATCCTCTGTGGGAACCTACTACCCACATGTCTAACTTCTCTCTCCCTTTTATACTGCAGGCTGATACTTTGAATAGACCTCCTATTCAATCCATGCTCCCCTCTATTTGCGTTACTGCATGATGGATGTTTACCACTGGATCACCCATTGGTATCTGGGGTAATTTTCTCTTCTGAATGACTCACTATCCCTACCTAATTAAAAGTGTGGATCACCACTGAGCACGGTGGCACACATGACAAAGTGATGATCAGAATGAGGAAGAAGGGAGTGCCGAGTAGGTGTGTGGTGCTGGACAATGGGCTCTAGAGTTAGACAGACAGTGGCCAGTTTTCTGATGCCTGGCCTCAAGAGAAGATCGCAATATAATCCTCTGCAAGGACACTTGTGCTACTGGCTGGGAGCCCCCTGGAGCTCAAACTGCTCCAGCACAGTCTGTTCTAGCAGTTTTACAAACCTGTTTGTCAAAATGACAAGCAACAAGAAAGTGTAATGCAACTTGCGAAGGTCTAGCCCTGTGACCTCTTGGAGCCAGGGCCAAATCCAGCCAGCTCTGCAAACTCCAGAGAGGCATCCAGAACCATGGAGACATGTAGACTGGCCAAATGGGAAAATTCATGCAAAAATTATGATAGGAAGGGCCCAGAGAGCCAATAATCCCCTACATGCCATCTAGATAAAAAGCTTGTTTTCTATGGAATAATCAAGTGAGGACGGTGTGAGGTGGATGAGTCATACACCCTCTGGTATATATGTGTGGATTGGTTATTTATTAATTTTGAGTGAAGTGGGCAATTACAAATTGAAATAATATTCACAAATTCACCAAATTATCAAAAATATACCCATTATACAGTACATATTTCTAATGGACAAAAACATCATTAATATTAAATAATATTCCCATCTGTCACTGTTTTCCCAAATGTTTTTGTCACCCAAGTACCCCAAATGTCATAGGGATACCTGACTGGGCCTTGAAATCCCAATGGCTTCTGGCATGTTCCAATTTGTTAAACTTAGTACTAATTTTCTGCATTGAAAGTGTGGTATTTGTCCACGACATTGACACCTCACATTTTTGACAGTGGCAATGATTCCTAAAACAGTTAACCCTTATCGCGCTCTACAATAAGGTCATCCCTAAAAATAATCAAATGTAGTACAAAATCAGAACCTTCCTGTGAACCCTCCACTTCTGGCCTGACCGCTGTGTTGTTTCTTGCCCCTCTTATGCCTGGCACTGGTGGCAGGTCTGGGTCCAAGTGTTTTCATTTCTCTCTGCAGCAGATCTGATGTAAGCTTTTCTCTGACATAAAAGCAGTCAGAAGTCTGTGCACATGTTGCACGCACACGCTAAACCTGCAACAGCTTAAGGTTTGAATATATATGTAAACTTGGCAAGCAGAAAATCTAGAATCTAAAAATAATAGACAATTGTTATGTAAATTCCAGTGATACAGAGTAATACTTAGTGTCTCTTGTGTCTGCTTTACTGTCATCAATGCATAACACTAAGCCTGGTATTACACCTAATCATATTACACATCATATTGCAGTGACAGAGATGAAGATGACCGTTAAGATAAAGCTTATTCCCTTCCCTCCCCACCCTTTTCTAAACTTGTGTTCTGCTCTCACCTGTCAGTTCTCTAAGTAGGAGTGAATGCCTAGATTCACACAGGATAACAAATACATCAGACAAATACTGAAAAAGCTGTAAGAAACACCAGTTCTCACTCAAGACGTGAAGGTAGGAATTTCTGGCTCTTTTATTTAGGTACCATGCAGATATTTGTATGGTATGTCTAGTACTCTTCACAAACAGGCAAGTTCTGGAGCTACAGGTATAGTTTATATGTCACTGTTGTCACTGCAGTCTTGGCACAAAGAATTACAACAAAGTCACGTAAGATATTTTCTGTGTATATTTATTGCTGCAGTACTACATTATTGTCCGTTTTCCCAGAAATGTGGATTTACTTTACTTATACTTAGATAATCATTGCTTTAGTCAAATCATTTGCTCGTGTATATTGTAATGTGTAACTGTAATAATGTGCATCTACTCAGATACTATTTGATCATTTTATGCAATGTTTAAAACCATTGCACCTGAAGGTCTGGAGTCAATGAAAACCAACCATGCAAGAAGTGTATTAGTCTGATAACCTCTGGGAATTAGCTGCCTCAGACTAATGAGCATCATCAGTTTCATGACTGACGTAGTGTTGATTACGAAACTGTTGTTCTAAACAGCTCAGCCAGATCAGCACAGTAGCTTTCAGTGCAGCTTTGATGGGTGTATCCAGGAAAGAAGTGGTTTCCTTATTAGTGTATTTGTTGAGACTCAGAGCACCAGTGCACACTTCAACAATTCAACGTAGGATTTGCTTAGATAGATAGATAGATAGATAGATAGATAGATAGATAGATAGATAGATAGATAGATAGATGGATGGATGGATGGATGGATGGATGGATGGATGGATGGATGACTTTATTCATTCCTGAAGGGAAATTAGGTTGTCATAGCAGTCCGGTATATTTGAATACAATAAAAATACAATAGAATGAAGCACTGAGGTAGGAAATAAAAAAATAAAAACACAGAATGGGACAAGGACACTTAAAAGACACAAGATTAATAAAAGTTAAACTTAAAATTCCAGGACCATAACAATAAATTAAAACATGTTTATTACAAAAAGGTAAACAGACTGAATAGCTAAGATAGCAAATTATGTGTCACACACACACACATACATACACATCCATAATAAGATGTCCTAGGTATGTCAGACTCCTGGTAATCTCAGCATAATCTGATAAGTAAACGTCAGCCTGGCTCACACTAAGTGGGTGTGACAACTGTGAGTGCCAAACTGCACATGGACCCACATAAATTGTTGCAGATAGGCCTGGATGTGGAAGTGCTGCTGTTAGGCCTATGTTCACACTAAAATGGCTGAATTAGAAATAATCTCATGATTTTAGCTTTTCATATACATTAAGACAGCATTTTCCTTACCCCAAAAACAATACTACATGCTCCCAGTGTGTATTTTATTGTCTGGTAGTGTATTTTGACTTGGGTAATATGTAGATGTTGTGTCATGCTAAGTCATAAACTAGCTCCGTATCAAACTCAAAATTAAGTTTACTTGGAGAATATTGGAGAAGTAATCAGCAGAATTTGCTCTAAGCCCAGCTCATATATAATATATGAGAGTGATAGCATCACTTCCACAGACATCCCAAGTCTCCCGGAAGTTCCGGGAGTCTCCCTGATATTGACAGTGGCTCCCTGATGCCCGCGAGCTAGGTAAAACATCCCGGATTTTGGATTACGCGAGAGAGATTAAAAAAAAATGCGAGTGCGAGCATAAAGAAAAGATAGTACCTCGCGCATCATGCTCGGATTACTTTCAGTTACATTGCGCAGGCATAGGCGAGAGGAAGGGAGGGGGGTGAGCGCGTGAGACTGAGATACAATGAGCTACATGAAGCACCCGTGCATGCATTCAAGCGAAAACTCTGTTCAGCGTGTTCTCGTGTTCAGGGCGACTGGTTGCGAGAGAGAGCGCGCCGATTGGTTTGGTCAGCAAAATACACCAATAAGCTTTCGTTGTGGGAGGGACTTCGATGTACTCTCTCCGACTTATTATTTATCGCCACAGGTTTAAAAATTCTGTGTTCACTCCTTCAATCAATGCAGCTCGCGAAATGGCAGAGGGCGAATCCTCCAGTAAGAAAAAAAAAATACAAAACTCATTTTACAGCAGAGTATACGAAAGTATATCCTTGTCTTGTTAAAGTGAGGAATGATGACACCATGGCAAGGTGCACTGTGTGCAACAGTGATTTCAGCATTTCCCACGGCGGACTTAATGATTGCAAACGACATGTCGAGGTATGCCAAGTTCATCACCCCCCCCGCCCCCCCACATCTCCCGGAAATGACTTTTTGGAACTTGGGATGTCTGCTTCCATGTATACAGTAGATCTCTATGTAGTTAGCCATAATGACCATTACAGTCTTTTTTAAATTTTGTGTTTAATTTCAGCCATGCTCAATGTGTTTGTAATGATTATGGTTAAAAACTATACTATTTAAAAGCTAAATGCTCCCAGATCTTGCCCCAATAAAGGATTATTTTGTGGAAGCCCATGTTCCCCCCAAAGAACAGAAAGGTTGAAATAAATGTAAATTTTCCTTTAGGAGTTGGAGTTGAAATGGACTTGTTACATGGTATTTGAAGGGCACATCACTTTACCTGCTCTCTGTATGGACCTGGTAAGGTCATCCATTTTGTGTGTTCATTATATTGCAGACTGCTTTTAAGATGTCTGGCTCTACCCAGGAAGAAGAGGAGTTGCCTGCCAATCATACAGGTCAGACATACTTCAAAAAGATGTAGTCGACATGAATTGCTAAACTAGTTTCTCTCAGTATAGTGTAGCTTTTGTTAATCATCACACTAAATGTAACATTCTGACTCAAAATCAATGATTGATTGAGGCAGTTGATGTGTATTTGGTGATCTTACTAACTTACTAACAGTGCAGTTTCAACTGTTTTTGTGGGTATCTATTTGTGTCTGCAGGTCCAAAGGGTGTAATTAATGACTGGCGGAAGTTTAAGCTGGACAGTGTGGATCAGACTGTCCCTCAAAGCAAAAGAGAGCTGCTCAGGCAAATGTCCAGTCAACGAGAAGATGACAAGGAAAGACTGACCAGAAAGGTGGATGGAAACACTCACAGAACCTCACACACAAGAAAACATACCAGTGACAGATTTTGTAGTTAATAAGAGGATGATTTAACCATAATAGCACAGATATGTGCTACCAAGATGAACACAATATGTAAAAACAGAAGAAGAGATTCAAATCATAGACTGGGTCATCCGTACAATGACAAAGTTTACATCTACAGGAAGATGGTGTCTACTAAGACTACTGTGGTTATGATTGTACCTACCTTCTTTGGACAACAGTGTCAAACAAAAACAAAAAATAATAACATATTTTCTCAAAACCAGATGAGTGTTCAGGAGTACGAACTGATCCAGGAAGAGGATGAGCGTTGCCTGAAACGCTACAGAAAACAGTGTATGCAGGAAATGCATGAGCGCCTGAGCTTCGGTCCTACATTTGAAGCAGTCTACGAGCTCGAGAGTGGAGAAGACTTCCTGGAAGTCATAGAGAAGGAACATCGGTTGACCCTAGTGGTAGTCCACGTCTACCAGCATGGTGTCAAAGGTTAGATTTCTTTTGGTCATTGATTTATGTCAAGTACATGATTTATTTATCAACTAACATGCTACAACATGTACTCAATAAATATCTATGTATTCCTATGAGATGGTTTACAGTGCTGTGCATGCATGCATTATTTGTCATCATTTGTCCTTCATCAGGTTGTGAACAGTTGAACTCCTGTCTGGACTGTCTGGCTTCAGAGTACTCTGGTGTTAAATTTTGTCGCATTGATGCTGTGGCGACAGGTGCTGCTGAGCGCTTCTCCCCTGAGGTTAGTAAAACGGTTAAAAATGAAATCAGCTAAAGATAAATGTGGTACAGTGGTATGCAGGTACAGTATATTACTAATAACAGTCTAGTCTAAGTCATTAAGTTACAGTAATCCCCATATTAAGTGGCTGTGGCTTGGAGGTTGTCCACTAATCAGATGATCGGCGGTTTGATCCACGGTTCGATCCCTTCCAGTCTGCATGTCCAAATATATTACTAATAATAGTCTAGTCTAAGATACTGAAATTGCTACACCAAATTGTTATCGGTGCCATCGAATGAATGTGTATGAATGGTTAGCTCCTCAAACTGATAAACAGCCAATGCTATCAGTGTATGAATGTGTGTGAATGGGTGAATGTCCTGTAGCGCTTTGAGTGGTCGGAAGACTAGAAAGGTGCTATATAAGTACAGTCCATTTACCATATAATTCCTAATAAATAAACCAATGAAAAAACTGTGAGGTTATAAAAGGTTAATTGACTGTTTAACCCCTCCAATGCACAACAGTTCTTCAAGTGGTGTGCATGCGGCACTAGAAAGAGTAATATTAGATATCTTTAAACCAGAAGCAGAAGAAGTGTGTGTTTGCATGATTACATGGCACTGATTATGGTATCATGTTTCAGCCTTTTCTGACCAAAAAGTTCAGGGAACTATGAAACCAGAGCAACTATACTCAGGAACTGAAAGTCAATTTTCACACAGGAAATAACAGCAGAGTGATTCTGTTTTGACTCTGGACTTGTTTTTTGTAATTGATTACATCTAATAGTGACTACGTAATCAAAGAATAAAAGAAAATAAACTACAAACAGTCAATAAAAAAAGTACATTATAATTATATTGTTAAGGATTAACCCTCTGGGGTCTATAGATCTTGATAGGGTGATGGGGTAAATCTCATGTTGTGCTTCTCTTGCGTTACAAGAGCAAAATTGTCCATTAAAATACAACAGTAAAAAAAATTTACACATACTCATAAGGGTTGATTTTGATTTGATGGTTTGAGCTGGAAATACTGAATGTGCTAAATTAATTTTATTTGCATTGCAACGTTTTAAGATGTTTAAAGAGAAAACAATAAAAAAAGAAAATCATAGAAATCACGTTTGCAGTGTGATTAAGCTAAGTTCAATTATAACCGTAAAACTTTAATTTGAGGAAGATGCACACGCGCTACCTCAAACGGTAAGATGTAAAAAGGCTAACATGACTGTAACGTTAACTTAGTTTAGTTGAATGTGAGGAATAAATCAAATCATTTTTTATTTGTATAGCCCAAAGTCCCAAAGTACATTTGACTCTGAGGGCTTTACAATCTGTACAGGGAGTGACACCCTCTGTCCTTAGACCCTCGGTTCCAGTGAGGAAAAACTTGCCCACAAAAACCCTTTAACAGGGAGAAAAGGTGGAAGAAACCTCAGGAAGAGCCACAGAGGAGGGATCCCTCTCCCAGGACGGACAGACATGCAATGGATGTCACGTGTACAGGACAAATCAACACAAACATATTGTACAAATACAATGACAACAGCAGCAAGTCATAAACTGTAATGGAGATATGATAGCAATAATGACAATAATAATATATGTAGTGGACGTCATGCAGGACCACAGCAGCAGCCACAATCCATAACTTAATGGATAACTGGCTAACCTTACTACATTCCCTCTGACACGCTACTGTAGGTTTATTTTAGTTATACAAACATGCAGCTGAAAAATAACTAATTGTTTGGTTGACAGTTTAGAAAATGAAATTAACCGACTTAAACTCATTATTGAAAAACCTTTACAAAATAATGAGATGCTAAATACTGACTATATTAATATCAATGTTTTGATTCCTATCAATATCATTTCAGGTTCTTCCTGCTCTGCTGGTGTACAAAGCCGGTGAGTTATTGGGAAATTTCCTGGCTGTTACCAAACACTTCCATGAAGAGTTCTTTGCAACGGACGTGGAGGCATTTCTCAATGAATATGCCCTGTTACCTGAGAAGGAGTTCACAGCATGTGCTGATGATGAGGATGAGGGAGGGGACGTGGAGTAGAAAGAGGAAAGAAGAATGGATAAGCGTTGAGAAGGGGAATAAAGGAGGAGCTGTAGTGGAGGGGAGTGGATAAAAGCAGAGAAAGAGGAAGCAGGAAGAGGGAATATAACAGTAAAGGACACACACACATACAGGAGTTAAGAAAGCATTTACATTGTATGTGCAGATAAACACGCACAATAGTAAACATCCACGAGCACACAATGAATGATAATTGTATGTAGAAGCAGTTTTAACTACATGGTGTGAGAAAGTCTGTGCTGAAATACTGCTTTGCAGTCATAGCTCTACAATAAAACATGACTTTACAAGTGCTCTCTGTTTGTGTGTCTGTGTAACATTGTACAGGCTGCTTCTGCACTGCAGAATCCATAACAGTATATACCTGGACTTATGATCAGATTCATTATAATCTTTCAGCTGGACAACTCTGGCAACATATTTTCTTACCATCATAGTGCATACTGTAGTCCATGTGGCATACAACATTTCAGGAGATATCTACCTTTTGGTTTTGGTTTCTTAGCTTCTTTCTCACAAAATAATATAAAAGTGCCTGAAACAAACAAACTTTTAATTCAGGTACACTAACTGGTATTTATGCACTCTTTTATGTGGTTCTGTTTAATGTAGGGCCATACGATCAGATCTGCTTGTCATATAACTGGACTTCAAAAGTAAGTAACGATTCATTCAGTTTGTATTGACTGGCAGCCACAGTGCTAAAGCCCAATGACAAGCTGTACTAGAGGAGTATTTCTACCTACTCACATGACCTAAACCTATGAATAAAAAGAACATGGTCATCAGGTATGTTATTATTTTTTTATTAAGTAAAACGAAGACATTGATTTTAGTCTTTTGGAAGAGACCACTCCAGATACTGGGGATAGAAGAGAATGTCCACAGATCATTATTGACAAAAGCCCTTTAAATTATGTAATCAGACAAAAAAAACGCCCAGTGCAGAATGTACATGAACAAGAGGTGATTGAGAAACAGAGCATGTTTCATGTTATTCTGATGATCATTATAAAAAAAAAAACAAGAAAGACTATTCAACCCAGCAGCTCCATATTTGATATATTTGAGCTGCTATAGCTGGTGTTAGACAGTGATTTCCTGACTTTGGTCTCTCAGGCAGCTGCTGCGTCGCAACCTCAACATTTCAGTGTTGATCTGTTGATGGTGTAATAATAAACAAGTAATCCACCAAGTAAGTAAGTAGTAATCCTAATAATAGTAAATAAATAATAACAATATAAGAACGTTAGTAACAACAACAATAAGCCTGATCACAGCTCGCTGCCTGTGAGTGTCCACAAGCTGGCAGTACGGGAACACCGAGGATTCCAGCGACAGAGAAGAAGAAGGAGGAGGAGGAAGGAAGACCTCCATGTTTGTAGTCCATTCCTGCTGTTTTGACAGTGGTGCTAGCGATTAGCACGCGAATCTCTGTGGTCGTGATTTGGAAGATTGGTTAAATGTGATTGAGCTGTTAAATTAAATTATAACCAGAGAACTTTAATCTGAGGAAGATGCAGGATGACGCGCGCTACCTCAAACGGTAAGACGTAACGAAGCTGACGTGACTAACGTGAACTTAGTTCAATGTAATGTGGGGAATGACTTCATAATAGCTGGCTAACCTTACTACAATCCCTCTGACACGTTAATGTAGGTTCATTAAAATACGGTGTTTGTCCCTCACACTGCTGTAAAGACGAGGAGATGTTTGGGATCGAAATTCCATCATCCGTCCTGATGAGCGGCTCCATTACAAGGAGAGACTCGCTTATTTCTCTTTCTCACCAGGAGAAGAAAATACCAAGCGGAATTAAATATAGGATATCTGGTAATCTGTTATGGCAAATCTCTTCGGTGTATATGTAATCCACACAGAACACGCATACTTTGAATATGCGGTGCCTTTGCTTCCACAATCATGTCTCTGAAATCGCCCCTTCGTGGAAGATAGCGTTAACTAACAAAGTATGGAGCATATGTGTGTGTCAGTACACAGCCTGTGGTGACTGTGCCGACTCCAACACGATACCATACAAATCATTTAGACATATTTTCTTTTATGTTCGTCGGTAAACACGCCGTTTATCCGACAGATTGTTACCCGGGGTTTGGCGTCGCACTCCCTCAATGAAGGGGGCTGGGACACCGCGGCCACAGCTAGCAAGCAAAGCTACAGCACTGTGACATCGACACGCTGATCAGATATCTAATGTTGAATTAGTTTACTGTCTGCACGCTTACACTGTGAGCTGGGCTAAGCTTTCTCATGATATAACCCTTTATGGATAGATATGTAACCCCGTTAGCCGGTCAGCACAGCCGTTTGTATGTCGCTGCCTGGGCGTGTCTGCCCATACATAACGTTATTGTTACGGTGGATGTGGATGAATGTCAACGACACTACGGTATAGATATCTGTCTGTGAGGAAGTTATTATCAGTATCCTGTGAAAGATGTATGATACTGATACAGTGATATGTTTGACATCTTTACATGGAATTACATTTACTGCATCCTACTCATTGTTATTGTTCAATTCCTTGTTTTGAAACTTCAACTCATTTTAGATACTCAGTTAATAATCCTTGAATTGAGTTTAACTGTCTGTTCATCGTCACCCAAAGCAAAGTGACTGCGGGCAGTCTGGATGTCCATCCCACAGAGAAGGCCCTTGTGGTCCACTATGAGGTGGAAGCAACTATCCTGGGGGAAGGTGGAGGTCATATGCTGGGCGAACGCAAGGAGGGACAAAAGATGTGAGTGTACACACAACTCCCATTTCTTTCCCGCAAGGTCCTGATCCATCTCCCCTTCTTTCTCTACCTGAATACTAACAGTGACAGTTGATTTTCTCTACCTCTTTTTCATTCATTTTGTCCTCGTTTGAACTGGATTAGTTGTACTCGTGCTGGTTCTTTGTGTTATTCTTATCCGTGACCCTTCTCTTTGTCTTCTCTCTGCCTCCAGTATCCGTGTGAAAAGTCTTTCTCCGAGTACAGATGTAGGAGCTTTGGCTAAGAAAGTGATGGAAGAGTGTAAACTCATCCCAGCTTCCCGTCTGCCCCAGGTGGAGCAGCTCCTCTACTACTTGCAGAACAGAAAATCATCACCAGTGGAGGGCAAACGTCAGTCATGTTACCATCATTACACCCTTGCATGGTTTCTGGCACCATACACAGAGCAGATTTAATAATACGTTCTATTGATTTATTGATTGATTTATTTTATTTGTCTCTGGACTCCCAATTAGCTGATACATTGTTGAATGCTAACATCACAACATGTAAAGATGTAATGTTACGGTGGCATTCCAATGTGGGCAAATTTGAAGAAACTCAGCAGATTAAATGTATATAAACACAGAGGGATGGCAGGTTTGAAGAGTGTTAAACCAGTGTTAACCTGTATATCGATGAGTCATGTAGATCCTGTTAGATATGATTAAAGTTTTGGAGTAAAGCCAGTACTGTGTGATGCTTTTGCTGTCAGCAGTTTGTGTTTTTGTGTCACCAGTGGAGAAGAAAGAGAAAAGAACTGTGAAACCCAGAGAGCTGACGCCGTTTGAAGGGATGGAGGTAAAAACACAGACTGACTCTTTCCTCTATCACCACTTCAGTTTGACCTTGGTACTCAGACAGTATTCACTAAATTTAGTCTTTGAGCTCACTAACATGATTTATACCAACACCAAATTCAAGGCAATAATCTCACTCCTCGTTTATTTTATTTCAGTTTAGTTTAATCAACAATATTGCTGCTGAAAGACTTTGAATCTTCAAAGTGTTTATTTAATTTGACTGGAGTGTGCAGTGTGTGAATGTGTGTGTGTTTATTTTGTCTGTAGATAAACGAGGAAGCCTGTATAACCAGAGTGGATGAGTACATTGAACTGCTCTATGAAGGCATCCCGGAGAAGATCAGAGGCTCTGCTCTTATTCTGCAGCTCGCCCGCAACCCTGATAACCTGGAGGAGCTGCTGCACAATGGTATACTTTAAATCTGCCTGCTAACACTGAGCTTTAGAAATGTAGCTCATACACATGTTCAAACTTAGCTGTGTTTGTTTTGACTCAGAGCTGGTGCCAAAGTCTTCTGTACCTGTGTGAATCATATCACCTCACATGAAAATGCTGGGTGTGTTTGTGTGTGTAGAGGCAGTTCTTGGTGCTCTGGCCAGAGTATTGAGGGAGGACTGGAAACAGAGTGTAGATCTGGCTACCATCATCATTTACATCTTCTTCTGCTTCTCCAGGTAACACGCACAGACTGACACACGCTTCTTTAGTATGTCTTACTGTTTCATTCATCCCGTTACATGACACGTCTCTTCTCCTCTCCTGCAGTTTCTCCCAGTTTCATGGAGTGGTGAGTCATTATAAAATAGGAGCGTTGTGTATGAGCGTGGTGGAACATGAGCTGAAGAGACATGACGTGTGGCGCGAGGAGCTACGCAAGAAGAACAAGGCTTATATCCTTTGACCTCATGTGCATCTGTGTGACTGAGCTGTCAGTCATATTTCTACACTCCTCCTCAATAGTTTACCCGACTTCTTCCATGTGCGCACAGTACATGTTCCTTAACACTCCTTTCTATACGTGAGTCAGCACCCGAGAACAGCTCACTCAGAAGGGACCAGGACAAAGCCATGAGAAAATACCAAGGCCTTCTGGCCAAACAGGAGCAGCTGCTCAGAGGTACGCTGGCCTTTCAACTTTTAGCTTTATATTTGCTGTGATGTAAAAGTTGATGCATCACTTCATTCCAATTTAAGATCAAAATAATGTGCATTCTTTGCCACATATAAATAATACATTATATAACTTCTCCAACCATATTTAGCACTTTGTAGAATAGTACTAACCCCATTATTAAGGCTATTTATTCATCGTTATATAGCACAAGGTTGAGCTCAGAGCACGGTCCAGCTATCGAGTGTTCTTGATGGAGCAGGTCTCTGTATAGATGTAGACACTACATTCTCTGATTCCCTGTTTGTTTGGCCAGACTATTTGGTCTAAAGCAGACATTAGTCAGGAGCAGCCTTAAGTCCATGCTGGGTGTAGCCCTGCTCTCTAACCTCTCATCCTGGGACAGAAAGTACAACATGATCAGGTGGTGCAGGTGTTGTAGACCCTGACAGCAGCAGGGATGAAGGACCTGTGGAACCTCTCCTTACACTGTGGGTGTATCAGTCTGTTGCTAAAGGAGCTGCTCAGAGACCCCACAGTGTCATGTAGGGGGTGAGAGGTGTTGTCCATGATGGATGTCAGCTTAGCTACCATCCTTCTCTCCCCCACTTCCTCTATGGAGTCCAGAGGACAGTCCAGGACAGAGCTCGCTCTCCTGATGAGTCTGTTGAGCCTGCTCCTGTCCCTGTCCGTGCTGCCCCCTCTCCAGCAGACCACAGCATAAAAGAGGCTGAGGCCACCACAGAGTCATAGAAGGTCCTGAGGAGAGCCCTGCACACTCCGAAGAACCTCAGTCTCCTCAGCAGGTGGAGACGACTCTGGCCCTTCTTGTAAAGTGCGTGGGTGTTGTCAGTCCAGTCCAATTTATTGTTGAGGTGAACACCCAGGAATTTGTAGCTCTCCACCACCTCTATGTCCGATCCCTGGATGTTCATCGGTGTGAAGTAGGATGTCTTTCTCCTGAAGTCGACGATCATCTCCTTCGTCTTGCTGGTGTTGAGCTGAAGCTGGTTGAGCTCACACCACTGACAAAGTTTCTTATGAGCGTCCTGTATTCATGATCGTTCCACTCTGAAACACATCCAACAACGTCTGTGTCATCGAAGAACTTCTGGATGTGGCAGTGGGTGGTGTTGTGGGTGAAAAGGAGGGGGGGAGAACACCATACCCTGAGGGGCACCTGTGCTGCAGAGCACCACGTCAGACACACAGTGATGGAGCCTCACATACTGTGGTCTGTTGGTGAGGTAGTCTGTTTATAGCCAGGTAGTCTGTTGTTCCACTCCCACATTCTCCATCGTCACTCTGAGCAGTGAAGGCTGGATTGTGTTAAAAGCACTGGAGAAATAAAAAAACATGACCCTCACAGTGCTCCGGGTGTCCTCCAGGTGTAGCAGCGACCTGTGCAGCGTCATCCACCCCGATGCTAGGCTGGTAAGCAAACTGAAGGGGCTCCAAGCTTTGTGCCCACCAGCGCCCACAGGTGTCTCTCAGGATTATCCTCTCCATGGTCTTCATCAGGTGAGAAGTCAAGGCAACAGGCCTGAAGTGATTTGGCTCCTTGGGGCGCGGCGTCTTTGGTACCGAAACCACACAGGAGGTCTTCCACAGGGCCGGGACCTTCTCCAGGCTCAGGCTCAGGTTGAACAAGTGCCCAACCACACCACAGAGCTGGTCAAAGCAGTCATTGAGGAGTCTTAGGCTAATGCTGATGCCTTTGTGTCTGGTTCAGCTGATCTGACTGGGTAAATCTTTTCACTGATCTTGAATCCAAACCCTCTGCTTCCTTTTCCAATGGCTGTATTTCTGTCATAGGTTATAAGCGTTTCAGCAATAAAGCTGAAAAATAGAAATAAAAATAAATAACATAGTTTATTGGAGCTACCAGCGATTCTATCTGCATATCTCCACCTGTGTGAAAGCAACATTAGTTCACAGTGTTGTTTATACGTTCACATGGCTTTTCCTATCACTGCTATGCAGATGACACTCAGCTGTATCTATCATTTCCACCTGAGGACCCCTCGATCTCTGCACAGGTCTCTGATTGCCTCTCAGACATCACCACATGGATGAAGGCACATCACCTCCAGCGGAATCTCTCAAAAACTGAACTACTGGTCCTCCCAGCCAAACCTACTATACACCATGACATCAACATCAAAATTGACTCCCTATCTCTAGCCCCCACCAGGGTGGTGAGAAACTTAGGGGTTAACCTTTTCCAATCATGTCGCCTCAGTTGCCCGGTCATGCCGCTTTGCACTTTACAACATCAGAAAAATCAGGCCTTACTTAACGCAACATCCTTAATCCTGACACAAGCTGTGGTCATTTCAAGACTAGACTACTGTAATGCCCTCCTGATGGGCCTCCCAGCCTCCACAATAAAACCTCTTCAGATGATCCAGAACACGGCGGCACGCCTGGTCTACAACCAACCCAAAAGGTCCTCCAATGAACGACGCCTGGCTCTGCCACCTGTTCACTCAAGGCAATCCAAACTCTTTTCGTGCGTTGTTCCCTGTTGGTGGAACGCACTACCAGTTCCTACCAGAGCAGGAGCGTCCCTCTCTACCTTTTGAAAAACACCTGAAGACCCAGCTCTTCAGAGAGGACCTCCTCTCCTAGCACTACCTACAACTGGACATGACAAATCTACCCCTTTAAGAATTGTCACAGCACTTATTGTTGCACTAACGATTCTTATCGTACTGTACCTTGATTGTTCCCTTCTCTGTAATTCGCTTTGGATAAAAGCATCTGCTAAATGACTAAATGTAAATGTAAATGTTCCACTCCAAGCATTAGTTCTGTTCATAGTTGGTAACTTTATGAAACATAAAACTCAAGTTTTTGACAGGAGTGATGATGACTTCCCATCTGTTCTTCACTTCTTCCTTTCTTTTTATCTCTTTCACCGTCTCAGTGTCTCTTTACCTCCTGTTGAACCTCGCTGAGGACACCAGAACCGAGCTGAAGATGAGGAATAAAAACATTGTTGGTCTGCTGGTCAAAGTTCTTGAACGGGATGATGAGGAGCTGCTGGTCCTGGTGGTGTCATTCCTCAAAAAACTTTCCATCTTCCTGGAGAACAAGAATGACATGGTAAGTGGAGATGCACTGTTAGTAACAGTTAGTAACACTGTTAAAAAGGTGATTGACCTATCTTACCATAATCCAAGTAACAGCGTCCTCCTGATATCAACCTTAAATTACAGATTCAGTAAATATATGAAAAGTTTCTACTGTAAATGAATCGGTTTTGAGAATCATTTTATAAATCAGGTCAGAATAACAAACATTTTCTTATCATGGCTTTACAGTGAGGATTTGGTGGGGGCACCATCAGATCATTTCCTTTGACCATTGGTCAGACACAATAAGGCCACACACATAGATACTACTATTACTTCTGGACACAGCTTCAGTAGTGTTCCTGGAATCACTAGCTGTTTTGGGTCTGTCAACATCATTCACCCTCTTCCCAGTGACCTAGCGTAGGCTGGGCTTAGGTGGTTCACATTCTACTTGTTTCAGCAAAGTGAATTACTATTACATGACCCACATGACTAAAAGGATGTACAGGGACCCCTACACCCCATCCAATTGTCACTTGTATCTATTTCCACCACTGGCAGAGAACGAACTGACCTGGAATCAGTCACAAATGTGTCCTCAATTAATAGTTAAAGCTGACGACCTTTCAGTTTCTCAGGCTGGAAATGGGTTATCATGTTTGTTTGTGTGTGTGTTATTTGCTTTTGTATTCAATATATTCCTTTTTCATTGTATGTTTATATATTTATTTGACAATCTGAGTTGTTGTAAATAATTTGGCCTTCTAACAAATAAAATAATAAACAGTTGAATCAGTGAAAATGAGTTGTTCATTTTAGTCCTAGTCATGTACAGTACATATCCATTCATTGAAATAATGTCTAATTCTTCTTATTAAATTTATTGTTTCAATCTTCTGAACTGTTCTGTTTCTTTCTGACTGAGGAACAGCATCATTAAACATTTCTCATCTGTTTCTGTGTTCGTTCAGGCTGAGGTGGACACTGTAGAACGATTGGCTCATCTGGTTCCCTGTGACCATGACGACCTGTTAAACCTGACTCTGCGTCTGCTGCTCAACCTCTCCTTTGACTCTGGACTCAGAGCCAAGATGGTGGAAGTCGGACTGTTGCCTAAACTGACTGCCTTGTTGGGTAACCGTACACACATAACAGTCAACTGTCTATATTACATATGCAGCACATTATGCTTTATCCATAAGACAGCAGCCGTGTGATGAATAATTACCTCTATGAAGCTCCTAAAAATTCACTTTTTATGTATTAATTGTTTTTCAGTTTCAGCCCCACAGTTCTGCTAGCATGGCTAGCTGCTAGCTCCAGTTGTACCAGCTTTGGTCAGTCATTGATAGAATACCTTGACAGGTGTTCGCGTGTGTTTGTTGTCCTGCAGGTGACGAGAACAACCGTCAGGTCGCCATGCGTATCCTGTATCACATCAGCATCGACGACCGATTCAAGGGCATGTTTGTTTACACTGACTGCATACCTCAGGTACAGTGAGAGCCACTCACTTCAGACTGACTCAAAGTGTTCACTTCAGCACGTACACCAACTTTGATATTTCTAAAGTCGGGTAAAATTGTGCGCGTGTTTGTGTCTAGCTAATGCGAATGCTGTATGAGCACAGCGAGGAGGAAATCGAAGGCGAGATCATCTCCATCTGTATCAACCTTGCTGCAAACAAGAGGAATGCACAGCTCATGTGTGAAGGTAAGCTGAGCTGCATTTTATAACCAGATAATGATTCAGTGTCTGTGTAAAATCTTCCAGACTGCTGACACTTTGAACAGGTAGACATATTATTCTCTGTCAGCGCTGGTGTTGTACTACTGATTTGAGTCTTGACTCGGTTTCTGGCTTCAGAAGAGAGGCGTTTGTGTGGACAACTCTGTTTGATGAATCTATTATTATTGTAAAAACACTACTTCTGTTGTACATGAGTTTGTGTTTGTCTCTGTGTCTAGGAAATGGGCTGAAGATGCTCATGAAGAGAGCTCTGAAGATGAAAGACTGCCTTCTGATGAAGATGATCAGAAACATCTCACAGCATGACGGACTAACCAAACCACTCTTCATAGTAAGCTAGTTCAAAAAGCATGTCGCTCTATGTTTTTTTTAGAGGTATTGCACAAAGTGGCTCATATGTGACTGATCTGTTCTGTCTTGTCTGTCTCTGTCAGGACTATGTTGGCGATCTGGCAGCAGAGATCCGTGCAGAGGAGGAGGAGGTGTGGGTTCTGGAGTGTCTGGGGACGCTGGCAAATCTCACCATCCCTGACCTGGACTGGGAGTTGGTGCTGAAGGAGTACAACCTCGTACCCTACCTCAAAGACAGACTTAAACCAGGTACTGGTTAGATTTAGAGAATATACATAGACAGAATCTATCTACGGTATGTTTTAGAGCCCATTTGATACTCATGTTATGCTCTGGTATATAACCACATAAGCTGATCTGGCTCAGTTGTTGTGTTCTGTATGTTATCTATTTATTTTCTACAACAACCTCAATCACCAACGCTTAATGAAGTTTGATCTTGTGAGGTTCATCTCTTTGTGTTTGTGTGTTTGTGTGTGTGTTTCAGGCTCAGCAGAGGATGACCTCATCCTGGAGGTGGTGATAATGATTGGAACGGTTTCCATGGATGACGCCTGTGCTGCCATGTTGGCCAAATCTGGCATTATTCCTGCTCTTATCGAGCTGCTGAATGGTAACACACACACCTGGTCTTGTTAATGAACACAATGATCAGGGAATGTTTACACTGCCTTTGAGATTTTCACTGTTTCACTGTTTCTAGAAACAATAATGCTCAAATGTAAAACTGTTCAAAGATATCATGCCTCCTGAAATGACCAGTGTTATTCTTTTGTTTGTTGAATGCAGCCCAGCAGGAGGACGATGAGTTTGTGTGTCAGATTGTCTACGTCTTTTATCAGATGGTTTTTCACCAGGCCACACGAGACGTCATCATCAAAGACACCCGTATCCTTCCCACAGTGCACCTTGTCTGGTCTAAATTTAGCCGAGGTCATCCCTCATTAAAGGTCCAGTGTGTCCAGCTTTAGGGGGCTCTATTTATAGTAAGTAGTATAGTAGTATAGTATAGTATAGTACTGTAATATCCATAATTCTGTTTTCATTAGTGTTTGATTACCTGAAAATAAAATGCTGCATGTTCTCTTCCAGGAGTCCACCAGGTTGACCAGCCAAACTAAACATTGACTCTAGACAGGGACATTTTCTGTTGGTGGCCACCATAGGGAGAGGGTGAAATTAGGTGTTTGCAGTCACCACTGGATGCCACTAAATCTGACACACTGCTCCTTTTAAGTTGAGGTGAGACAGGTTTCACAGACTGTAACATCCAACATCTCCCTCCGAGAATCTCTTTCTTTAACCTTCTCTGCAGAGGCTCCAGCCTACCTGATAGATCTGATGCATGACAAGAATGCAGAGATCAGAAAAGTGTGTGACAACACCCTCGACATTATCGCTGTAAGTGAAACATTATTACATTATACATTGCATTATTGATAAACACACACACATACACGCACACACACCAGAAGTCTTAAAAATAGAAACACACCTTCCTGCCTGTCTGTTTTCCAATTTCTTTACCCTTCACCTTCCAGGAGTACGATGAGGAGTGGGGGAGGAAGATTCAGTCAGAAAAGTTCCGTTTCCATAACAACCAGTGGTTGGAGATGGTCGAGAGTCGCCAAGCTGATGAGTCTGAACCATATCTCTACGATAATGATGACAGGACTGACCTATTCTACAGTGCAGGTACACACACACACAAATCTATGGGTGTACACTGAAAGAATGACATTAATATATAAATTCTGAATGATCAAGTTTACTTTTTAAGAATTGTCAAGGTTTTAGTCACATCAGCTCCTGATGTAGAAGCAACATGTCAGTTGAGCAAACTTCCAGGATTGTCAAGGTCATCAGAACAAGCAGCACAGACAGCAGCACAGACTGACTAATAACAGTAATACCACAAAGCCCAGAATGCATTCAGTGGGCAATAAAACAGGAAGGAAACACACGCTTGTATTTATTGATTGATATATTCACTGAAGCTTTTGGTGTCAGTGTGGTACTGTAGTGCACTACTCTATCGGGTGAGGAGGGAAACTACTGTATTACTTCCAGTTTCAGCTGCTGTAGTCACATTTAAAAAAGACTGATTATGGTGACTTTGACTTAATATGAAGTGCAAGCAATGTGTCTGTGTGTGTGTCTTTAGATGGAATAACTCCAGCAGACGGCTCAGTCAGCCCTGATTTCTTCAGTGACATGCAGCCTCAAAATGGAGACGTGCACCATACAGGGTGAGTGAACACCCTGCAGAAACATGAGCCGTCTCACAGCACGTAGAGACTGGGTCAGGTGAAAGAAACACCAGAATCAGCAGAAAATGTGGTCATTGATCTTAGTGGCAAAGGTTACCTGTCTGCCGAGCATTGGTTATGTGGTAATGCAAGCATTTTAAGATATCAAACATGGGAGACACACACATAAATATGAATATATCTGAGGAAGACGTCAGTTTAATAAAGAAAGGTCTTGTCTTTATTTTCCAGAGATGGCAATGACGTGTTCGACCAGACGAGCTCGTCACCTGGACGACCGGCTACTGCGTATGGCTTCAGACCTGACGAACAACCCTTTTATCAGTACTCATAGACACACGAGCGCCTGGTTTGTGAAACACTTCAGGGCGTCTTAGCTCCATTCACATCCCGCATGTTATATCTTTAGATAGAATCACTGCTAGAATCCCTCATGACTGAAGGCGAACGATCATAAAGGCTGAAATACTGATGAGGTCTGACACATTTTAAACTAGTCACTTTTCATTAAGCTTTCCATACATTCACCATTATGTCAAACACATAAGTAGTTAAGTCTTCCTTGCACTCTTGCTACAGTCTTCTTATGTTGATTAATTTCTGCATGTTTTACAGTGTAATCATGAACATCTGCCTCTTTACTCAAACATCTTCTGTTTTTCTGTTGCTGAACAGTTTGACTCATCAGTTTATTAACATGCACTAGATGTACATAGCTTTGTTTGTCTGTGCCACTGTAAAATGGGAACATTGATGTTGGTGGTGCTTCTAACTTAGGGTGCTTTCACAGTGGCAGATTAGTCCGATAGCTTGATGAAGATTCATTGATGCGTGGACACAGAGTAACAGAGGAGGTTAGTGATAAAGGGGTGCTTGTTTTTTTCTCCTTTGCAGCCCTCACAGGTGGTCTCACACTCTCTTCAACCATGATCATGTTCTCCATTTTCCCCATGCATGTCAAACGAGGCACCTGCCTTGCTTTAAACAACTGCACTTTGACGAGGATCACAAACACTAAGGGGAAACGTCAGATTCCAGTTCAGATTCAAAAGAGCAGAGCTGGTGTGAACGTGGCCCGAGAAATGTTCACTCTTACGTTGAAGCTTAAAATGCTGCAGTCTTGTGGCTCAGGTCATTGTTGCGGCCACCACACAGTGCACTCTACATGTTACTGATGTCAAACCATAGCAGTATTACATTCAGCAACAAGAAATGTCGACACTCTGTCACAGCGGAAGAAGTGTGCCCTCGCTTTTTAAATGGATACACAGTATTTCAATACATAAGAAAATGAATGTTACTGACCTGACACCACACACCCCTGATACTGTGGCTGTCCCCGCTGAGTTGACCTGAATGCAGCGTTTACTAAAACAGGACATCTGTTAACCATGGCAGCTTTGACTGCAGGAAGTGACTGCCAGCACAGCTAGCAGCTCGCAGAGGGACAGATGGTCTGACACAGACCTGGAGTCTCTGTTTTAATGCTCCACTCCACTTCAGATTATTCTTCATTTGTTTTGGAGGAGATCTGGGAAACCAAACGATCTGAACTTTGTTAAATAGGAAAGGAGGAACCACAGTTTTTCTGTTATTGCTGAAGTTTTATCAGTAATCCTGTGGCTCAGATCTCTTAAGGCTGTTTACATACTGAGAAAGCACCACATTGAAAGCATCTAAATTCCTCATACAACATACTGTTCAGCATGTGCAGTGTTGAATGCGTTACATACACTGACCCTCAGTACACATTTGAACTTGAACTAATTGGGAGAGCACTTTTATTTGTGTGTGCATGTTGGAGGAGAGGGCAGTGGACCTTCACTGTGCACGTATCAGACACTACAGCACTGCTCATGAAGCTTTCGGGGGCTTCCTGTTTGAACAGCGGTGAGATCAGGAGACCCGAGTCACAGGATGAGTGACATTATGTTGTTAATGTCTGCCTTCAGCTGCAAAAGGCTTTGTTTTCACTGCGTCCTTGTTCGCTGTGGAGGGTCATTGCAAGAACATTAGTGCACAAACCGACAACAAATTGTCAAATTTCAAAATACACCCAGGACTGTGACTAGATTCTCATCACTTTAAATAGCAGGGCTAACTTGGATGATGTTCCCTTGAGCATGGCACTTCCTGCTGAACAAGCTCCATGTGTGAATGTATAAATGTGAATGAGAGCAGCATCATTTCTCCTGTCAAAACAAAAATGTATTGTGCCATTGACTGAACTACACGAGAGGAGGCTCACACAGGACACTGACAGTTAGCTGCATACTGTATTACTCATAGGCATATTTGCACTAGTTATATTTTGATGCATGGTTATGTTTTGTTTTTATCATAAGTTATTGTTACTCTCTGTATATGATTGTGTTTTTATAATTGATTTGATTGTTACTTGACATGTAACATGACACTGTAAACAGAAGCAAGTTCTGGACTATAGATACGCTCCATCTCTCGCTGTCTTTCATCCTCAGGTTCTTTAATAAAAATAAAAAAACTGTCACATTTCATATGACATAAGACTGTTTTTAAAATCACACCATTCTGCTCATAGAAAATAAAAAAATAAAGAATCTCTGTGTTGTAATAGTTATTAATCTGTGAAAACATTGAACTTTAAGCAAGCTGGACACAGTCATTGAATGAATGAAATATTAAAAATTCAAACTAAAGATCAGCCACATGAACAGTCAGCAGACAAGTAAAAAGTATAGACGCCCCCAAAAATGACATAATTAAAGATTATATGATTTAGTATAAAATAGTATATTAAAAAAACATTTTTAAATATATTGACACTTGTATTGTTTATGCTATTCTGCTGATTGGTAAAATAACATTAAATCATGGGAGAATTATTTTTGAGAGTTTTAGCTTTATGGTTTTGGTTTCACTGTCTGTGCTTTCATGCTTTAATCAGCAGCAGGCCGCTGTTTTCAGGATTAAACCCACTCTATACTACCTGGACATCCCGCAGACAGACAGCTTTTAGCAGCTGGCAACAGGCAGATGGACCAAAACTGAGCTAAAAGGAAAATTAATATTGAATATGACAACTGTTCGTTGTTACGTTATTATCCATATTAATCGTTTCAATGTTTTAACGAGCTAGTTGGTCAGTGTTGGCCAGAAAATCAATTCATGCAGCTTTAAGATAATTTTTTATCTTTTATTAATCATTTTATCCATTTCAGAAATTAAAAAAAACAGCCAAAGTAAAACGTTGTAGCTTTTAAAATGTAAAAACTAAAGTTTCAAAGTAGTAGTATAACATTCTGATGCAGTAATTATGAACAGTTAACCTTCATTCATCTCTGTTCTCTGAACTATGTAGCGCTGACAGTCAGTTGTCATGGTAACATGTTGGGACATGGTCTGATTATTGTCTCCACTTCACTGATCTCAGTCACAAGCGCTCTGATGATAGCCACACTGTCCAATGGTAGCTCAGCACCATTCTCTGGCCCTGATTCCATTGGCTGAGGGCTTGGGAGAACCTCCTCCTCTTCTTCTTTCTTTCCTTCTTGTTCAGCATGATCTCCTCTCCCCTCTGCTCCCTCCTCATCCTCTTTTCTTTCCTCAGTTCCAACCTCACTACCTTTCCCTTCATCATCCACCTTCTCCTCATGCGCTCTCTGCTCAGTGGTTGAGACGGTGGTGCTCTCTGCTGGAGATTCAGAGGATCGACAGCCTTTGTCGACAGATTCACCTTCTGTTTGTGCTACACCTTCCATTTCCCCTTCAACTCTCTCCCCCTGTTTCTCCTCTTCTTTGCCTTCTTCTGTCTCTGTCTCACTCTCATCTACCTCTTTCTCCTCTTCTTTCGCTTCTTTCTCTGCCTCTGTCTTGTCCACCTCTTTCTCCTCTCCTGCCTCTTTCTGTTTTTCCTCTTGTTTCGCTTCTTTCTCTGTCTCTCTCGCATGTGCCTCTTTCTCCTTTTCTCTCCCTTCTTCTGTCTCTGTCTCTCTCTCATCTACCTCTTTCTCCTCTTCTTTCTCTTCTTTCTCTGCCTCTGTCTTGTGTACCTCCTTCTCCTCTTCTGCCTCTTTCTGTTTATCCTCTTTCACCCTCTGCATCTCCCAGTTGTCCTTTATTTCTCCCGTCAGGTATACAGCTCTGTCCATGCTTCGCTGTGCCATCGTCTGCATTACAAAAGGTACTGTGGAATTGGAACCAATGGCTTTGCTCAGCGACCCCAAGCTGATTTTCATTGGACTGTCGGTAGAAGGTGGGTGTGATGATGAGGTGCAGGGAGCAGGGCTGTCTTCTGGTACTGGATCTGAGGTTGAGAGGTCAGGCGTCTCAGAAACCTCAGGTGTTGGAGGTTGATCACTTTGAGCACATTCAGATAGAACATCTGTGGATGGCGGCGAGGACGATGTGGACATTGAAAGGTCTGAGTCTGGGATGGGATCAGTGGATTCTGGGTTAGCAGGCACATCAGGTGTGGTCGGGTTGGAAGAGTCAGCTGTAGCTGACGGTGCGTCTGTTCCAACCTGGACCTCTTCCTGTGTTTCCTCGAAGCATGAGGCCTCCTCGGTTGATAATTCATCAAACTGTTGTATCACGACAATCACAGGAGACGGAAGCACTGTGATCTGGTCTGAGCTCTGAGAGGGGCTGGGGTCAGGCTTGGCATCAGCGTTAGGTTCTGGGTCAACCTGAAGGCAAACCTCAGCTGTGACGGTCTGAACTGTCTCCTCCACCACAGGAGCAGCTTCTTCACTGGGCGCTGCTGAGGAGGAGTCCCGGGCTTGAATGGATGGGCTGTCTGGTGCAGAGCGAGGAGGCGTCTGCCCAATCAGACTGTACTGACTGATGGCCAGATCAGAAGTGTCCAGTAAGAGATTGTTGGTCTTCTTACTGGTAGCATCCTGGAGAGCTGTGGAGAGGGGAGGAGACAAATTTAGAAGTTAAGTTTGGACCAGACAGATATGTTCAATTTTACATTTATTATGTAACAGTATCATTTCAAATAAATGGACCGACAGGACTGGGCTGTGGCTACCATTAAGGACACAAAGGCTACATGTAGTGAGTTTTTAAGTCTTTTTGTTTTAATAAATAAATAAATAAATAAATAAATAAATAAATAAATAAATAAATAAATATGAATTAAAATGAAGAGTTTTGTATTCCTCTGCTAGAAATGCATTCATGGAGTTTGGGGACAGCATTAAAACACCAATCAGATCATTGGAGTTTGCAAAGTACATATTTTAACAATTCATATTAAAAATAGAGACTTTTTTTGTTGACTCAAACAGTTTGGTTCAGTTGTGAACTTTTTTTTAAAAGAGTCCAGCTACAGGAGCTGAACAAAACAGGAGAAAAAAACTGTACATGGTTTAAACATCCAACCTGAACTGTAAAAGATTCACAAACTGATGCCAAACATACAGAGAAATTAGTAAGAGATGTCATTAAGTGTTAAAATTGTATTTATTAAATATTATTGTATTAAATATTATACAAGCTAATATTCGGGTACACAGTGTGTGATGTAACTGTGCTCCAATCACCTGTGAGAAGTATGTAACACTTTACAGTACTAAGTCACACACGACTAACTATTTCACTGATTTTGGTGAAACTGGATCATATTTTATGGAGAAAATGTTCTCTGAGGGACAGAAAGTTTTATTTGTTGTTAAAGTTAAAGGCTAAGTAACAGGGGGCGCTAAATCACAAGAAATACTAAATTTGACGTTGTGTGAATTGTGAGATGCAGCCTTTTGAAGATGAAATATTGTATTTTTTAAAGGATGTTTGTTATGTTGTATTGTGATTCTGATTCATATTTCATGAGCGATTGATCGACCATCTGTAAAACAAAACACTTGAGTTGACAATCAGCTCATCTAATTAGAAAATTATTTTCTCACACACACTTAAATTTCATTCGTTTGTCTTATTTTTGGACAAAACAATCTATTTAGAGAGCCGTGTGTGTGTGTTTTTTTGTTTCACCTGTATATGAGGACATTTCATTGTAATATGGACCGACTTTATGAGGACGTACTGTAATTGTGAGGACAGTTGACATGTCCTTATAAGAAGAGCAGTGTAGAAGCACTTATCATGATGCAAATGACTCCCTCCTTTTCTCAAAATGTCCTCATCATTACATTTGACTGATTTCTATTTCTCTCTGTGTGTGTGTGTGTGTGTGTGTGTGTGTGTGTGTGTGTCTACCTGTCTCTATCTCTTTACTCAGGATGCTCCTCAGCACATCGTCATAGATGTTATGAACCAGGATGAAACTGCTGTAGTCTGAGAAAATGTACTGCTCGAACTGCTGCAGCTCCTGAACAGAAAACACAAGTCACACTCTGTAGAATATTTCGTACTGCGATGACACAGAGTGTAAATGTGTACATTGTCATGTGTGTTTGACCTACAGCCTTCCACTTGTTGTCCGTCCTCCTGGTGAGAGCAGGCAGAGTGATCTCCAGTAAAGCCTCCTGATAGAGTCTCTTCTGGACAACTCTGCTGTCATAGTCCAGCTGCTGCTCACGCACACGCACACACACACACACACACACACACACACACACACACACACACACACACACACACACACACACACACACACATTTCACTTACAAAGAACTAATATCATCACCTTTTTTTAACAGAGAGATATTATAGAAAACTACATATGCATCAGCTGCTTATACAAAATATTCAAATCTTTTCATTTACATTTCACATCTATTCATTTTAGTTTAGTTTAGTTTAGTTTTAGTCACATACTTAGTGTATGAAATATTGAAATCATATTGAAAGCATTTCTTGCCACAAATTTCACTTTATGTTTGTTTGTTTGTTTTGGTTGATGTTGTCATGTGTTTACCTTCAGGACTCTTTCTTTAGCTCTGTCCATCTTGACAGGAATCTGAGAAGGCTGTAGTCTGTTTGATGATTGGAGGAACAGTTCTAAGGTGTAGACAGCACTCTCTGACAGCTGGAACATATCAATGACAAACACAATATTTCACTGTTACACAGACTGTACGGCTGTCTGACCTTGTTCTAATTTGCTTTAGGTTCCTGTACTGAATGTTGTATTCTGCCAAACTCAGCTGGAGGCCATGACTGAACCTCCAACACCGCTCCGTACCGTCTCCATCTCCAGATGTGCTGAGTGAACCAGTCTCTGAACGCTGCTCAATCCAAACCGCTGTTTTAAACCTGCAAGTTTCTCTGTCAGGTTCTCCACCTGCCTGTAGCACTGATCCAGACTGGTGGCGCGCAGAGTGGACAAGGCCTGAAGAGCACACACAAAACCCACACACACATGCTCAAGCCAAATATAATGATTAAAAATGAAGGTGAAATTTGCATTAAAAATCCCTGTAACGATTGGTCATTCACACAAATGTCTTTCACCTTCTTTGTATCTCCCGTTCCTCCATTAGTGAAGGCTGCGTCCATCTGTGTTTGCAGTGTGTGTCTCATCCCCTGAATCCCTGCACTTATGTTTTCTGTGAGTGCTTCAAGGATGGACGACATGTACGGTGCTACAGACTCACTGCACACTTTCTCCGCCTCTTCACATATACATGCTGGAACACACACACACACATTCAACAACATTTAAAAGTTACTTAAGTTAGTGAAGAACTCTTATCAGACAGGAAACTCAGATTGTACCCTCAGATGTACTAAAAAAAACATGCACCTCTGACTTTCTCCTCCAGGAAGTGGTGGGAGGACATTATCTGGTCCAGATCAGATCTGATAAGTGCTTGATTAGCTGATGCTGTCTTGCGACACTCCTCCCTCAGAGCCTCCAGACTTGCAGTGAGTTGCTCCAGCACCAAAGTGTAAGTTGCATGCAATGTCTATACACACACAAATACATAATAATAATAATAATAATAATAATAATAATAATAATAGTAATACACAATTAACCCCGAGTTTTAGTAAATTGAACACAAAGTAAAAGACAGTTGTGTTTGCAGTGTTTAAAGCTGCAGAAGAAGAAATTGTGTTCTCAGATTAATGTTCACAAATGAAGCAGAATTACAACACTACAATCAGAACTTGGAGGAGAAAAACGTCTCCATACTTCTTCAATACACTGATTGTTTTTTTTGGGCCAGTTGGGGGTAGCATGACAAGGCGGGTTGGGGCGGGTGTGTCAGCAAATAGCTTACATTGACCTTATCAATATTCATTCCCCTTTTAGCTCTGTTTTGGTTTCCACCACATCCTGAGAAAAATAACTCTTTAGGTGCTAAATGCTCCACTTCATTTGCTGTTTGCCGCCTCACAGGTGGCGTACAGTGGGCAGTGTGCTGCTGGAAATGAGGTCATTAAGAGTATTGACATGGAAAAATGGTGGGCTGTAAAAAAAAAAAAAAACAAACAACCAAAAGATGTTAGAAAAAGCCCCGTTAGCTGCAGAATTTGATGTTAATGGCCTGGTTGGTTAATCACTGAGTGAGCCCTCCCACATTACAAGTAGTAATCTGATCCTTTGTTATTATAAAAATGATTAGTAGTCTTGTGAGTCTCAAAATGTTAAACTTTTTATCTCGTGTGCACAAGATATTTGCTTGTCATCTTGCAGACAGACAAAATATGAATTCAGACTTTTCACAAATTATGATGTAATTATTTCACATTTTTATGGAGTTATGTTATGAGTACATCACGACATCTCACAGAATCTGGTTTTACTTGATTATTAAGTTGATATTTAGTTGACACAGAAGCTTTTCATTCAGAATGTCTCTGTTACTCATAAATTACATTTTTCCACTTTCCATCATTTGAGGTTCAACTGGTGCTCTTTTAATCGTGTCATCTTGCTGCATCCTCTTTTTCTGCAGTGGTTTAATGGCACCAGCTGGAGAATTAATACCCGCAACTGTTTATCTTAATGTGTCCAAATATCCACATGACAGTAGTGGATGGAAACAGAAATTCACATTTTCTTTTGCTGATTTTCTGGCTATTCAGTTTAAATTTGCTCTACAGTTCAATGAAAACTATTGTAAACATGTTTGGTTGTGAACTACTTTCTTCCATAGAAACTCTGTAGTTCTTGAAATCTGGGTGAATACGACATATTCTGCACTCAGTTGAGGAGAGAAAATGCTTCATTTCATTGGAGTGAAATGATCCTTTAAACATTTACACAGTATGAAGCTTTATACTGCATGCTGCATTCAGGGACCATTAGAAATAACTTAGCAAGTCTAGCATGAGATATGCAGCAACAGGAAAGATAGAGACTGATGCAGATGATTTCAGCGTTGTGTTCCTGTCACTGCAGCTACATTGTAGGTGTATTAGTTGAACTCACCGCCAACCACTGCCGGATCCTCTCAGTCTTCTTGCCCTTTACTTTTGACTGAAGCTGACTCTGTAGCCATGGCAACACTTCCTCCATCACCTGGGAGGCGAGCGCCTTCACGTGCAAACACACAATTTATTAGGCAAGTGGACACAAAGGACCACAGGCAGAAAGTTGTGTAAGTGTGTGTGTGTGTGTGTGTGTGTGTGTGTGTGTGTGTGTGTGTGTGTGTGTGTGTGTGTGTGTGTGTGTGTGCGTGCTGACTTTTTCCTCAGTGCCCAGCAGCAATTCCCAGGATTCATAGCATCCTTTGTCCTGTCGGTAGAGTCGGAAGGCTTGGATGTACGCCTGGTTTTCATAAGATGAATCACACCAGGGGTCTGCAGGAAGTGGACTTAGTTAGTTTCTACAAGTCTCTGTCACTTCTCTGGAAATCATCATGCTCATTAGAACACATTTGACAAGATTCAGTCCCGAGCAAACCAATTAACCAAACACCTTTACAGTAGTTTGGAGCTGAGAGCCACAAACAAGATACAGAAGTCATAAACTACTGAAATACAGACTAACCCATTGTTGGTGTTTGTGGACTTCCTTCAAAGGAAAGAAGATGCGGCTACATGACTTGTTCACATCTTGCATATAAGATGCTACTGCTATGTTTTTTACCGTTCAGTATTTACAGTTATTAGTTTTAGTGTTTCTGTGCTGAGTGGTGTTATATTTCACATCTCGTGACATTTAAATGCATTTCTTTTGTTGGTCCAGTTCCTCATAAGACTTTTGGGTATTCTGTTGTTACTTAATTGATGGAAGACTTATGAGGAACAGAAAGCTCCACTAATGCTGTGCACTTCCCTTTACCATTAACTTCATCAGCATGAAACGCACTAATGTTGCTAAAAACAGACAAGCAGGCAGCATGAAGTCATTTTCTCGCTGATGTCACTGGCATGTGATATGATTCAAATGTTCAAACACCTACAATGTTGTCTGCAAAAAGTCATTCATTTAGTTGATCTCATCATACACATTTTCTATGCTCACCTTCATCTGAATTAAACCTAACTTCATTAACACACACATGCACACAAATTCAGCCAATTTGGTGACATTGCTTCCTTTTCAATTTAACAAAATGACTGTTGTCTCCATGTAGCAACTGTTACACTCAAGGCTATTTACTGAAGTTTCCAAAGAAATGCTTTTATACATCGTCTCAAACAACAGTAAACTAGCTTCATCAAACAACGTAAATCAGTCTGTATGCCTCTTGGGGACAGAACTCCATAACAAATAGAGACATATTTCTGCCTCATAAAGTTGCTATGGCTAATGAGTTCATTTGGAGTCCTGTCTCTGGCCATGTCGCTAAGACTGCGCCAAATATTGTCTCATAATGTTTCACAACTCAAAAGAGGAACATGCAGATGAGAGACTGAATCAAAACTGTAAAGTTAAAGTAGCCGTGAAGCCAAAACAATGAGCTGAAAGATGCTAAAAGGGACAGTAGAGCTGAAGGAACTGCAACGTCGTGTGTTTTGTTTCTATTGAAAATATCAGTTGATGCAGCTTTAAATTGAGTCAGTTTATGAAATCAAAGATTCCATGAAAATCAAACTAAAGTAAAACAGCCAGTGCTGGCCGGCCGTGTGTTGTTTCCTGTTATTGCTCGATGGCTGTGCAGATATGACATGCTGTGTTTTCGCAACCGTGTAACTTGAAGAAGTAAGGGGCTGTTTCTGGTGTGTATCCTAGTTAACCACACAGGAAGCCAACAACATTAATATTTGTATCTGTCGCTAGGGCCAACCCGAAAGAGTACTGTGCTGCAGCCGCTTTACACCATAAACTTTACACCATATCTGACATTACAGACACAAGTGTTGAGGCGGATTTAAATTGTTATATGTCTCTCACCACCACAGTAGTGGGAGGTACCGGTAGTTATAACTCAAGTATTGTTTTAACAATAACTACTATGTAGCTACACATGTATAATTAAAGCGTGTACTATTGTACCTCATCTGTTTCAGTTGCAAGTATCTTTTAAATAACTGCAGTAGTAATTAAAAGAACAGATTATCAAAGGACTTGTTAGATTATTTTTTGTTTTAATTAAGTGTTCTTTCTTTGGAATTTTAAAGGTTACTCAAACATTTCACAACTTCTCCTTAAACCTTCCTCCAAAGATACTCCTCAGAACACATTTTATGTCCAATAACTAGGAAGGCCATAGCCTTTTTAGTAGTGTGCTGCAGCCACAGATGCTGTTTTTTTTTTTTTTAATTATTAATTGTTGTTGTGATTTAAAAAGAATGTCAATAATTTCAACAATTGCTTTGGAAGATATTACCTTTCCAAACAAACAAGTCACAGTACATGTTAAGAAGCAAGCTTAAGGCATATTGGTAGGCATTTGTTTCATTTTGGAGAGAGCCTAGTGAACTCCAGCTTTGGACTTAAAGCAAGACCATGTTACTTTTAAACTTTTAAACAGCTGCTGCAAGCAACAATAACAAGGTAATGTTATTGACATCTAACATTTTTCAATACTATACTGAGTCCATTGCTATAATGTTTGCTATAACTGTTTATGACCTGACTAAAGGCAAAAAAAACAAAGACAAGAAACTATAAATGTTTCTTCTTATGAGGTTTGATTGGCTAATTTCTTAAATTGATTTCTTGCTTTAAGTTTTGTCATTAAACCGTTGAAGTATTCTCATTGAAAGCTCTGACATGCTAACATGTGGGAGAGTAATAGCAGTAATAGCACAAGTAGAGAAGAGTCATAGTCAAGTCAGTTACTCAAAGATAGCTTAGCTAACATTGGGCTCTATACGGTACTAGTTATATACCAGACTAACTGTAAAAGCAAAACTGATGAGTAGGTACATAATGTGCAACTTTTCATATGAAAGAGGAAGCTGTAGTATCACTTCTTGTGTTGTAGGACGTGTCCAGCACAATGCCCATAAGAGTGTAAGTGCCACAGAGAGATGTACATGGAGTGTTTCTGTTTTACCAAGGTTGCAGTGCCTAATGCAGGTCTTGAGGGCAGACAGGAAGTGATCTTGTTTCTCTTCCTGTTGGAAAAGGAAGCAAGTGTGGCCTGTGTAAGGCAGGTGCAGATACACAGCCAACGTATCTGGAGACGACACCACTGAAGAAGAATCTTCCTTTGCTTCTAAACACACACACATAGACACAAACACAGACAGTGGTGTTACAGATGTGGGTTTAACTGATTTTACTCTGAAAGGTGAACAAAATTCAACAAAATAAAAGCATCTGAAGTTAATTTTAACCAGTGACAGCCACTCATGTTTTTAATTATTTAATAATTAGTAGTAGTAGTAGTAAGTTCACAGTCTCTCAAAACAACCCAGGAAAACTGAAATTACTTGGGTAATGTTATGAATGATGTTAAAATGTTGCCAATATGGTTAACAGAAAACCACAAAGATAATCAGAAGCATCTCTCTGGTCTCAGTCACGTCCATCCCCAATGACTAGATGTTGTAATCAAACCTTCAAACGAGCTTATCACACTCTTGGTGGTGGTGATGTCAGTGTAACACATCTTGAAATTACAATGTTATTTTTGTTCACAAGAAAACATGCAACCTGCAACTACAAACAGACTGTTGTAGGTATAGTTCCTTTGTCTCTAAGACTCGATCAAACTGAATCCATCTAGTACTAACAATTTTTGACACCCAAACATATAAAATGTCCTGAACTTCACCCAAAACCCAGGTCCCATCAAAGTGTCAGTGGGTTTGGTAGCAGAAATCTGGTTTCAGTTTGTTTTGGGTTTGAGTCAGGTCCAGTTTGGGCTGATTTGTTCAGTGAAGCTAAGGGATTTAGTTTGAGTTTAGTTATTTTCTTCTCCTTCTCTCTTTGGCTTTGACAGTTATACCGACAGTGAATATCTGAATCACTGATCACACATTTGATCATTGAAACTGATTAAACGTCTGCATGTTAACACAGTGAAGCAACTCTTGTTACATACTGTTGATATATTGTCATATACTGAAGGAATAAATGAATGCTACCATTGAGTATTCCAGCACAGGTTTGCTCCAGGTGAGCTCTGGACTCCACCTCTGTGGTAAACACACTGCCCCCTGCTGTCTTGAGAACCAGCTTAGCTGCACATCCACGACTAAAAGACTACAGAGGATACAGACAACAACATCAAGCACCAGTATACATATGATTCTGAATGTCAAGTTTGTGAGTGTGTGTGCGTTGGTTTGACCTGTATATGAGGACATATAATTGAAATATGTACCGACTTTATGAGGACGTGCCATAATTGTGAGGACAGTTCACATGTTCTTAAGTCAAGTAGTGTCAAAGCACTTATCATGATGCAAATGACTCCCTCCCGCCTGTGTGTGTGTATGTGTGTGTATGTGTGTGTGTATGTTTGCATGCCTGTTTGTGTGTGTGTGTGTGTGTGTGGTGTGCTACCTCCTTGTTTTCATATATCTCCACTTTGTAGTCTCTTCTCAGGATGATGTATCTCTCTTTGCTTTTCTTTCCCTGCTCATCCCAGCAAGAGCACTTAACACACCCTTGGTACAACACTTCCTCTGGACCAAACTGAGGCTGTACAGAGAGAGAGAGGGAGAGGGAGAGAGAGAGAGAGAGAGAGAGAGGGAGAGGGGGGTTTGTCTTTAATGTTCTTTAAAAAAAGAAAAAAAAAAGAGTAAAGCAGTATTGATTGACTGACAAATGGAGCTCCTACCCCACGTGTAAGCAGTAGACCCCTCCCCTCTTTCTTAGGCTCCACCTCCTGGTGTAAGTGTCCACAGTAGGCTGCAGAATACTGCTGACGGTAAAACACACTGAAGCTCTGGAACGTACGGTCAACAAGTCCTGGAAACACACAAACACACATTTTGAAAAGTCACATTTTTTTAAGCTGAAACTGAAAAATCTGCTTATTTATTTATTGCACAAAGCCATTTGTAGATAGTAACTATGGGTGGTAGCATTAACAGAAAAAATGTGAATATTAAAGCTTCACAAATTAATATTTACATATTTACGATCTACGTACGATTTACGATAAGTATAACTATGTGTAAAAACTACGAGTACTACGGGGCATTTTAGCTTCTTTCAGCTCATTGTTTTGTTTTTATGGTCTGCAACTGTTTTGTTGCTCTTGCTGTTCTCATCAACCTTGTTCTTATTTTTTTAAACGTCAAATAAAGACGGGAAAATTATGAACTACTGAATGTAGTAAAGCCTTTAGTGGCTTATTGGTTGGTTGGAGACAAAAACTGAACTAAAAGGAAAGACTCTACATGGATAATGGACAGTTGGACGGTAAATTCAGTTACTGTTTGCCAACACTTTATCAATCCACAAGACCACAAGACATAAACTGGACACATAAACACTCCAGGAAGACTTTTTCATTGAATGTCAGTGGACAGCTTAGTCAAGTTTGGCGTAGCCCATTCAGTCATAGAATATATAGTATAGATGGAGGCTTTAAATTCTGGTATCTCTGACCTGAGTTTAGTAGTTAGTCGAAAGAGTCACACTGATAAAAGTATTTTAAAATACATAATCAAAGATCTATTATGAAATCTATGTTGTGTGTATTTTCATCATAGGGTTTAGTATTTAACCCCTTTAAAGACATTTACAGAGATTTACAAATGTCTGTTGATTTGAAAGAAGATCTGGAGTATAGTGTTTCATCTCTCACACACACACAGAGAGATGAGACAACCCATAATACTATAATAGTTGATAATGGCTGTAATTAGATTCTAGTTTACAGTGGAGCTTAGAGACAGGATGTCACAGTGCTGATAACATGTATAGGAATGCACACATAGAGCTGAGCTCACGTAGCACAGCACGGTTATTTCTGTTTTAAACTTCATTCAAAGCTAAAGCCATCATATGTGACAGTTTCGACACACTTTTTATTACACTCATACATGCTAAGCTCTGTGGCCCGGCGGTTAAGGCTGGTAAATAAAACCACAACGACCCCACTCTGATTCCGGGGACCTTTGCTGCCTGACACACCCCTCCCCATGTTTCCTGTCTACTTCTTAAATGAAAGCTGTCTACTCAAGGTCAATGTTATGTTATATCCCATACATTAATGTAGAAACACTTTCCAGCACAAGTCTTGTCTGACAAGTGTGTTTGATTACATTAGATTCTATGTGTTTTTTAAGTCACGTTGTAAAAAAAACCCAAATTAGCAGGACATTCCATTCATATATGGACAGTATATTAAGTTGATGTTAGGATATTTAGAAAATAATGTTGTGTTTGAGGACAGTGGTTGTAACAGCTCAAAAGATCCACAGTGGAGGGTAAACCATCCTTAACTGCACCTATTACCACCGCAACTACTCTTTCTGTGATAACTACTAATTATAACTGCTACTGTTACTACTGCAACTTCTACTGCTCCAGTTGTGACTACAAATGTCACTATCACTTACCCCTTCAGCATCTGTTACTTCTCTTTTACTATACATCTCTCCTTCTTACTTCCTCTCCATTCATTTACTTTGCTCTTTGTGGAGAATTCATATTTGAGAAGTCCAAAGAAGAGTTCAAATCTGCAGAAGAGTGCACGTAAAAATTTGTTTTACCTTTAACGTGGCCGATTTTGGCCTCATCCAACAAGCCAGAGGAAGATGCTCCCATAATGCCTTTGTCCTTTCTTCTCCAATCTCTCCAGAAAAGTTCAGTTCAGTTATCTGAATATGTATTCACAGGAAACCTATACATCACACGTCAACGTCAACAAGATGAGCTGCTCTGATGTGTCGAGGCTTTTTGCTCAGCTCATTTCCTGTTGTTTTTTTTTTCCTTTTTTCTGAGTCAGTGTGTGGTGGGATGGGCGGGGCCGTTAAACATGAGGTGAAATCTGTCACCAACAACTGTAACATCATACACAAGTGTCACAACTGCCCTGTTAAGGCCATCTGCTGGTAAACACTGAGATAGGACATGTTTAGCGATGAGCTACTCTAACATCATAAATAATTTAAATTAAAGGGAAATTTTTGTTACAAGTTTTCTGAAATGTTTTGTTTAATTATGCAAATGAGGCATTGTCTAATACTAACATTTGACACAAACAGACAAAGTGAAGTCAAATAAACACACGACTGTAGATTTGGGGTATTTTCTTTCTACTCATTTGAAAGAAGACATGATTAGATTAGATTAGATTAGTTTAGATTAGATTAGATTAGATTAGTTTAGATTAGATTAGATTAGATTAGATTAGATTAGATTCAACTCTATTGTCATTACACATGTATAAATACAAGGCAACGAAATGCAGTTTAGCATCTAATCAGAAGTGAAAAATAGAGAAGTGCAATATATACAGTTAAATGCAGTATTTACAGTAGTGCAAAGGTGTAAGGTGTGTATTGCTATGTGCATAATATGTACAGATAATTATGTGCAGAGTATGTGCAGATAAACAATGTGGGCAGTGGTTAAGGGCAGATTATATACAAATAACTAATATTATGATTATAATTATGATGATTATTATGATAACTAATATTCAGATGTATTACAATGCTGAACACGAAGGCTAACTATACAGTACAGATGTATGTTTTTTTTTTTTTTTTTTTTTAAACAGAGTATGAACAGCTGTGCAAGTCCAGGGGTGATCATCTTTTGGCAGAGTTCAATAGGGTGATAGCTGAGGGGAAGAAGCTGTTTCTGTACCTGCTGGTTTTAGTCTGTAAGCTCCTGATGGGAGAAGCTGAAAGTGTCTGTGGGCTGGGTGGGAGGAGTCTTTGAGGATGCTGCGCGCTCTGCCAGACACCTCCTCTAATGCAATATAGCCCAAAAATCTCAAAATTGACCAATGCATTTTTGCTAGTATTTATAGTCCTTCCTAATTCTGTAATGATTTACAGTCACACATGAAAATACTTTTCATAATTCACCTATCACACTTTGTTTTAAATGTGTGATTCTGTGGTTTACATCTGTAGAGACTTGCTGATCTTTGTGCAGATTCCACGACATAGAAACACTTTGTGTGTGATCATGTGTCGTGCACTTGACTACAGACCTTTTTGGCTGCAGATATTGACTGCAGCATAGAAAGCACAGATGTAACATTACTAACATTTATGATGGCTGCATTCTGTGTTAGTCAAACTCCAGTGTTGTGCATGATTGCTCACTTACTGGCATGCTAAAATGGAGTGCAGCCTTTATTTTTATTAAGGGATATTTGAAGTGTGGTTCTATGAGGTACTGATCCATAGTCAGTGTGTGACTTACAGTGGATGGTGGAAGGCAAGCTGAAGGACAACCACAGAAGATAAGAAATGTACTGTTTTTCACCACATTACCTTACCATCAAAGGCACTTTTCATGAAAAACTGGAGCAGTACAGTATAGAACAGTAGAGTACAGTACACCAGCAGCTCCAATGTTGATATTTTGTCAATCAAGTCTGGTAACACTGAAGAGAGCATACATGTGTTTAAATGCTTAAGATAGGACTGCCTAATACCAAGGTTAAGTGGTGAAAATGTTCAAGATATAGACAAGTACACTTAGTCTGATATTGATTACTAGCAGTACATGGTTACATTTCTGCTTGGGAACTGAGACCACACAGCTGCTCAGCATCCCTGCAACACGATCACCTGGCTGTAGCACCTCAGGGAGCTGCAAATGACAAGACCAGTTCTGGGTTGGAGTCTCTCTGTAAGAGGCCCCAGGAGAAAAAGAAGAAGCAAAAAGGGAAGGAGGCTTCACTCTGAGGTGGAGCACTCAAAGAAGCTGATCCAGAATCTGGTTCACTGATAAGGAGAACATTTCAGATGACACTCCCCGGTGAGTCAAACAGCTGGAGGAAGCTCTGGAGCAGGACAGAAAGGAAAGAGAGAGATGGAGGCACGGTCTGCCAAGCACTGGGAGGATGATGGCTGTACACCACCAGAAGGAGCCTGGAGGAGGAGAAAGCCAGGGGATGCTCAAAGAGATGGGGAGAAGAGTCAGGGATGACATGATGAACTCTGATGAGATGAAGGGGAGGACGGCAACCGGAAACCAGAAAACCAAAAGCTCTCCTGTGTAGAAGATCCCCCCATCTCCTTCACCCCCACTCTGCCTCCTCTCAAACCCTCACCTTAACCACATGTTGATTTGAAGTTTGCCCTTTACATTTCTCAAACTTTATTTGCCTGTATTCATTAATAATTCATCATGATTAATCATGAATAATTCATTTTAGATTTGAGTGACCCAGCTGCATACAAATGTCAGAATTTAGCCTTTTTTATTCTCAGTAGATTAAAAGTGAAAATGAAGGGATGTTGATTAGCTCATCTGGTCGCAGCCCCCCATAGTTTGAAGGTGGAGGCTGGATCCTTTTTGGAATATCATGATTTTTGTTTTAGTTAGATTCACTGTTAAGGCCCAGGTTTGGGAGAAGTTGTGCAGAAGATAAAGGTGTTGTTGTAATCCTTCTTTGGTTGGAGACAGCAAAACCAGATCATCTGCGAACAGTAGGCATTTGATTTCTGTGTCTACTAGAGTGATGCCAGGTGCTACTTTGCCATTTCATTAATGTGTATGTTGAAGAAGGTTGGGCTCAAACTGCATCCCTGTCTAACCCTTCGGCTTTAGGGGAAGAAGTCTGTGTATTTTTTGCCAATCTTAATGGCGCACTTGTTGTTTGTGTACATTGAGTTTATGATGTCGTGTGTTTTTCCTCCAACCCCACTTTCCAAAGGTTTGTACAACAGACTCTTGTGCCAAATAGAATCAAATGCCTTTTTGAAATAAACAAAACAGGAGAATAATTTGCCTTTATTTTTGTTTATTTGGTTGTCGGATCAGGGTGCTGAGGGTAAAAATATGGTCTGTTGTGCGATAATTTGGTAGAAAACCAATTTTTCCACTTGTCTGATCTCTAGTTGTGTGAATCTGTCTCTCATTTCAGTGAGTGAGTGGGGCTCTGTGGTTGGGGGTTGATTGATGTTGTTAGCAGAAGGTAGTAGGTAGGTACTCAATTGTACAAGCTCTCTCTCCAGCTCTTTGAATTTCACCTTCATATAATTGATGGTGTGGTTCAGCTGGGAGTCCTCCGCCTGTTCTGGGCTGGTGGGCTCATTTTCCTGAGGGGGCTGTTCCCTAGCCACTGGGCAGCTGGAAATAGGGGTGGTGTCTAGCAGGGTGTGGGTGTTGACAGTGGGGGCAGACTTCTCCTGTTGTGCCCTCTTCAATAAGAAAAAAAAAAGTCAATCTCAAACTGCTTACGGTTTCCTTGCACCATGATAGTCCCGTTCTTCTTGGCGGTCATTATGACACTGTCTGGGTCTTCTGCCTCTTGGATTTTTAGTTTCCAGCCATCACAGATCCCCTCTGTCTTTACATGAGGATAGTGGGCACTTATGGCAGCGTGCCATGCTAGTGGTTGGTCTGTGAGTAAGATCAGATTGCTGACATCTCCACTCTTGTATGGATCAGAAAAGACTGTCTCTGGTCTTTCTTTCAGGAGTTTCTGAATTTTCTGTAAATCCTTCAGTAGGTTACATTCTCTCTCTGATGATCTCACTCACTGCATCTTTAGCTAAATTCCTCTTCTTAGCTCTCTCTCTCTCTCTCTCTCTCTCTCACACACACACACACACACACACACACACACACACACACACACGGGGGTAGTCAGTCCTGTTCTGGGTTGGACATGCAGACCGTGTTCCGCTGTCGGTGGCACTCAGCTCGCCGGCAGATGTGTTTCATTCATTCTTCATCAGTCCACAGGTTCATGGTGTGAGCAGCTGTTCGGAGTGTTTGGATGTTCCTGAGCTGCTGGAGGCTCACGGACAGTCTGTTTTCTGTTTTAAGCGTCTGTGAGGCGGGCAGTTATTTTCCAGTAAAGCTTTTAGGACTGTGGGGTCCGTGGGCGGGTGACTGAGTCTTGGCTCCAAATACCTGATCATTCTCTGAGACTGCTTTATTAGTTCAGAGGGAGCTGTTGATTGTGCGCTGCCTCTGAGGAGACATGTGGCGCAGACTCTCCCTGCTCCTCTTCTGCTGTGCTCTCACTGGACATGATGCTCTGGAGGCGGACAAAAGCGCGGACCCTTCTCGGGAGAAGATGCAGTTGACCGGAGCAGGGGACCCGGTTAAGCCGGATCAGGGTGTTCCCTCCGGCGGTCTGCGAGGAGGGGAGCGGCAGTCCACAGAGGCCCCTGTTGTAGGTGTGAAGGGGGGAGTCCAGCAGCCCACCGCCGGTCCTCTGGAGGATGAAGTGGACAACCAGGAGAATGTCATCAGCCAGGTCAGTGTAATGTGCCATATGCGGACTCACGGTTTAATAATAAATGTTGTGCAGTAAATTATGAAAGTAATAAAAAAGAGATTAGAAAAGGGCACGCAGCTCTCATTTAAAAAGTATTCACGTGATAATCCACTGAGCTGGTGTGTGTATGGACCATGATGATAATGATGGGAAATATTAAATAACCCAAATTTCAACTCAAGACCGTTTGATGTGACCTCATGCTGACAGTCCTGTGTGTCACATTCAGTGGTTAACAGGAATATTTTCCATCCACTTCATTAAGTAAAAAACAAACCCACATGAGAATTCAAAGTACTTTTTGGACACATTTGACCTTTTAACTGTAAATTTCTCATTTCCAAGATGAAAATAAGACGATGTGACTGCATCAATTTTTACTCACAAAACCAGCTCTATACTTTATTCTTCCTTTAAACACAATCCAAAGCCCACAGTTTGTGAGTTCAGCTTAAATGACGTGGTAAATCAGAGCCAGAGCTGTGTGTGTGTGTGTGTGTGTGTGTGTGTGTGTGTGCGCGCGCACCACGGCAACAGTTTGCATCCTTATAGTGGTTGGTTATGTAATATCCTTCAGAGCTCCAAACCAAAAAGTGCCTGTTTGTAAACGCCTGCAGCTATCTTCTTCCCAGGCAGCTCACCACTGCTGCAGCTGCAAATCATCACACATGCTGCAACTCTTTGTTAGTTTTCATTCAAGTATATCTGCTTTATATATTTAGTACACACCAACACAGAGTATCAAGTTCACATTAAAGTGACGTGTAGCATTTCTGTCCTTTCATCTGAGCAGTTTCAGTTGAAAGAAAGAGAAAACAAACACTGTCCCTCTCTTTCAGCTGCTAGGTGATTACGACAAAGTAAAGACTGTGTCATCTGGGTCTGACTGTGTGTGTCGCTGTATTGTTCGACCCATCAAACGTTCTGACTGCAGCCGTATCCATGACGGCAGCCTGGCATCACCGCCTGAGCAATTTTACACTGTGGAGACGGTTACCAAGGGAACAGACTGCAAGAAGTGTGTGTGCATGGCTCCACCATCAGCTGTCAACCCCTGTGAGGGAGAGTACAGGTTTAAAAAACTACAGGAGGCCAGCAAAGACGACATTAAGGTAGAAACACACCACACACACACACACATTTGGAATTTCCTGCTTTTCTATTGGCTCCCGAGAACAAATGATTCCTTGAAGTAGTTTATTTATCTCTGTGCTTTGGTCTGTTTAGCTGGCAACTATCATTGACCTGTTGGAGGGCTCTCTGTATGGAATGGACTTGTTAAAGCTTCACTCTGTCACCACCAAGCTGCTGACCAGGGTGGACAACATGGAGAAGGTGAGCACGCACAGGACGCTAATCTGCTCTATATTTTAGTATTGTACCACATCTAGGCTCATCAGGATGGAAGAACCTGTCCTTGTGGTGTGAGCTTTTTGGTCTTGATGGTCTGCAGCCTTCTGCTGGAGGGGAAGAGTTTATGTCCATGGTCTTCCATCAGTCTTCCCTGCATGCCATGAACCCTGGTGTTTCCTGTCATAAAGATCAGGGGTTTTCAAAGTCTGATACTGGCCCCCTCAGACAATTCTGAGACAACACCACCCCCAACACCTCCTGTCAGCAACTAACTAACTAACAAGTTTTAAGCTTGGGTTTTGTAAACAGGAAGTATAATTAGTTTAGCCCGTGTACTGATAACAAACTATCAGTGGATTACTTTGGTACTAAAGAGGACTTAAAAACTTCAGTATTTTTCTTGGCATCTCACGTCTCCTCCTCTGTGTTCAACTCTCACATGTTTACCTGTGCATGCTAACAGTTTGAAAACCCGCTCAACAGATCAGTCTAGCACATTTACAGAAAGTTTTTTGTGTATTTAGCCTTTAGTCTTTCTTTTTATGATTCCATCTTTCAAACACTTAAAGTCTAAGCTCAAACATCAGCTTCTCATTGTGATGACTCACATCTTTTCCATCCTCATCAAACCATTCAGAATCATCAAGCCCTGTATTTGTTACATTTTTCCACTTATTTGTTCATGTTTTCATTCCCACAGTCTGTATATTCTTTAAGTAGTCTCTGAGTATGTCATTGTGAATCCTGCGTGGGATGGACTGTTTATGTCCTGTCTTCCTGTCTGTGGTCTTCAGGCTTTTGCTCGTAATTTTACTGAGAGAGCAAAAGAGAAAGAACGTGTGAAGGAAAGAGCAAAAGAAAAAGAGAAGAAGGCCCAGCAGAAAAAAAAGAAAGTGAATGATTTGGAGCGTGCAGGGCAGAAAAGTGGAGCAGCTGCCTATGCCAACAAGCAGGTACAAACTGTCTGAACGTGTCAGAAGCAGGAACAGACTCCAGCATCATATGTTATCTTTACTGAAAATCCTAAATTATTTATAAATTAAACAGAAACATTCTTGTTGTGTTGCAGAAGAATGAAGGTCAGCTGAAAAAGAACCAACAGCAAGACGGTCTGGAACAACTTCAACCAACCAGGAATAAGACAGGAACACAAAAGCTAATCAAAGACAAGACAGAGCCAAAGCAGCCAATCAAAGACAAGAACAGCATGGTCATCAGGGGCGTGACCTTTTACAAGGCAGAGGATGAGAGCTACAGAGAGGAGGAAGAAGAGCAGACATGGAAGAGAAAAAGTAATGAGTCTAATGTACAATTATGATTAATAAGCCTATGCCAGGTCTGTTTACAGTCTGTCTACAAAGGGTTCATCTTAGCTTTTTGAATTTTTTTGTAGAGTTGAGTAATTACATGATAGTTGGGTGATAATTCTCTGTGGGAATTAAGTTAAGTAGTCATGTGATCCATTGGTCATGCTTTAGGACAAGTGAAACCATCCATTAGCCACTATGAGATTACAAGTTTGTTCTGATTAGAGTATATCCACAGCTTCCTGAGATCATATCAGGTTTTGGCAACTTCATTTTAAGATTGGATCTTCTGAAAAGTACAGATGATTTGCAAAACTAGTGTATTTTTTCAAAGCAATATTTGTACCTGAAATAGAATATGCCTTTATAGTGTTGAGTGTTAAGAGAAGTTCAATAGAATAATAGAGAACTCATCAACATAAAGCTGTCCTCTCTTCCTCTAACGCTCATTTCTTTCTTTTACAGCTAGTCTATCTGCAAGTGCTCCAGATGACTTACTGATCTTTGACCAGCTCCCAACTACCAGGACTTCCCCCACCAAGACTCCAAGACCTTCAACCATAGGACAGGACCCATCAAGGACACTGAGCAAACCTGCACCTACCCAGCCACCAACAGCTCCCCCAACTACTACCCAAACAACTACTACCAAACCAGCTCCCACAACCATCAAACCAACGACTAAAATAACCACTAACGTACCACCAACCACTCCAAAACCAACAACCACCAAACTGACAACGACTTCTCAAAAAACTACATCTACTATTCAGCCAACCACGCACCTCCATCAGCATACCACCTCATCCTCAGATACCAATATAGGTGTGCCTACCCGCCCACCCCCAACACAGTCTCAGCCAGGACCTAAAAGTCGACTCAGCTGGACAGAAAACCCTGCTGACCAACCAAAGACCACAAAAAAGCCTGGTAGAGATACATATAATACAGAAAATAAGTGAAACATGCTAATCACATAATCCAGTCTTGATTACAGTGTTACTTTTGGTGTGTGTTCTTGCAGCAATGTGTAAGGACACAGTAGCCAGCATCTCTGAACCAGTCCAGCAAAACTTGTATGGCCTTAGTGATGGAGCCTGGATGAAAGATGCTCGTGGCCATGGAAAAGTCATTTACCTTACCAATGGGCACTATGGCAGTGAACTCCAAGAATTCAGGGACATGGAAAACTTCAAATCAGGTATAGAACCAGTCCTTATATGCCTTCATAGTGTTGAGTGTTGACTGCTCTAACAATGCTTAGACATTAAACCATGTCCAGTTTTCACAGTTTAAATCAACTAAACAGTAAAAACAGACTTCCATTGGAGCACTTACCAAAAACTTTTGAATCTTCTCAACCCAAATCATATCTTCCTTACCATTTGGAACCTTAAGCTTGCAGTTCTGTTTGGATTCAAGTTTTATTTTTTATTTTAAAAATACTTGAAGCTGTTACCAAAGTGTTTTTCTGCACTCTACATGCGTCTGACAGTCTAACATCTCTCAGCGGTACACATTTTGAAAAAGAACATCTGTATGCGCGGGGCGAAACGGCGACAGCCGTAACACTGGCACAGACTACTCCCATTTCCCAAGAACAGTCAAGAAGTTTAACTGTGTTTTGTGTAGTTCATTGTCTGGTTGAGGCAGATGTTGGCCTTAAGCACACATTAATCCCCCAAATAAAAAAAATAATAGTTCTTATAAAGTTCATAAATACAGGCAATGCAATTTTGCCCTGCTATAAACTGGAAATTCCCTATAAGGAGAAGTAACTAGCTGCATACTTACACAAAAAGAGCAGGAAAAGGAATTTCAGCCAGATTAGAATAATCAAATATTGGAGACAAGAGCACAAACTGGTTGGAAAATGGTGTAAAATGTTTTTGTGTGATGAATTTGTGGAGGGTCTTTCATCATTCACCACTGCATGAGTGTTCACTGCTTTATTTAATTTGTTATCTTAAAAACAAAATAACTGTAGTGCAGAAAACATAGCAGAGGCAGAAGTCTGGTAAAATATTACTGGAACAATATTTTCTACAGGTAATGGATGGATGGGTCACACTTTGATATGCAGTCATGGTCATACTTTTCCTGACCAGCTGCACGTATGTTTCCTGTGTGTTCTTCCTGCTCAGGTCAGGCGAGTAATTCATACAAGCTGCCCTACAGTTACACTGGAACAGGCCACGTCGTGTTTAACGGAGCTTTCTACTACAACCGTGCCTTCAGCAGGGACGTCATCAGATATGACCTGAGACACAGATATGTAGCTGCCTGGACCACTCTACATGACGCTTTACTGGAGGAGCAAGTTCACAGGACACAGACTGAGGTATGAGACTCTCTGTTAAACTGTATATGAGTGTGATAACTGTATGAAAAACACTACATGATGATTTACCAGTGGAAGATACACTCGGGACACTTCAAAGGGTCAGAAAGGTCAGTGAATGGAACAAAAGCACTACAAATCACTGAGGAGTTCAAAAGGGCAAATCGTGCTGGAACTGCTGGATATGTTTTACTAGTTTTGTTCGCTTCACAGTCATAACTGAAATATGTCTGGATTTCACTTGAAAACATGTACTGTCTTCAGAACTTTTAGCACTGACATGCAAAGAGCAATACCACTTTCAGGTTTTAGATGTGTTGGATTTAGTGGCCTCTAGTGGTGTAGTTGTTTATTTCAACCCTTGCCTCACCCTTTCAGCAGTGTAAAAACATGGCAGTACAACATGGTGGAGCCAAACTGTGTATTGACAGCAATGGCACCCATCACATGATGTACTAAATTTATATTAATATTGTGAAAGAAGAAAGGGTAAAAATACATTTTTTTAAGTGACTCAATTCACTATCCGATAATATTTGGAAAGTCTAATGAAAAAAGTTGCACGATTAAGTTATTTTGTCCACGTTCAAGTTAGCGGAGGGCCAAACCTGAATTTAGCAGCTCAGCTGGTGGAAGTCTCTAATATTCTTATGGGTCACACAATGCAGTACCATATGTGGACAATCTGGATAATTTTATGCACAGAAATCGACCTTGTTTGCCTTAAAGGTTCAGTGTGTAGAATTTTGTTTCATCTAGTGGAGTAATCGCTGCTTTGCCTAATGTAAAGGAGAAACAACACTTTAAGGGCCCTGTTTAGAGTCACTGTTAAGTTTGTCTGTTCTGGGCTACTATAGAAACACAGTGTTTCAATATGGCCTCCTCCATGAAAGAGGACCCGCTCCCACTGTAGATATAAAATAATCATTTTTAACTAACAAAAATAAAAAGATTCTTATTTTCAGGTGATCATTTTTAACTAACAAAAATAAAAAGATTCTTATTTTCAGGTGATACTACATGCATTAAATTATATGAATAATATATTCTGTGTCTGCCTTATTCTAAAAATAAAGGACCCAAATCTTAAACACAGCACCTTTAAGGAGCTTCCCTGTATCCTGTTCACCACTCATTTCCATGCCCCTTAATCTTACACACTGGAAGTAGTAACCACAGAGCTGCAGTTAGGAGGCAGTTAGCTTAGCTTAGCATAAAGACTGGAAGCAGGGGAAATTGTCTAGCCTGGTTTTCTTTACAGTTCAAGCTCACGTATCAACATGTTGTATCTTGTCTGTTTCATGGAGACATCAACAGAAATGTAAAAATGTGTTGTGACCTTATGTGCTATACTTAAATTACTTATAACTTACTACTTAGTAATTAGACAGATATTAGCCCAGTATTTTCAGGCAGTCTGGCTATAATGCAGGTGTCCAGATACATCTGATGGTCACTATGTTTCTGTATAGCCATGATGGTGTCAAACCTGGCAACCCTCACTGCAATGACAAAACTATTAAAAAATACTGATTTGACCAATAGTTATCTTTTAAGTTGATATAAGGAACTTGCAAACAGTAGTTTATTTACACATCCTAGTAGTCTAGCACTGATTCTCCTTTTAGCTCTGTTTCGGTCATAACTATGAATGACGTAGATCCATTGTTTACCTAAAAGTACTGATTACAGCCACTTTAATAATAACAAATGTAATGAAACCTTTAAATGTGGACACGTTTTAGACTTATTTTTGGTCCTCTGTAACTATGTTCAATTTTCAGGTGGAGTTTGCTGTTGATGAGTTTGGCCTATGGGTGCTCTACCCCGCACTGGACACAGAGGGCTTCCATCAGGAAGTAATCCTGCTCATCCACCTCCACCCCCGTGACCTGCAGCCAGTACGGACCTTCCGCACAGGCCTTCGGCGTGGTCGTTATGGAAACAGCTTCCTGGTTTGTGGCGTGCTTTACGCAGTGGACAGTATAGAGCGTCACTACGCTAATGTGACATACGCCTTCGACACACACACGCTCACACACACTGTGCCGAGCCTGGCATTCACAAACATGCACGCACACACCTCGCAGCTGGCTTACTGCCCACTAGACAAGAAACTGTACGCGTGGGACGATGGACATCAGATGACGTATGATGTCGTCTTTGCCTATTAGCACGAGGAATGGAAGAAATTATGGTTAGACTGATGGTCAGCAAATCCAGAGGTCAAAACAAAGCAGAGGAAAGAAGAAATAAGATAGGAACTGTTTTGTTTCTACGTGACTGTGGATAAGTCGAACTGAATGTGTTTTTATGCTGACCTCAGCTGCTGCTTTGCCTCTCACACCAAAGTCACCAAACCAGCAAGAGCAGCACTTAACTCCTGAAACTCCAGGGATCATATGAATGAATGTAAATACATGTATACACATCTTACTCTGTCCTCCAAGTGGAAATGTCCCGCTGATTCATATGTATACCTGTTCCTCTGCATGTCCAGAATGTGCTGGAGAAAGCATTAGGAGGACACATAAAGTTTATTTTTCATAAATGGTATAGAAGTTCTGCTCTGGAGGAGTTTTGTAAAGGCTTAAACATTAACGTTCATGTGTTACTTAGTTTCATGTGTGTCTCAGTTTCGGCTTTAAGAGCCTCATTAGGTATTTACCATTGAGTTGAGACAAAAAAAAATAATCTGAAGTCAAAGCCTCTATGCTCAGAGGTGTGAAGTCAGAAAGGCTAGTATTGACCAGGCAGGGAGGGTCAGATAACAGGATGCCGTCGGTTGCATTGTGGGATATGTAGCATCCATTTTTGGGACTAAAAGTCAAGATATTTTGGCTTCTGGTGCATCAATTTTAGCCACTTTTACCCCCTTTAAGAACAACTTTTTGTGCTGTTTTGTGTTAATTCATTAATCGTGTATTCACAACATCAAATCACATGTGCCTTTAAAGGCTTATGCCACTAAAGATCAGCAACTTTCATAAACCTCTGGTCAATAAGCTACTGTAATGGTGCCAAGTCAGAAATAATATTTCAGGTTAAGCCAGACTGTCTAAAAGTGTTCATCAAACGTCAGTATAATGCTGCCTTTATTTTCAGCATGTAATGAAGCAGCAGCCTATTTTCTTATATGGTCAGAGTCTTTACTGTATGTTTTTTTACTGTACGTCTGCCTAGCGCATTGCATATTTACCCTCACTCCTGTGCAGTAATGTTCCTATCATGAGCTGTTAGTCCAGGTGGGAACAGGAATAGAAGCTCTAACCTTGGTACAGTTAGCACTTCATCTACCACTGAAGTTCATTCATTTAAAACCATTTTCAAACAGGATCCACACTGCTCTGCTTGTTGAAAAAATCTTAAGACAAGGTTGATTTCAACTGCTTTACTACAAGTTTGCCTTTTTGTTTTGTTAATTTATAATAAAATATTTCAAAAAGATGTAGGTGGACGATTCTTTTTCTTTCATCCTGTGTAAGTCCAGCCTGCTGCGGACATTATTCCTCGGCTTGCCTTTAGTTTTCCTGGAAGCAGCGCAGCCACTGGAAGGATCCCAAGGTGGAAAATAAGACCCAGCCAGATGCTGGTGAACCTCTGACTGGGAATGCTCAGGACACAGACCAGACCCCTCTCACATACTGTAGATTCATATAAGATCATGGACTGGTGTTTGGGAAGACTTGGCTTTCAATCCAGACTGGTTAGATTCAGCACAGTCCAGATTAGATCAGTCACAATCAACTCAAAACAGGATGAAAATGCATTAAAATAATCAACACATAGTTACCCATTCATAACAATAGCACATTTTCAAAGGAGGTGAGCACACAGGGAGTTAATAGCTCCTCTTCATGGACTAGTTTATGGTCCCTCTGCTCCAGCCCTGCAGCCTCTGACACGTGGTCGCTAATGGCCTCTCCAGAGAACTCAACACAACACACACACACACACACACACACACACACACACACACACACACACACACACACACACACACACACACACACAGAGTCTTATCTGAATGCTGCAAACGTACCTGCAAAGCATTTGTACAGCAGCTGCAAATAATGCAAAACAGTTCACATGAAGTGAATCAGACTATAGGAAAGAGGACCGAACCAAACAATTCCAAAACCTACAAACAACATATTTACTATAAATGTATGGATTTGAGAAATGTTTCAATAAAACTGATTGGATCATCTAAAGATGACATCAAAAGTTATATAACCATATGTGTGTGTGGGTGTGTGTGTGTGTGTGGTAAGTGACCACCTAGCAGCAGGATGTAGAAGAAAGACGGCCATTCACATTGACTCAAAAAGACTCACTAAGCTGTATGAATGTGTGTGTGTACTGTACAACTGTCAGTCTTTAAACCACGGGGTCTAAATGTCTGAAAGCACAGAGACCACACACATACTTCAGAAAACACACGCTAAGGATGCTATCTGTCTAAATCCACAGAGTAGCAAACTCTCACACACACACATGCACGTACACACACATACTGTACTGTATAATGTCAGGTTTAAAGATAGCAGTGGTATCTACAAACACATTCCTGACTGCCACTGAACTCAAAATCTGAACAAAGAAAGAAAAGAAAGAGAGGTTATAATGGAGATTGAGACCTTTGGTTCCTAAATACACTCACTCAGAAGTAATTTGTGTTTAACTATTGTAGGAGAGAGAAAATCCACAAAAAGGGCTTTGGGAAAGAGGGAGAGAAGAAAAGTACAAATGGTGGGTGAAAATAAGGCTTGGTTAAAAAAAAGAGGAAAAAATAGCAAAGTCAGAGACAAAGAGAAAGTTGTAGAGGTTTAAGGTCAGAGGTCACAGGAAAGCTGGAGGAATAAAGAACAGACAACATCATAAAAAACAGACCAGAGGGAGCTTGTGGGGCTTTTATGGACACTAAAGAGATCAACTGAACATGACAACAATTTTTATTTGGGCAATCTGTTAGCCTGACTTTTAAAGGAGACCTGGGAAAACTCACAACCTGCCACAACAAACTTTATATGGAAGCCCTGAGAGGAAAGTCAGAAAAAACAGAACAGGTGAAATAAGAAAAATCTTGTTAAGTTTTGTGTAATACTCATTTCAGCCACAAGAGGCTGCCTTCTAAACTTATATAACTTGCTAACACAACATATACAGTATGTACCTCGTATTTAGAGTGTATTAAACTCACCTGGAAGAAAACATGAATGTTAATGTTCTAATTTAGAACACGGGGTATTAGTGTAGGACGGTTAGCACTGTCGCCTCACAGCAAGAACCTTCCCAGTTTTAACCTCGGCTGTGCCTTTCTGTGTGGAGTTTGCATGTTCTTCCTGTGTCTGCGTGGGTTCTCTCCCGGTACTCCGACTTTCTCCCACGATCCAAAGACTTAGAAGGTTAATTGGTGTGAATGTGAGTGCGTTTGTCTCCGTGTGCCCTGTTATGAACTGTTGACTTGTCTGAACCCTGATGAGGATAAGTGGTTACTGATACGTGGTTACATGGTTATATTGGTGTACTTCTGCTTCTTGTCGTCAAACATTTCAAAAAATGAACAGTGGAGTAGAGTGTTGGGTAAGCATCAGGGTGGTAATGTACTGTACATGTGCTCTCCCACTGCGCAATGAGACGTTGAAATGATGTATATATTTAACGTCATTTCTCGACGTCGAAATCAGGTCGCCTGAAGGTGCAGAATGAACGTTTTTTACGTCAGAATCGGACGTCATATGGACGTCCGATTCTGACGTCCTGCCGACCTCCAGTTTGGACGTTCACCTGACGTACATATTCAGTCTAAACTGCACGTCCAAATCAGGTCGCCTGAAGGTGCAGAATGAAAGTTTTTATTACGTCTTTTTCGGACGTCATATGGAGGTCCGATTCCGACGTCCTGCCGACCTCCAGTTTGGACGTTCACCTGACGCACAAATTCAGTTGAAATTGCACGTCCAAACCTGTCTCCTGAAGGTGCAGAATGAAAGTTTTTTTTACGTCTTTTTTTGGACATCATATCGACGTCCAATTCTGACATCTTGTCGACCTTTTCGAAGTTTTTATGACGTCTTTTTCTGTACGTGGTCTACACTGTAAAACACTACACTGTCAAAAGAGCACCAGCATTGCTGATTTTACGGTTAATTATTGTGTTTGAATTCATAATGTTCTGTAAAACTACAGGTTTTTTGCTTAAAAATTAACATTAGAACATTAAAGAAAATTACAGTTTGTGCCATGAAATACAAAAGGATTAACTGTAAATTTAAATGTGCAAATTTACTTGGTAAAATTGTCAATCGATTAGAGCAGAAAAACAATAAGTTACCATTTTTGTCTAATGGTGAAAACATGGGAAACTATAAGCACATTGTACATAAAACATCCAAAAACCAAACTTTTTCATTGTAATTTTTCATTTAATGAACACTTGTGAGGCTGTACAAACTTATCACAACACTGTGTACACACCGAATACACAGAACATGCTACATGAAATTGACATAAATGCACAGTAATAAGAACTTTCTAACAGATGTGGGCAGCACTGTATCTTTTCTGAAATAATAAGTAAAAGCTAAAATGCTACTGACTGTTCTTGCTGTTCAGATCTTTTAACTTGTAACAGTAAAATCACCACAGGTTCATTAAGCCGTGACAGTGGTGCAGCATAAAACCAGAACCCTGCTTTTTGTTTGTGTTATCAGTGTTATCTGCTATTTATATATACACACATATAAAAAAGTCCCCAACATAAACAACCACCTCACCTCATTTGCAAGGCTGTACATGAAGATGGAAAAAATGTATACATCTTACACTGTGTACACTCATACTGCAACATTACAACAACATTACACCTCACATCACATGACTCACGAAGTATGGTCCACTCAAGTCCACTCATGGTCTGCAAGGTCAGCGATGAGTGTAAGGACTCCTGGGTTCACAGCAAAGACATCCTCCTTTTGCTGTGCTCAACTTTCGTTCCTCTCTCCGGATTTATTGAAAAGAAACACCTTGAAGGAAAGAAGAAAGGATAAATATTACAGGGTCTAATATGTTATGTTTTTAAATATCTTAACAGAAAGATACCACAAGATCCAGCTTCGTGGTGGACACAGAGCTGGACTCTGTGGCAGAGAGGATGACACTTTACACAGAACGTTCACCAGACAGAGGAGTGTGTTCAGTGACAGGCTTTTGCCCCTATCCTGCTGCACAAACAGACTGAAGAACTCTTCTGTCCCCGTGACCATGAAAAATATACACTATAACACTGCTCAGCGACAGCATAGAAACAATAACACAAAACATTTGCAGTTTGTATTGGCACTGTTTCAATTATGTACATTTATATTTGGCACAATTTTTATTTCGATTTCAAATGTCTTTTGTATTTATTCTATTTCTGTATCTAATAACATTAGAATCTATGTGGTGAATATTTTCTTTATCTTGCTGGTCAATATAGTATGTATGTATGTATGTGTGTATGTGTGTATGTATGTATGTATGTATGTATGTATCTATGAATTACCTCCGGAGGAACTCCAGTGTTGATCGCAGTCCCACTGGGCAGTGTATATTGAAGCAATAGTAACTGCCAAACATGAGGCAGATGGCACAGGGGAAGGCAGTGATGTGGTCGTTGACAATCTTCTGATCAATGCTCAACATGAAGCAGTCAGCAGTGAAGCAAGAGGACCCTGAGAATAAACAACATTAACAAATATATATTACAGATCTGTGCATCTGTGTCAACCATTTAACTACATTGTAAACTTGGTTCAGACATACCACACACAATAAGGCAGGTTGTTGCTGGCACAGCCTCCATCTCAACCTCTTTTGGTCCGTCTGTGACTGTGTCTTCTGCATCTGGCACACTGGATTTTTGTGTGGTAGCACTTGCAGCACTCTGAGCATCTTCATTACCTGTTTCACAAACAATTTTTATGTTTTCTCAACATGTGAGAGGTAAAGGAAGATTTTATACTCAACACACGGGAGCACCCTCTCACAGGGCGCTTGGCGCCCCTCTACTATATGCTCCTTCAAGTGAACACCCAAAGCTTTTATCCCCTCACACTGCTGTTCACAAAGTGAAACTGTGCATTTTAATCTGTCCAGAGTAACTGTTGGCATGCTATTATGATGACAATAGAAGTGCGCTTTTAATGCTGCATAACCAGTACACACCTGCTTGCAACAAGCTGCAACACACTTGAACATACACCTCAGTTCATTGCTATGCAGTTTGCAATGGAGAACAAATACTTTAACAGATTGAACTGTTTCTGCACATACGTTACATGAATACATCTTAAACGCCACGGTTTGCATACAGCAAAAACAACGTTTTTTTCTCTCTTTTTTTCACCTTAAATCTCCTTTCAATTAAGTGAGTGCAATTTAAACTATTAGCTTTCTGAAATGTTCTGCAGTATTTCCATACCTGAGAAAGAGAGCAGCTCTGATGGATAAGGGTGGATGAGAAGTCTCTCTGTACAAACTCAGAGTCCGACGGGTCCTCAGATGCAGCGAGCTGATTGGCCCGTTCAAATCCGCCGCCTCCAAAGTACCAGCAGATTTCCACTGCGCATGTGCAAGCAGACCAGGTGCAGGGGGCACAACAGTATGCACTTCTCAACTCTGTCAGGTCTACTTACAGGCAGAAAACCTGAATGTGAATGACGAGACTTTTATTAAACCAAATAAATTATTATTATTATTATTATTATTATTAGTATAGTAAAAATTACATTTTTTTCCTAATTAACTATTATAAAATATAATATAATACTCCCAAGGCATCACCTTTTGTGTCCATGTTTATTTATATCATGTGTCTTTCATCTCCTTTTTTGAAATCCATACAAAATCAAATACAAACTTTTCCAAAATCAAATATGGTGATCATTAAACATATTTTAGTTAATACTAGCCCGTACCCATGTTGATTAGATACACATGTGCGTTTCAGGTGTCAAAATTACATTCTATTAACAGACGTCCAGATGAGGTACAAATGTGGACGTCATATTAACGTCTAAAACAGGTCCAATAGTGACGTCTAAATCTTGGATCTATTTTGTACGTAAAAAACGTCTAGATGTGGTCTTCAGATGACGTCCAAATTCGTAACGTCGCTACGACGTCTAAAAAAGGTCCAATATAGACGTCAAATATCTGACCTATTTTGCACGTCGTACCGACGTTTAGGTGTGGTCTCCGACGGACCGACCCAATACTGACATGATCTGCACGTCTCTCCGACGTCCAATGTTTGGTGGGCTTTCAAAACTTCAGTTATCCTGTGCTTATTCCATTGTGTTCATTGCATAAGTAAAACATGGTTTAACAAAAATGGTTTAAAACAAGTAACAATAAGTAAATTATCTTTATCTGTATTAGAAAATCAACCCACCAGATTTTTTTCACTTCCAGTCCTCTCAGGGATTCCATAAATCACACAGCTCAGCTCAGTATCATCTGAGTCAACATGCGTGATTTTCTGGTTCATGGTTGACACAGCAGCAGTAACACTGTAGTGACGCCTGTTCTCCCATGCCATGTTGATGTGTAAAGAATCAGTGTTAAGAAGTTTCGGTGTAGCTGCAGATTGCAACCCCCTCCACTCGTCCTCCCTTTTTCAAGTGTGTGGGAGAACACAGATGGCCCTGTAAAGCCAATACTTAGTTTGTTGTAGAAATGTGGCGGTTCAATGTGGCAGAATCCATTTCTGCCATATTCTGTAAATAGAGCCTCCTTAATCTGACACGCTGTCAATATGTCAATATGTTGTATGTGTGTGTGTGTGTGTGTGTGTGTGTTTCATAAGTTTCATAGACAGTAGACACACTGGACTTTTATAAGATAAGACTTTCTGATTACTCTACCGTCTCTCTTTCGTCCATTGGTTCTGGACTTCTGCATGCAGTCTGATTCACTGAGTTCCCACACTGTCAACCCAGGGGAGGAGAAGATACAGAGGAGTGGGCAGAGAAGAAACAGATGAAAGATGAAGAAGAAGAGAGTTGAAAGGAAAGTCAGGAATAAACTGAGGTCCTGAACAGCTGGTCACTGAAGAGCAAACATTATTCAAACAGAAAGAACTAGTGTATCTCTTGGGGACTATTTTCAGAGGAGGATGAATCTACATCTGGGGCTTGGGAGTTCTACATGGATCAAGAAATTTGTGTCCAAACTGAAAAGGACACAGAAAGGTATTTCTGAGAACAAAATGAAATCCATCATATTATTTTTAAGGTGGGATCCAGACCCATGCAAAATCTAGGAATGTCAGACCCTAGGAATGTCAGACCCAAAGAGACACAGTCCTGATTTTGTACCTGATTGCTATTAATGTTCATTTATAAGCTGTCCAAACAAAACATTTTTGTCTAATGTAACGTTAAATTTGACCTCTCTATTTTAATTTCCTTAGAGCTGTTTTTCGATTGCTCCAGGTTGGATTTTGGGTTCTAAGATTTAGTACATAATAATGAAATGTCAGCCAGTGCAACGGTGTGATTCATTGATTCACTGACTTTAGTTTATACTTTTAGTTTAGAGGCACAGAGGAAGACGATAAACTGTATTAGGCTTTGATGCACACACTGTACTTGTTTTTGTTGGATTTTATGGAATAACAAGCACCTAAATTCTACAGAAAACTTGGCAGCTTTTAAACAGTATCAGGGCTGAAATTTATAGATTCCAGTTTTTTTTAATAACACAGATGCAACAATCCAGCACCAGAACCTGCTGTAGGTCTTTGCCAGAGTCCTTGAGCAAAATGTGATCAACTTTTCCTACATACACACCGCGCCTGTGAGCAGGAACTGATTTCCATTGCTGCCAAGGGAGCTGCACTGAGCAAGTTCCTCTGATTTATGTGTCTTTCATCTTAACAGCTCGGAAACTTTCTTTACGCCAGAGCTGTTTGAAATTTTAAAGGTAAAACAAGGACCTGTGTCATTTTTATTTTTTCTCTTTTGTTTTGACACTCCCAGATGTTTTGCAGACTGACAAGACAATATGTGAATTAGATATATATGTGTATTAAAAACATAAAATGATCATTTTAAGTAGTCTTGTCATCAAATCAAAACTTGACAATGACAAAGTCGACATAAAACATAAAAAGTAAAGAGCAGCAACAGCCTTTGTAACGTGAGATGTTGCCTTGGCTTGGTTGATTTTTGGAGTGACGGGTTGATGCAGGTGTCCGAGGCAGACGAAGGTGATATAATAGTCGAGGCATGATGGAATAAAAAGCGCAGAGTGTTTTGTTTAGTTGTCGACTGCGATGCCAAAATTCATCATTGTGGAGTTCACATTTGGAGCGAGCAAAGCCAGTCAAATCCAATGCTCTCATTCTTTCCAGAACTCCACTGATAACTGCAGGGACATCCTGCAGCCATCGCTGATGCAGTCCATCATTCTCATGAGCATGTGTGATGTGGATTTTCCTCGGAAGCATTGGGAGAAGCAGTCACTAGTGCACATCACAGGTGCTGAAAGAGAAAGTGATAGATAGGAACATTTCAGAACATTTTGGAACAGCCTACTGTTTCTTGTGACTGCATGATGCAGTCTCTAGAGAAGCAGGAAGAGAAAGTCTCAAGTCTTGTTTCAGAACTAAAGTGGAATCAGACAGAGTGTCTGGAACAGAGGTAGAAAACACCATCAAACATTAGTGGGTCTCAGTTTGATTCTCAGCTTTTATCAGTGTAATAAAACTCAGATGTTAATTGACAGTATGATGGACTGATACTTTACAAGAGTGAGATGGATGGTGAGGCATGTTTACTGTTTCAAGCTCTTGGTTTTACTTTATAGCCATCGTCAGGAGGAGGTGGAGGTGACAGGAAAAAGCAGCTAGACACCATCATTAGCGTGCATCATCAGCATATTGAATAAACATAATTAAATACTCCACTATTTGTACTTAAAGTCCTCATGAATTCATAATTGATGATGACACATGTGTTTGGTATTATATGTTACCTATGCACCATCATGTTTTCAGTATTTTCAATTTCAGGTATACTTCATGGTATTTTAGAGGTTGTCATTTCCTGATAAACCATAAAAAGTTGTTGATGACTCATCCTGCACTCAGGGGTGTGTTTCATTTCAATTTCACAGTCGATGAAACGACTGAGTGCTGTTTTATACAGTCTATGCAGTCTAGCAGTCATTCTGCTACATGCATCTATGGCTGGGCCTCACAACAACTTTATAACTTTATTCAGTGATTTTGGTAAAACTGGATCAGATTATATACACAATATATTTGCTGCTTTTCCCTCTGATGTTCTCCAGCTGTTCAGCTTCAACTCTCTGTGATTTAATTGTTGTTAGCTTAGTCAGCCATGAACCTAGAAGCCTCTGGATGCAAGGAGCCAGAAGAGAGTCAGTCTCCATAAACACCCATATTAAAATGTCCAACTTCACAGCAGAAATAAACATGTATAAAGACTGGTACAATGATGCCTAGGTGCTGTTTATTACAGATTTTGTACTAAAAGAACTGATATATCATGGGTTTGAATATTTCACTCAATGTAAGGATCACATAGCTTCATTGAAGTGCTAGAACAAGTTAATACAAAAGATATACTGTTAGTATAATGTATTTCATATGCATGAAGAATATAGGGTTGAAATGAAGAGGTCTAGAGGTTGTGGAGCTTTGAATATTTTGGTTACATGTGATATGAAATACAGACACTTTGCTTTAGCTTCTAGCCAGACCTTCAGTGCTGGTAGAAAGGAAATACTAGAAAGCAGAGAAGAAGTGAATGATGAAAAGAAAGCAAGTGGAGGTGAAAAGAGGAGGAAAGTGGTGGAAAATAATGGAGGAGAGAGGAAATAGAGAAGTGGAGATGAGAGGAGGAGGGAGACAGGAGGGAGAGCTAATGAGTCCCCCAGACATTAGATTTCAACATCTGGTTTGTTACTCTGAGTGTCTCAGACAGACAGACGAAAAAAAACAGCTGAACTACTGACAGAAAATATGCTGTGGTCGATACAAAATGATGCAAGTTACACAAAAATGACAAACAGCTCAGGTAGTGAAATAAAACAGTGAAAAAGTGGATGAAAAATATAAAATACCTGGAGGCTAGAAGACATTAAATCACACACAATGGAAAATCAATTAGTGTGCCGTGTCTGTCTGCAGACAGATTTTTTAACAAGAAATAGAAAGACAGAAATAGCTTATTCTGGAAAGCTCTTGCATGAATCTGCAAATATTGCACTTTTGTCAGACTCCCACAGTTCACTGCCAAAGACCTTGTACATTCTTTGGAATAATGGCTGAGGCCACAGTTAGTGAAAATCACCTTTCCTGTAAGTCCAATCAGTGCAGCAGATCTTTCTCCTGAGTGCTCTGAAAGCAGAGATCCTGTCTAGTTCTCCCATGAGCACAGACACAGAAAACCACAGAGTCACAGGGTTGAGGGTTTCAATGTGACTCACATCCTCCATCATGTCGCCCCTTCGCTCTCCCGCCGTCATTCCTGTAACTCTTCATTGGATCAGTTTACAGGAAGCAGGTTAATCAAAGTCATCTTTTAGTCCGGGTGCAGACATTAAACTAAACTAGAGTGTCAGACATTCATATTAAACCTCTGCTTATTTATGATGCTGCTAACCAGTCCAGACTGCAGCAGGACACATCTGCTGTATTAATCTGATCTCATTTTATACAAACAGTCTGACCCTCTCCATCCTAAACTCACTGTTCCTGCAACAACAGAACAATAACTTCAGTCTGCAGAAGTTTATTCCCTGGCAGTGAAGTCATATAAATGACAAATAGTGGTCCAGTGCAGCATATCACGTTTTTAACTAATTTAGCACAATCATCAAATGAAAATAATTTTTCTATAAACCCCTAAAGCTCATTTTCTCACAACAGTTTTGTTCTTGTTGCTTTGACCCACTGATACATTATCGTTGCCTTGACAACTAGTGAACCAAACTGTTTTTGTATAGTTTTATTATCACTCTCAATCAATCAATCACACTTTGCTTGTATCACCTTCCATACCGATTAGTGCAGTTCAAAGTGCTTCACATTAATGACAAAGTGCTGATAAGACAGAATAAGAGTAGACTGTAATAGAGTGAAAACAGAGCTAAAGCTAAATGCTATCGTAATACATAGAGTTACCAAAGAGTTATCAAAATGTCCATTCTGGATGATTTTATATGTATTTGTAAGACAGTGATCAGTGATTATTGTCTTTACGGTTATTGTTCATCCTCAGTCTAGTGTAGTTTAAGACATGTTGTCCATTACAGTTACACATTTACAACACAGAGCTTGTAAGTACAACAGTTACTGGACCAGGCAGACCTCAATGAGGGGCAAAAGACCTCTCAGAATGTGGGGTGTCTTGAAGGAGTTCACTTATTAGCTGCTTTTTCTTTGCTCTGCAGTCCAACTTATCCCAAACTCATCTCAACTGGTTTAAGGTCAGGTAACTGCAGACAGGTTATCTGCTGCAGCACTTTATCTCTGTCTATCTTGGTCAAATAGCACTTATTTACATAGCCTGGAGTTGTGTTTAGGGTCCTGTTAAAACACAATTCATGGTGATGATAAGATCAAACCAGATGGGATGGCATGTCAAAACACCAACAGTGTTGTTGTGGAGAAATTGCTGAAGTCAAAGGTCAATGGTGAGGTCAGGAAGGAAGAAAGTGTTCAGGAGCCTCTGATGTCTTATGCTGTATTATTTATTGACGCTTGGCCAAGGAGAATTAGAGAAACTCTCAAAGTTCATCAGAAGTGTCTGAGTCGGTCTCACGTTCTGACGAACTTGTGATGGTGGATCAACTTTAAACCCAAAGATCTCACCCCAAATACTATACGCCCAGAATTAGTCAAAGAGAATGTCTTTACTCTTGGAGGTGTTATTGTCAACACATTCTAGTCTGGGGACACAGATGCTAGCTATATATTATGACTAGGACGGCAGCAACAGGTCTCTTCGACCCTGGCCACCACAGTGTTGAGATATGGTGGCACCTAGTCAAAGCCAAACAATTAATACTGCCGAGGACCACAAGGCCCACACATGACCCCAAGTAACCTAAGGATAGAAAATTCCATAACAAGTGTTACCAACAAAGTGGGAACCACACATGCAGATACCATCCGTTCACCTTCTCTGTGACTCACAAAGATATAGAGGGTAGAACAAAAAGGAATCTAACTTGGATTTATCAGACCAAAGTCCAGATTTCAACCAGTCCATTCTTTGTGTTTCTTGGCCCAAGCAGTTCTTCTTCCTCTTGTTGGTCTGCCCCAGTTGTGGTTTCTTTGCAGCAATTCAACCATGAAGTCCTGATTCACACAGTCTCCTCGGAAATCACCACAGAATCTTGGGACGTTTTAATAGTTTCAACACAGTCTACAAGCTGGACAGAATAGCAAACAGAGAGAAAGGAGGAAAAAGAAAGTCTACAGAGTAGAAGAACAGAAGAATTTGATCACTGTTACCAACTTGGCAACTTGTCACCACATTTATCAGAAGAAGAAAAATCCAGGCAATGTGACAACGCTTGTGACAACAAAAAAGAACACTGAACATTTTCTATGTTTCCAGCAACATCTGGCGTCTGCATCACCGCACTTTACTTTTATTACTGCAATCATTCAACGTCAACTTTATTAGCAGACACACCATTAAAGACATTCAGGAGCATTAAAGTGAGAGTGCTGGCTGTCCTGAGACTCCACCAACTCATCTCTGCTCACCAGGTCAGTAACCATTCACTTCAATGAATAAAAGACATGCCAATATATGTGTCTAATTTAAAACACTTTAACAAGAATTTCTTTAATCCTGCACTTTTGATGCTCTTAAGTTAAGCAAAACTATCTTAGGACAACGGAGGATAATAATTTTATGGACCGTTGAACAAATTGTTGAGAGAACCAACTTGGATCTTTTAAAGCAGCAGCAGTGACTGCCAGTATGAGTCTAATGCCCCCAAAAGACCTGTATTTTAAAGGGATAGTCTGGGTTTTTCGAAGTGTGGTTGTATGAGGTATGTCTGCACAGTCAGTGTTACCTACAGTAGATGGCCACACCAAAAAAAAAAAAAATCACCCATTGGCACCCATTGCCTCAACTGTAGAGCTTACTTATTCCTACACCTAAGCCCATCTGTGCCATGCATGCCATATTATGCCGTAGATCTGACGGCAAGTTAAAGCAATAAGAATAAGCTCACCATAGCGTGCACTTAAACAGATATTAATATTTCTTTTGTGGCTAAAACACAGTTTTCTGCTGACCTTGTCCACAGCAGTGCTTTGCTATACTTCAGTGCTGGGATTTCTGTCTGTTCCTTCAAACTAGTAGTGCACTGTCTATTGTAGATAAGACAATGACTATGGATGAGTACCTTATACAACCCCACTAAAAAAACATGCTCTGTATTATTATAATATGTCTTAGAATGCCATTATAAGTATCATATTGTTGCCTCTGCCTCAGAGAAATTGCTAATGTTGGTCAGACAAAAGTGTATTACAGCTGTGAACAGACAGACAGAAAGTATCAACAACGTCTCACTCCAGTTCTTTTATAACCAAAACCATTTTGTAGGATGTGATGAAAATGGTTTTGGTTCTGAATGTTTTTGCACAACAAAACCACAAATTTGTATTTTCATTTAAATAATGCCACATTTTTGAGGTAGAAGGTAATGTGTAACTACTTGCATAAGTCTGTTTCTTATTGTGTGTGTGTAAAAGCATGATATTCTGTCTTCTATCTCTATATCACTGAGCTCTATTGTTGTCCAAAAACTCACTCACGCCACACTGTTGCACACATACTGTAGTTTATTTAGACTCAGTCCCACATACATTGTCCTGTTGCCACAAATACTTACTAGAGCACCCAAGGAGGTATTGAGACACCAGCAGAAACACACAAGACCAGAGATGTGTAAGGGGGAATTTTCTGTTCTAGCATGCCATAATTGGGGGTTACACAGGGGGTTATCTCCTTTAGATACAGATTAGCTGTATGACTGTATTTAGGAAAGCAGGCACCATTCTGATCATTACTATGGAAACCAAGGTCAGAGGATGGAGCTGTCTCACTAAGGGTGGACACATTTCCTTGTTTGCAGACTAATGACCAATTGGCATACTTTATATTGTTGATACATTGAGTATAACTATTTTATGACATAGAGTAGTTGGAGTTTTATTCTGAAGTCGCATAGACGAGTCAGAGAGGACAGCTTCATGCTTCAGGCGGCATCATGTCATGACAAGTGTATTGATAAATCCTCCATTCACCTTGATCAAGCTTTAATGAACCATTCAACTGAACGGGCTGAACTGACCAGTGGAGATGATGGAATCAATTCAACCATCTGGAACCCGGCTAACACAAAAGTGTAGGTGGGTTTGAGAGGAACTTTTCTAATTATTTGTCAGATTTAAAGTGAAAGTGATTTGAACTACATATGTACTGTATTTGCCAGCCTTGGATCTTTGATTAGCTTCATTGTGGAGATGTAGCATCAACAGTCACTGTTAATGAAAGCGTATTATATCCAATTTGTTGGTTATCAGAAGTAGACATTAAAATAGTTTTTAGAGTAGTTAGATTACTTCTAGAAACAAGCAGTCTTATTTCCTTCTCTTGCTAAAAGGAGTTTCTTATTGATGTGGTAAAATAGAAGTTTTCATACTTGATACTGGATTTTGGTCTGCAATTGCAGTTTTACAGTATCATGGATATCATGGATAACTGCACATATTCCAGTTATGGTCTCATGTCTCTCTCTCAAATAAACACACACACATACATCAGAGCTGGAAGTTCCCTGTGATTGATTCCTAATTCCTGTGCTTATGAGAGCATGGAAAACTCAGACCACATCCCCGTTCTCTCTTTCCTTTCTTTTCATGTCATTTTCACACATTTTCACTTTACCTTATTTAAACTCTTTTTCCACCTCTTTTTACATAACCCTCTCTTTTTGTTGGCGGTCACCATTTGCACTCCTCCTCCTCCCCGCACCACATTTCCAGTGTGTGTGCTCCAGCTTTCCGGGCGTGTTTTGGACAGGACAGCTGAGTTACAGTCCAGCACTGGCGGAACAACCTCACTTAAGACCACTCACTGTAACAATCCACAAACTGTATTTTGGTGCTTAGACAGATTAGTTGGAACCTGTTCGCCTCAACATTGCAGTCATGATAAAAACAAAATGCTTAGATGATGTAAGGTCTCACACAAAGATTCTGTGCATGAAAAAACAGGCCTAAGGATCTGTGTGCAGGCAGATCAGGAGTGAACATGAGTGAACATGAATAATAATATCAATAATTACAAACAAACCAAAGCCTCAGCAGGAGAGGGATTCATATTATATTGTAAACTTATCACCCATTTTATTATATGAAGTTTCAGCATTAGGCCATGATCTGTGACTATATCTTAAAGGTTACTACATGTCAAATCAAATCAAATCAAATCAGATTTTATTTGTATAGCCCAAAGTCACAAAGTACATTTGCCTCTGAGGGCTTTACAATCTGTACAGGGAGTGACACCCTCTGTCCTTAGACCCTCGGTTCGATTGAGGAAAAACTTGCCCACAAAAAACCTTTTAACAGGGAAAAAAGGTGGAAGAAACCTCACGAAGAGCCACAGAGGAGGGATTCCTCTCCCAAGACGGACAGACGTGCAATAGATGTCACGTGTACAGGACAAATCAACAGAAACATATTGTACAATTACAATGACTGATAAAATGACAATGAATTACAATGACTGATAAAATGACAATGAATTACAATGACTGATAAAATGACAATGAATTACAATCAATGATAAAATGACAAATTACAATCAATGATAAAATGACAATGAATTACAATGAATGTTAAAATGATTATAGTAGCAGTGGAACCTGTGATAGAGATAGAGAGACACATAGATAGATAGATAGATAGATAGATAGATAGATAGATAGATAGATAGATAGATAGATAGATAGATCAACAAGTCTGCTTTTGTCAAAATAAACGCTTCATGCACAGAGTTAGATGTGAACATTTTAGTGAAATGTGCAGCAGCAGCACACTGATCCATTTCATCATATTCTAGGTACCTCTTTATAGATAGACCTTTTTGTTAAAGATATGTCACCTGCCACTAAACTCTACTGACAAAAACCATAATTCTACCTCTCAGATCTTTGTAACATCTGAACTTCATTCATGCTGAAAGGAAACAAAATAAAACTGTCTTTGTTTGTCTTCCGCTCCTCCAACAATCAGTCGTTTCAGTCACTCTCCTCAAAGCCAAAAGTTTCACATGGGGGGAATCACATGCACTAACGTGCACGTGCAGCCGGACCGGCTGGATAAACAAATCACACATACAGAGAGGTAGTGTGACTTCATTCTCTGCTCAGGATGCCTTTAATTCATTCTGTCCTTAGAAAGCAAACAGCTGTTGTTGCTGTACTAATGTTCTATATCTCATATATGAAAATAACCTAGTTACAATAGTTAAAGTAAAATCTGCCCAGACCTCTTGGGGAGAGGTCTTAACTTATGTTTGATATTCTATCATACTTCACTCAGAAGCCTCCATGTGGTTATCCGTCAATGATGCTGTTCACTGCTTCATCTCTTTCATTGGAATAGGGAGCAGAAGCTCCACATTGTAAACGCTTGTCTCTTCAGCTACAGGAGGTGTACTGTAGATGTTTGCATTGGAGCTGATCTGCCATCTTGTGGAGCCCATAGGTTACTACAAATACTGTTAGACAGGCCTTCAGCAGGGTTTGGAAAATCCAGATTTATCAGCAGTGGTTTTGTCCACATTACTTTTTCTAAATGACAAATGTGCTGCTTGAATAATAAAATAACCACAACACACTGCATGAAAAATGGTAAGACCGTCAGCTGGTTTGGGATGATGCCGCTGATTCTTGTTTGGTCCACATTTGGCAGCCAGGCTGAGTCACGTCTGGCACCATGTCAGCTAACAGAAACATGAAGCAGACTCACAGTGATGGTCCACTAACATCTGATCAAAACCACAAAGACTCAGTGGTCCAAACTTATTCTCATCCAACTGAGGATTGCAATTACAAACTGCTTCATTTTGGGCCAATATGTATAACTGATAATTTTCAAAGCCATGAGAAAACTACATTTAACTTACAACTAAACCAGAGCTTACCAGTGAAGAAGGAAGAACTCTGTTACTTCAGCAATAGAAGCAGTACAAGGTCTTGGGTAAAAGTACTGTGGTATTATTATCAGAATCTACTTTTAAGAACATTGTGCTGTGACTGATGTCAATATTTAGGCAGTATTTCATTGTTGTAGGTGGAATTAACAACTTTATATGCAGCTAGTATAGTTTAGTCAATTAGTTTCTAATGTAGGTGTGAGGCCTGCATGTGAGGGGTCATGAGATGATTAATGGGGCAGAAAACTGCAAAAAAAAAGTTCTGCTCCACAAGATTTTTATTCGTTCTCTGGACTTTGGAATGAACCTGCTTTGTGTGAATTAATGGATAATTTGACCTCTTTGTACCTCATTGAAATGAAACCATGTTTAGAGGGGAAATCACGTGACAATGAACTCAAACCAGATGTTATTTTATTATTTTCTCATTTTTAGTACGAGGTCAAAAACCAAAAAGATTGGGAATGACTGAAGTTTTTAATGCATTCATATTTGTTATGCAAAACTAACTAACTAAAAGTAACTACAACTACAAGTAAAAAATAAGATTATTATACTTTTATATTATGTTTTATAGTATATACAAGGTAGAAATACAGAGTACAAAATACTTTTAAATACAAGTACAGTTCTTGAGTACAATCACAGTAGTTATCACAGTGGTGGTGATGGATATGTCTATAATATAATCTATGAGGTGTGGACAGTATTAACAGTTGACTGTAACTTTTTATGCTGTCTTTTTATCGTTTTGTCTTTCTCTATAAAGTGTGACATAAGCCTGTTATTACACTGTTCAATGAGTAGTAGTTAAACTTTAAAGGGTGAGTTTCAGATGAATTCCACTGTTAAGTTTTGCTTGATTTATTCCTTCTAACCCTCTTAAATGATCAGTAAAGGGCTTCTGGCATGGACAGGCTTGGATCACAGGATATTCAGTTTGCAACAAAGCAATACAATAAATTACAGTAAACTTGGGGGAACACGATGACTTCAAAACATTACCATATCATAACATCTCTGTGGAAATTCTCTCTGAGTAAGATCGTGATTGACAGGCTCCGCTGAGTTTATCTGGGCTGCAGTTGTAGAAAATATTATGTCATTTGAATTACGAGTGAGGAATGTGCTCTCTGTTTTCAACATCTGCCTGTCAGAAACTAAAGTCCAGAGCAAACAAATGTGGTGAAATTCATCCTGATTTAATCTTTGTTTTGGATTCATTGTCCATCACTGCAACACAGTCTGTCTGGGTCTGAACCAAAGTACACCATCAGGTTGAAGAAAACTGTTTTCACCGCTGCATGTGGAAAACAAAAATACAAGGGAAGAAGAATTTAGACTACATGTCAGCTGACAGTACAGCACGCACAAACACATCCACTTATACGTAAACTTGCACACATGTAAGAGCTCAAATTATTGCAGCATATAAACAAGTCTTTTTATTTTTTGGAATTTATTTACAGGATTCATGTGTATCACAGAATCTGTCCTACTCTGAGATTTTAACAATAGGCAGTGTCCCCTGATCCTCTTTGTACTGGAATATTAGTACATTTTTATAAATGTATCTATTGATCACAAGATATCAATTACCATGTAGAGATGTCTTCAAACTGTTTAACTGTCTGACCAACCCAATGACACCCAATGTGCAGTGATATGAAACACACAGAATGAAGCTCTTTCTCATTGAAGAAGGTGCATGCAATCAATAGTTTGTAATTTTACCCAATTAATTATATATTTAATATTTATCTTTGCAACAAAAGAGCTGCTCATATTCATCAGGTGACATGACAATGTTGCTCTGTAAACAGGAAACTGTTTTTCAAACACGTTAACAACTTTACAGTATGGTAATATTTATGTTGTTCTGCTGTCCTCATGTGGCCAAAAACAATAAAAAGGAGAAACAATCAATGCAGCTTTAATCCTGCAATAACCACTTTTTGTTGTTGTTTTTGGCCACACGGGGGCAGCACATAAATACAGTCGTTATTGAGCAACATCACTAATTTGGAGTTGTGTCATCTAATGAAGTCCAACATCGTCTCTCTTTTCAGCTCTGTTTTTGGTCTCCACCAACTCCACTACATTCACCAAATGGTCTCTGACTGTGTCTGTTAGCTGTGTGCTGATTGCTGAGCAGTGTTGTACACCTTGAGATGGAAATGATTCACTGAGAAACTGAGAAACTGAGAAACAAAGAGCTAAAACTCGCTTTAAATCTCAGTAAACATTAGAGGAGCTGCAGATTCAGGTGATAATTCTGTTTGTTCATCACTATGGACAATTCATACATATTTAACATTAAACATCAATTAGAAACAACTTTAAGGACTTCAATTATGAAAATATTTGATTAATTTTATGATTGTTTCAGCACCAATTTCAGTAAAACATTTAATTTTTGTTTGCATTAGTCCTTTAAACATTTCAATGGCCACCTGATGTCCAAGTGTTTCTGTGTGTGTGTGTGTGTGTGTGTGTGTGTGTGTGTGTGTGTGTGTGTGTGTGTGTGTGTGTGTGTGTGTGTGTGTGTGTGTTATTTCTGGATGTTCAGTTGTCGGATCTCGTCCACTCTGTTGCGATGCAGCTGGAAGGCGGGAGTGACCCAGCGACCACACGAACACTGATCACCACACCAGTTGAATGAGCCCAGCTTCGAGCTACACTTAGGACACAGCAGCTACACACAAACACACACACACACACAGAGGAAAAAAGTGGAGGGTACCATGAGATGAAAAGGCTGGTGTGTTTTAAACAGCATCAGCAGTCATGGGAAGATGATCTTAAGTAACATTTATACTTGTGTGGAACTAATCAGGTCTGCTTGAGGTGTTTTTATGGTTAGGGTGTGTTACCTGCCCATCCATCACTCCAAGTAAAGATTGTTCCATCCACTGCACTGGCTCAATGAAGTAAGATGTACACTGGACGTCTCCTGGACAACAACACGTCATATCATTACTCATGATAACTACACGTTCAGTATGTTTAGTAACACCATCAATGACTCTGTGACACCAAGCCAGCATGAACTACAGCAGGATCGTGGTGTTCACATATGTGATGCCTGAGCTGAGCACTGTGGGAAGCGCAGAGAAACAAGTTCAAATTCAACTTTAGCACAGCTACCTGCTATCTGTCTGTTTAAATATTTAATATTTATCTGATCCTTTCCAATAATCTTCTAGTTTCAATTTTATTAACTAAGTTGTTTCAGTTTATGTTTCTCGATAATTGCATGTTGCACAAAATTTATGTCTGGAAAAGGACGCATCACTGTAATCATAGCACATGGTCTGAGATCACTTGAATATATATATATCTTATATATGGATAAATTCTTTAACGTCTTAATAAAAATCAGGACAGAAATAAGCACGGACATTTAAGTACGGTTGTGTTCTCACCAGTGAGGTTACGGGACTTCTTGTGACTAAAGGCCAGAGCTCCTTCTCCTACTGGGTGACTGAGAATACTGGAGTCACGGAACAGAGTTCGTCTGCAGAGGAGAAGCAGGATTCAGGATGCGTATTTCAAAAATGTTGAGTTATTCCTTTAACCACTGTGATGACAAGAGGATCTATATGTTGAACTAAATGCAGCCTTTGTGGCACTTTCACCTGCACTTCCTGCAGCGATAGGACACTTCAGAGGAGCTGGAATGGGCAGGGTCAACGGCAAACAGCTCCCTGGGAACATGCTGCAGCTCTGCTCACACACACACACACACACACCAATACATTAAACACGTTCTATATATGTATACATACATATATAGAAATATGTTCGAAATCAAGACACATATATGAACCATGTAAGTAAAGAGTGTGTTTGCCATGTTTTTTTGAACACAACTATTTTGCGAGTGTGTGTGTACGTGCACTATCTAAGTACGGACTTCGTCACATATTCACCAACAGTGGACTCCAAAGCTAGCCCTGTTGGTCATGCTTTAAATCATCCTAAAACTCTGTGTAACATGCTCTGGTAATGTTACTGAGTTTTTGCTTAGTGGGGACCTGCAGGTGTGTGAGTGTCACACACACACACACACACACACACACACACACACACACACACACACACACACACACACACACACACACACACACACACACACACTGTATTAAAATAAAGGGCAACCCAGAATGCAGGAGAGAAATTAGTATTTTATAATCAAATAACAGAAAACAGAAAAACAGGATAAAATCAAAAATAAAATGGTCAGTCACTAAAAGCATGATTTGACATTAGACTTTCACTAGACTAAATACAATTCCAATAATTCACGCTAAATAATTCAATAATAATTGGTAAATATATAATTCACTCTAAAGAATTCAATAATAATTGGTCAATATATAATACTATAACTAATGTAAATGTTTGATGGTACATAATGAAAGTTACCTCTTAGATATCATGGAGTGACATTAGCACTCCAGCATGGATAAATAAATGGATCATTATCAAATGAAAATAATAACCTAGACTCAATATCATATCATCTATATTGTTGTTAGTAAAGGGGGCGCTCCCCTTGTTTTTTTGTTGTGAAAACATTGTGTTTGTACATATAGATTTTGTGTATGTTCATGTTGTCATTTTAAGACATTTATGAATGAAATATAAAATTTGCCCTTGGTAGGTGGGGAAATGGTTTTGATTTTGTTGATTTTGTATTGTGGATGTAACTGTATGATCGTATTTATATGTATTCTGATTTATTGATTGTTTTAATAAGAACACTAAATGTGTTATTGAGTAGCAGTATGCTAAGAGCAAAATAAACCCCAATCCAGCTGGCGAAACAACAGATGTCCAACTTTCATTACTACACAGCGCAGAGTCAAATTAAAGGAGTGTCAGGCCAGATCGGCTACATGTACAAGGGATAAATCACCTAGATGATGGATTAAACTCAAACATACTACTGCAAAACAAACACTATATTAAGCTATACATATTCACTTTTTACTAGTTGCTTATTAGTATGCATATTAGTAGCATATTGTCTCTTCATTAGTCATAATTAAGCACTTATCAATGCCTTGTTCTGCATGACAATATTCTACAACTACTGGACATTAAGGGTGTGTTGTTGTCACTCACTAGACTTCCTTCTTCTTTCAAGGTACAACCCATCACTTAAGAATAGGATCTGTTATTTGGAGTAGTTGTGTGCTACAAAGGATTTACTAAGTATGTAAAGGAGACAACATTACAATAAGGAATCTCTTTGGGCTAATATGTTAAATGTTAAACCACTAGTGAATTTGTTATGAACAAGAAGACCTCCCTTTAGAATGGGGAACATATTCATGAGTTAGTTATGAAGAGAGAATTCGAGTGTTCTACTACCACCTTATAAGGCACACACTGAGCAAAGCATATTAACATCATTATTCATGTACAACTGCATGAATATAGAATATGGTCATGCAGAATGAATGCATAAGTATTTTCTAATGATTAATAAAGAGTCAATATGCTACTAATATGGACATAAAACAATGCAGATTGGATTACTTCACATTTCTCCAGTGTTTTGTATACAGATTAACTCTGTGTTGGATGGCAATATTCATAACACAGCTTCTTAAGACAACTGTGATGAAAAAACAGCCATCAGTCACTTCCATTCTCTCTGCCTACTTTTAATGTCTTGGTGTCACTATTGTGTAACATAGACTGACACATATATACAAGCTTTTGTGTGCATACAAGTACAGAACTCAACAAAATATAAACCATATGTCTAGACTTGTTAATGTTATATTTTATATCTTTAAAAAGTGATATTTTATGACAGATAGCAGCACATCTTAGCCATCTTACTGTCTTACAGTTATGTTTCTAATGAATATCTTTATACACAATACAGAAATATGAGAAGTTATATTTGATTTTTTGGTGTTTTATTTTTTATAGTTTTTTTTTTTTTTTGAACATTTAATGTCTTTGTGGGGGAAACCTGAGCACCAGGAGAAAACCCACGCAGACACATGGAGAACTCCACACAGAAACAAGATGGTGGTGTTTCTGTGCTGCCCTGAAAGGCAAAGTTCTCTTTGACATGCCTCTGGAGGAGCCTGGATCAAACATAGACCACCTCCAAAGTCATGCTGCCCCCAAACGGTGGAGTGGTAGGGGCTGAATGGACACATGATGGGGAAAATGGGGAGTGGAGTGAGGAGGGATGGAGGGAAGATAGAGGGATGAGGGGGGAAGGAAGAGGAAGCTACTGTTGTGCGACCTGAGTCGTACAACAAGGAGCCCCCCCCCCCTCAGGTTGGCTGTCACCGCTTTTCTTTTTGTGGATGCAGCTCAGAAATCCCTTCTTCTTCTTCTCCTCCTCTGTTTGTATCCCTGATGTGACAACTGTTCCTTCGTTACTCGTTACTCTTTCTGTCTGACTCCTCTCCGTGTCCTCTTCTTTTTGGAGCAGGGACTTCTTCTCCTCCTCCACCAGTTTCGATGTCTTCTCCGAGTCCTGTTGTTTCTGGATCAACTGCTCTTTGAATTTCTTCTCCAGGGCGTTGTATTCTCCCTGCCAAGCTTTGTAGCTCTGGAGAAATTCAACTCTGCAGCTCCTCAGCTCACTTGTTGTCTCTGTGAGCTTCTGGGAGAGTCGATCAATCTCTTGTTTGTCCTTATTTTTCATTTCCTGGTCTTTTTTGTCTTTTTCTGTCTTCTCATTTTTCATTTTCAGCTGAAGCTCCTTCACTTTCTTCTTCTCCTGCACCAACTGTTCTTTGGTGGCCTCACAGCTCTGTTGTTTAGTGGCCATCTCCTCTGTGAATTTCTCCTGCAGAGCGTTGTATTTGGTCTGCCAAGCGTTGTTGCTTTGAAATTCAGCACTAGCCTCTGTGAGCTTGTGAGAGAGATCATGGTTGTTGCTCTGCAGATCCATGATCTGTTTGTCCTTCTGGAGGAGTTGTTGTTCCATCATTTTCAACTTCTGCTGCAAGTCATTCTGCAGCACAGCGCTCTCCTGGACTTTATTCTTCTCTGACTCCAGCCTTGCGGTCATTTCTTCATTTTCCTGCTTCCTCAGGAGCTGGATTTTTTCTAACTCCTCGTTTTTAGATTGCAGCTGTTTCTGGAGGGAGGAGACCTGTGCCTCAAACGATGAAATGGTCTGGTAACTCTTTTTAAACTCAGTTTTGAACTCATTCTCCCTGAGCTTCAGAAGTCCCTCCAGTCTGTCGATCTGCCATTTATAATTGTGTAATGTTTTGCAGAGCTTCGTCCTGTTAATTAGTAAGTCTGACCTTTGACGTGCCAGTTCATCCACTGTACCCTGCAGGCGCTCAGCCCTCCAGTGAGCAGAGTCAAGGTCCATTTGCAGAGGGTGGACATCTGGACGAGATCTTGAGTAGTCATGAGGAGCAGTGTCAACAAACCGAACACGCCGTCCTCGGGGAGTCCTTGGATTTTGGCTTCGTTCCATTGTCTGTGATAGACTGTAGTTGTCTGTGATAGACTGTTTGTTGTTGTCTGTGATAGACTGTAGTTGTCTGTGATAGACTGTTTGTTGTTGTCTGTGATAGACTGTAGTTGTCTGTGATAGACTGTAGTTGTCTGTGATAGACTGTAGTTGTCTGTGATAGACTGTAGTTGTCTGTGATAGACTGTAGTTGTCTGTGATAGACTGTAGTTGTCTGTGATAGACTGTAGTTGTCTGTGATAGACTGTTTGTAGTTGTCTGTGATAGACTGTAGTTGTCTGTGATAGACTGTTTGTAGTTGTCTGTGATAGACTGTAGTTGTCTGTGATAGACTGTAGTTGTCTGTGATAGACTGTAGTTGTGCAGTGAGAAACAAGTTCCTGTGTTGTTGTTCTGACACACAGCAGAGTTCTAGAATCCTAGATCAAAGTTCCGTTTCTTGGTTTTGATGTTTGATCCTTTGATTTTGAAAGTGGGAGGAGCTATGTGAAAAATGAATAATATTGTTTTTGTTTTTTTAAAGTGGGAGGAGCTATGTGAAAAATGAATAATATTGTTTTTGTTTGATTTTTAAAGTGGGAGGGGCTAACCTGAAATTCATTCATTTTTTCTCACATGTTAAGTGATTGGCAGTTGAACCTTCTGTAGTTTGGATCTGAATGAAAACTTCCTCGTTCAGTCACCAGAACAAAAGATGAACTGTGTGCTGCAAGGATGTTTGTAGGCCCAACATACAGCAACCTCTGTGTCTGTGAAATGAAGTCAATGCAGAGGTGCAGACTGTAATCCTTCAAGAGGCTGCTTGAGGCTGGCTACAAAACATTTCAACCTCCTCTGTTATATTCATACTTGTCTTAGTTTCCCCAGCCTTTCCGTCCAGTACCCTTCGTTCCCTCTGCCCATCCCTTTTCTCATCCATTGACTCCCCCTCTTATCATTACCTTGTATTTGATCCTGCACATACCTCTGCCATCTCTCCTTTTCCAGATACAGTCTGGAGCCAATAATCAGCACAAATGACTACACCCCACATTGAGTCTCCTCCTTCCACCTCTAATACACCCATCCTCAACATCCTTATATTAATACACCCATCCTCAACATCCTTATATTAATGCACCCATCCTCAACATCCTTATATTAATACATCCATCCTCAACATCCTTATATTTCCTTAATTCATTTAAGCTTTCAAATCACAATGCAGCATGACTGAGGCTGGTGAATCAATAATCAATAACAAGTAAAGATCCAAGAGAGAAAACAAGATAACTGAACATTGTCCTAATGACATTTAGCTGTGTGTGTGTGTGTGTGTGTGTTTACCTGGGTACTTCTCAGTGATCTTGGTCAGCCTGTACTGTTTGTACAGAGGACTGGAGGTGTCCACTTCACACTGCATGGTCTCATACAGGAGTGATATTGATCACTGTACATGCACCTGGTTTCCTCTACTATTCATGCTGAAAAGACAGAGAATGTAACCCCTTCCAATCCAGAGTTACAGGGTGCTAATCACCATGTACTGCTCTGTATCCTTCAAGGTATGAATAAAGCCATTGATTGATGTGTAAAGATATCTGAATGGAAGAAAGTACTGTACTTAAATCATACAACATAAAGAGTACAACAATAAAGTTTATATTTTTAGTTGCAGGATTTGCAGGTGTAGTTTATTTTTCTTGAGTCCCATTTGGCACATCCCTGATATTACTCCGGTCATCTGAAAAAATCAAAGCACGACCACACCTTATGATAAAATGTCATTGGTTATAGTTATGGGCTTTTAATGAAATCGTATCATGTGCATATATCTCAGCATGTCACAGATATCCCTAACATAGCACTGTTTTCCAGAACAGTTGATGCAATGTGCTTCCTCAGTCCATTAATGTTGCTGGCTGTTGGGCTGACGGAGATGCTCTGCCCTTTGAGAATGCACTCAGCGAACTGAAAATTACCTCGTCACTCCTTGACAGTGCTTCATGTTCTTGTCACTCTCTCCAAGAGGGTCAAGGAAGAGGCAAGTCTTCTGGGATGGTTTCATGACCTATTGGTCAGTAAGGGAAAACACCTGCATGTAAATCTAAGAAAGTCATATTCCTTTATAAATTCAATTAATACAAGTTATTTCAATTAAATGCCAAATAGATACGTTACAATAACGATAATTTTTTAACTCATCAACAACATCCAGTGCCCACTCTCATTTAAAATCCCAATGATGTATTTGTACATCAATGGATCCAGCTAAAATAAAAATAAGCCACAAAGTGAGTGACAAGTGACAAAAAAATGTGTAACATAGTCTTGAAAGAATAAAAGCAACACCTGAAAATTGAAAGGACATATGGGAAGACGTTTACATGGTAAAGCTATATACATTCACACATATTGTAAAGACTTCTGCCAGACTTACAACAATACTGACATTTGTTCATTAGATTTGTACATCACTTACAACTAATTGATAGGAAAAAGTACACCTACTTTGTGCAGTCTGTCGCTGTTGTTCCTTATGTCTGTAATCCCATATGTATTGACAGCAAATGCCTTATCTTGTGATTGCACATTATGTTGTTTTACCAGCAGCTCCAAGTAAGCATTGATAATCTGTGATGACATGACATACTGGAATAAGACCAAGGTTTAGTTACTCTATATTCAATCTAATCTTAAAAATTAAAGCTACTACTTACAACAGAAGATACCATATATATTTCGTAGGGACCTGTGATCTTATCTCAGACATAATATGAACATGTTACACATACATGAGGTGAAAAGTGAGCGCATGTATTGACTTTTTTGTTTTGTTTTTTGGAAGCACTGTGGTCATAATTATCAAATAACGTCTAAATCATGTTATAGAGCTTCAGATTTTAAAGTGAATCATAGATACAGCCACAAAATGACCCGTATTTAAAGACATAACACTGCTATATGCTCATCTGCTGGTGAAATCAGTGCACACCTGCACCACATGCATGACGTGTAATGCATGTAAAATTGTTGGCAGCTGGTGTCTGCTCATGTATATTACATAACACAAGAAGATGGTCAGGAGTAGTGTTTAAATACAGAGGAAAAAATAAGTCTCAAAATCAACATAACAGATGTTTAATTACATCATCCTAAAAGATTCTAAAGGAAACTCACTGTATTATGTCTGCTTGCTGCTTTGAAGAATGATCTTCACACACGCCTGAACACAGACTATACTGTTACAGGATTTACATGACATCATGTTAATCCCAGTATTGAAAAGTATTGGAATTGTTCAATTTTTATTTATATAGCAAATCATAACAGAAGTTATCTCATGAGACAAAAATGTTATCATTACCCACATCCAAGTGTTGTGTTTATAAACGAAAGCCAACAAACAATGTTTGGAAATGAACAATAGTGGAAAATCTATCAAGATACTCATAAAGACATCTCAGTCCAGGAAAAAAACAGATTTGACTTCACTTTTCAGCCTCAACAAAGCATCCAGTCACTGTTATGTATCACTGCTGAACATGACAAACATCCTCTGTCTCAGGTATGAGTTCTGACTGGTGTTATAGAGTGTAGATTTACAGAAACTATTAATGCATTCTGTATTGTTCCCATGATAAAATTAGAGCCGATACATAGAGCAGCAATAACATGAAGCTGACATTGGTATCATTGACTTAACAAGCGCAGCAGCAGCTGTTGTTGTGCTCATGATGTTAAACTGCTGCATCTGAGTAGAAGTGCACAGTGTAGAACAGGCAAACATTTTACAGTGACAGAATACGATTGCAATTCAAATACAAAAATGTGGAATGCTTATGGTATTATCAGTCTTATTAGCCAAAAGAAACATATGGGGGGCAGCTATGGTAGAGTGGGTCATCCACTAATCACATGATGGGCGGTTCGATCCCTGGGTCCTCCAGTCTGCATGTGAGCATGCAAGTGTCTTTTGGCAAGATACTGAACCCCAAATTGCTCCCGAATGCTGTGCCATCGGTGTGTGATCGGTGTGTGAAACTGATGAGCAGTTGGCACCTAGCATGGCAGCCAATGCCATCAGTGTGTGAATGACTAGAAAGGTGCTAAAGTACAGTCCATTTACCATCTCACATCCACAGTGTGCATCCCATACTGAGAGTAAACAAAGTGAGAACCACTCGGAAAATGAAGTCCACCATGAAATTGGCTTCAGCTATAAAGGCGAAATAAAGAGTAGGAAGATACCAGGAGGGTGAGGTAATGTGAGCAGACCCTGGTCAGCAACCCACAGTCTCATCAGAGAGTCATTACCAGTGTCAACTGAATAAAAGCAGCAGCAGTAAAACTGCATTAATGAAGCCGGCTCTTCAATCATCCTGTCAGCTCACTTGGAGCTTCATAGAGTAACAGACCCCGCTCTAACATGAACTTTATGTTTTTAAGGACCAAACTTAAACTCATATGGTGAGAATAAATTCATCTAATTCTTCTTTTAGTCATGTTTCATTTGCCAGACAGTCTTTAAACATGTTTCATCATGTCTGTCTGGATTTCTGTTTCTCAATACCTACTAAGTGTGTGTGTGTGTGTGTGTGTGTGTGTGTGTGTGTGTGTGTGTGTGTCGCTCTCTCTCAACTGCTCGCCAGCATGCGTCCCACAGTCTGGTACTTGGTCACAATGTGTGGTGTTAATAAAGTTTTATGAGTCGCTTTAATCTGACCGTCTGACCAATCACACCATCTCAGTGTGAGCACACCCCTCCCTGAGGACTAATTAGACGCCTGTCCGTCACACATAATTGAGTGTTGGAAATGAAGCAGAGCACACACATGCATGCGGTCAGTGAGAGCAGCAGGTGAATGTGAACAGAGTGGGTGCGCTCATTCGTTTGTGTCTGCTGCACTAACTCATCTCTGCAGCAGATGGCCTGTAAGCGTGGAACAGACGCTAAACTGCCTTTACAAACCTTTAAAAGATTTTATATCAAACTTGTGTTTCCAGGAAAGCCACTATGAGGAGAATGTTTATGTGATTATATCATCTTTCAGTTTATGATGATGCAAAGTTTGGGTTTGTAAGACGATACAGTTTATGGTCTGCTTTCAACCTCAGAATGCATGTATTTCTCTCACAGCTCTTTTTGATGAGCAAACAAATATAAAATATTAAAGAAGATACACAAGAAGATGTCAGTTCAGTTTTGTGTGCTTTGACATCATGTAAGTTGATCATTTGAGACAGGGGTGTCCAAACTTCTTTTAAAGAGGGCCAGATTTGACAATGTGAAGAGGCCCAGGGCCAATACTAACATTTAAAAGCATCCAGTATGAATTATCAGAGCTTATCTCATGTACGAGGTGTTGTGGTGTCATTACATGATGTTGTGCTTACAAAGAATAGATGCTTATTGAAATATTTCATATCATCCTGCATCCAGCGTCTTCTTAGGTTTCTGTCCAGATCTTTACTCATCTTAATGTTAGGAAGAGATAAATCAGTCCAAAATGAAGCAGTTGATCCACTCCAATCACAGTAAACGCCTTGGCAGGCTGACCCCTCTCATTCATGCCCTCTCTTTGGCTCTTTGCCCTCCTCCCCCCACGTGCAGACACTATTTATGACCCGCAGACTGAAGCTGGATTATTGAAACTCCACCGCAAAAATGGTCCAAACCCCATGACATCAGATTTGGCTTGTTAAAGCACCTCATTCTTCAAGCTGGCAGCAGGGAAAATGTGACCAAAGGGCAACAGGTAGGAGTGAGGTCACGTGACCTGACATTGAAGTATTCTGTATTATAGTATTTATTGAGTATGGTTTAAATGTAGTATTATGACATTTTAAGCACTGAACTGACATGTATATGTGAGTTTAGTACTTAATGATATAGAGGCGTCTACATTGAAGGAGTCCAATTATATATATTACAAACATGCTAAAAAGACAGTGAAGCCAGACTCTGTTGTGCTAATATACAAATACTATTAAAGTAACTGGAGTCATTTGTAATTAGTTACTTTCCATCTCTTAAAAGAGGTTACTGTGTGTAGGAGTTCATTTACTGTCAGTGACGTTAAAGTATGTCTTGGCGGTTTTTAATTAGTCTGTGGGTGTAGAGTGTGTGATGCTAATTTAAAGTGTCCTGTGTCATTGCCTTTGTCTCTCTCTCTGTATAAAAGACCAACAGACCTACAGACTGAAAGAAGCTGAGGAGAGGTTACACACTGAGAAGGTAACGCATTGCTGCACCTACAACACTGTTACTGTGACGGTGTCTCTCTTTGTCTATCCATGCAATGCTGTGTTAATATCTTTGTAGTTTGGCTTCTTTCAGCTATATTGTCAGATGAAGATGATGATGAAGATGATGAAGACAATGTCACAGTGCCTTCTGTTGCTTGGCCTTGCTGTTACCTACACTGCTGCTGGACCAGGTACTGAACACACTGACATGTGTGTCTTTAATGTGTTTTCATTTACTTTTAAATTCATTATTGAATTATTCTTCTTCTTATGATAATAATAATACCCCTCATATCTGCTACATGCTCTGGTTAAGCATCTGTTATGGTCTCTAAGTGTCTGCTTATACAGCAGTGATGTATAATACACCCATGATAACTTCATGATTTAGACTATACTCACTCTTAAAATATCCCTATATGCCTTATATTATCGGGTATCACACAAACACACTTAACACACCTTAACATTTCTAATGATCAGCAATGTCTAATGTTTAATATTGTGCCCATAATACCGTGGGAGGCCCTGCAGTCCACTTGATGATACTGTATATATGATGTATAACATGGTGTGAATGGGAATGAAGGATTGCTGAGGTTGTCTGTCTTCAGGCAGCTGTGTGGGTCGCTGTGGTGAGAGTTTCATCAGAGGTCAGCAGTGTAACTGTGACTTCAGCTGCCTGCAACATAACGAGTGCTGCCCAGACTATCAGGCCATTTGCACCTCAGGTAAGACGCTAAGAGACAAACCTTTTGGACCTGACAGCAGCAGAAACACAACATGAACAATGACTGTATTTGGTTTAAGTGTCAGAGTCAGTGAGCTACCAGGACACTGAAACTGAAGCAACTGAATGGAATTGATTATTTTTATTATTTATACGTGCGTTTTCCTCTTGTGACAAATGTATTACTTTCTGTGGGGAACTGGTATGTGACAGTTTCCTTAAAGCTTTTAAGCTTGTTTTTAGAACGTTTTATCTTCTTTGAGCTTGTTTTTTATTTTTTTATTTTATTTTATTTTTTTTTGCCTCTTTAAGCTTATTGTTTTGGTTTCTATGGAACTTTTTTAGATTTTCTTAGCTCCTGTTTTATGGCACATTTCAGTCTGTTTCAGCCTCACTGCCATCATCATGTTTTTTTTTATTTTTTATTGGTATGGTATGGTATTATGATAGACAACTGGACTTGCGTAGTTTCTTAAAAATGTTTTGCCAAGATAACTTTCGATGAATGCTTCGATATACCCACTGCAAACTTTCTCAGATGAGCATTTAGCGGCTGATGAGCCAGATTTATCCTGTGGAATTATGGGTCCAAACTATTGCAAATGTGGTTTCATGTCTGCTGGATGTGTAATAGACAATTATTTTGTCTTAACTTATTCTGCCCCCTGGTGGATAAAAATGTACCAATGCAGCTTTAAACCTGAGACAGTTTGGAGCAATTGAAAGCAGCGTGTGTTCTCATGTCGATAATGAGTTTGTCTGGCTGTTGTTCTCAGTTCAGTCCTGTCAGGGACGCTGTGGTGAGACCTTCAAGCGTGGTAAGGTGTGTGAGTGCGATGCACAGTGCATCAACTACAACACCTGTTGTAATGACTACAAGCTACAGTGCGGTAAGGGCCACCACAGCAACAACACAGTGCAACACAAACACAACTGTAGTGGAGTTCAAAGAGTATGTGACATGTGTCTCTGTCCACAGATGTTCCACAGCCCAGGACTTATCAGTCTGTGAGGGCCCCAGCTTCAGGTCAGCAGCCTCAGCTCCAAACATGTTATCATTTTTGAGAAGCTGCCTTTCAGTGTTCTTTTATTTTTTTCAATACTAAACTGATGTTGAATAACAGGCGTGTCCTCACAGTCTTCATTCAACTGACATCTTTCTCCTTCTTCATCGTTTTCTCCTCCTCTTCAGGAAGTCGTAAATTAGAGAGGAGCAGGAAAAGGTTGAACAGTGATAGCGAGGAATGGTACACAGGTACATGAGACAAAGATGTTCACCGTGTCCAAACAGCATTCATTAAATACACTGTCAAAGCTTTTACTACTAACCCTGCATGCTGCTGCAGTCTGACAGACCTCTGGGCGCACTGCTTATTTATCATGTGTTGATATTTTGAATGGTTTCAAATGTGCTGGGGAAATCACACCGCCAAAGTAAAATAACTTAGGTAACAAAATTGGCACCTGGAGATGGAGGGAGGTGGGGGTGGTCAGTTCAGGTCATCCAGCCACTGTGATGAAAGCAAAGATTTGATCTTTATGTCTTCACATTGTCTTTATTTTTTACTCTCTGACACATTCAACTATAACAGAACCTTTACTTTTCCAGACTACTGGTCATCTTAAGTAACTTTAAATACAACAGTGTTTAAGACAGTGAACAAAAATGTGATTTTTCTGTCATGCTAATTTTGATAAATATGTTCTTATGCAGGAAGGCACCGCTGTGCACAGTACCCTGGAGCTCAGTGTGTCCTCACTCCAGTGCCAGTACCAGCCAAGCAACTCCAACATGGTTTGGAAGATTTCTTTATACTTTATTTGTATTTTATTTTTTATTTAACATAAAAACTTTCTCTTTCTCTTCTCCTCCTGCAGGTGTGCCATCTCTGAGCAACAGAGCTGCTGGAGGAAATGTTAACGTCCATGTGGTGCTGTCACCTGGAGGAGTGGCTCCATCTGGACCAAGTCAAGGTTCATTAAACATTTCATTCTGAATATAACAGCCGTTTCATTGGATTGAGCTGAATTTGTAACTACACTGAGGTGTTCTTTTTTATCTCTTAAGGATATCAAAACTTAAAATCAAGTGTAAAATATGGGACCTCTAAAATGAACACGATGGATCCATTTTTTACTTTTTAGTGCGTAAAATAAATTGTGTGTGTGTGTGTAGGACTCTGTGATGACCCTGAACTATGCAATGAGTCTCCCATCAATGGAATCACAGCTCTCATCAATGGGACCATACTGATATTTAAAGGTGAGCGTGTGTTGTTCGTCATGTCCAGTTGTCTTTATGGACATGTATTGTATTGCATGTATTAAACTGAGTGTAATGAAAGACTCAGAGATAAAATTATATTCTATAAATAAGAAATACATATTTAAGTAATACATATACATGTGCATGATTTTTTATATAGCACTAACATGAATTGTACTCATAACACAAGTTATCTCATGACACTTTCCATATAAAGCAGGTCTAGTGCACATTCTTTATAATATCGTTTACAGAGAGTGAACAATTCCCACAATGAGCAAACACTTGGCGACAGTGGCGATGAAAAACTTCCCTGTCTGTGTACATGTTTTGTATGTTAATGTAGTGTGATGAGGTATATGTGTGTTTCAGGCGAGCTGTGCTGGTCAGTGGACCCTGTCACTCGCTCGGTTGGTCATCCACGGAGTATCACAGACACTCTGGGTATCTCTGCTCCCATTGATACTGTCTTCACACGTGCCAACTGCCAAGGAAACACCTACATCATCAAGGTACAACGACCAGAGTCCATTATCACTGCTGCTATGTCACTGTGTTACTGATGTTGTTTTTATAACTGCTTAATGCCTAACTGGATCTTGTACTAGCAGGAAAATCTATTGCTATTACTACAAGTACTGACACCACCATTATGATGATAATGTAGCATGTACAGATTTTTCAAAGTCTGTTTATGCTGAAATGTGTTACAGTGAAATCAGTGTTTCACAATAAAAGATCACTGATGTGATGGGATGTGATGATGGAGGTCAGAGTGCAGTATGCCCTTATCTTCTTTGTCTCTGCTCCAGGGAGACCAGTGCTGGCTTCTAGATGCGAACATGGTGATGGAGCCGGGCTACCCCAAACCTGTGGCCTCTGAATTCCCTGGTTTGAGGGGAAGCATCCGTGCTGCACTGGCAGTACCAGCCACCAGGAGCAGACCAGAGACTGTGTACTTCTTTAAGAAAGGTGAGGAGAACACAAAGAAACAGAGAAACAGAGGCGCCCAGAGCCAGTTACTGAATTCCAGTGGAAATGTTTGAAAAAGCTGAGTGGACCTTTGAGATGAAACTACTTAGTCACGCATGGTGTCAAGGTCAAAAATGAACTTGTGTATAGATGTGTGGGACTGGATGGAAATCAGCCAACAAGCTCGGGTGATATACAAAGAACATAAAAAACCCAGAAGGGGGACACACAGCGTGTCTTTGTAATGCTGACTGACCAGTGGTCCCTGTTTGTCCTCTACAGGAGACGTCATGCAGAGGTTCTCCTTCCCATCAAGCAGCATTCCAGACTGCAGCAATACACCAAGAGGATCGTATCAGAGACGCTTCGATCACCCAACAGGTAAACCTGACAGAGCTTGCCCCTAAATGCCTGCTTTTTAAAGAATCTCCTCTACAAAGAGGTGCAGTTCGGTCCTCACCGCTAACAATGGTTAAGTTTTAGTTTAGTTAATCAACGTATCTTCTTTAAATGCTGTTTTTACTTCTCAAATCCAGAAGTTCTTCTGAGTGGCGAGATCAAGCTCAAAGTGTCCCTGAAGGAATTGCCAGCCCCGGTCACCTCTGCCATGTCCACGCTCAGCCCTGGGTGGACTGACCGATACGAACACTACGTCTTCTCTGGACGTAAGAATCACCCAGAGTGCAGATTCTGTTTATTGTGGTAGAGAGCAGCGGGATCTGTGGGATCATTTGTAGTTTGTTGACTGTGAACCAAACACTTTGTTTCATTATGTGACTTGTATCTTGAGTGATCAGTCTGTTTCTCTCGTCTCCTCTGCAGCTCTCTTCTTCAGCGTCCAGGTTTCAGGCACCCTGCCGGCACTGACCAAACCTGAGCCGACTGCAGTCTTCTCACCCATCGTCAGCCCCCCGGTGGCAGCTCCTTACCCAGCCCCTCCCCCCAACTCCATCAGAGTTTGGCTGCACTGTCCATAGGAACATCCTGTAAAGAAGATGGAGGCCTTTTTTCTGATATGTTTTGCATCTAGAGTAGCAGTTTTTTCTTCTTCTTTGATATCATGATTTTAAGATGTCGACTGATTGTTTCAGGGCTACAGTAACTGTGTCCCACTCCTATATTTCCTTTTTCATACGAGTCAAAATACAGAAACAATGAAAATGCTATATTAAAACCACGACATCGCTGCTATTATTATTATTCAGCTTTATTATTAAAAGACAGAGCAAAATTAAGATACTAACAAAATTACAAACCAAAGGCTGCTCTCGTGAATACACGGGAAACACGAATTACAAAACAACTTAAAAACTCACTGGACTCCACGGTGTGAGCTCAGAGAGGCTCGCACACATACAAAGCTGTCACATGTCTCTGTAATAGTGTGATTACTGATTTAGGTCAGACAGAATATTTATTATTATTACAGTGAACGTCTCAACAAAAAAAAATAATCAGAGAGCAAAGTGTCGTCTTTTTCTTTTCTTGTTGGATGAAATGACTCCGAGTTCCTGCTGGTGACATCTTAATTAGGCGATGCCCCCTCTGCCCATGGCTCCTCCTCTTCCTCCTCGGGAGTAAGTTCCTGAAAAAACAGAGCAGTTCATGACGGAGGTGATCGATATGATCCCACATTGTCACTGTTCATCGTATCATCCACAGAATTTCTGCCCATGTGCATGCTGCTCTCTGCTTACTGCACTTTAATAAACAGCTTCATCATTACTGTGTGTACTCTGTGTGTGTGTGTACTCTGTGTGTGTGTGTACTCTGTGTGTGTGTGTGTGTGTGTGTGTGTGTGTGTGTGTGTGTACAACATAAGTGGCTATTAAACAGAGGTTAGGAGTCCTCCAGGACTGTTCTGGTGTCTTACCTCTGCGGGAGAGTAGCGTCCTGGCCTCCCCCCTCCCTCCTCTGGCTCCTCTGGCTGACAGGCTGCTGATCAGAGGCTGACTGCTCACTGTGCGCCGCTGAGGAACACTGCTGGTGTCTGTGAATAAAGCCAAACATGAGGAGACCACACAGCAGACTTTCAGTCTCATTAGCTGAATACTTCAAAATAAATTGTGTCACAGCTGAAGGATAATGATGCTTGCTGCTGAGAAGACACAGACAAGTTCATGAGTTTGGAGGGAGGAAGGTTATAAAGGATGATATGACCACATTCCCTTTTTAAACAGAACTGAAGTGCAAAGTTTCAGTATCATTTGTCAATTGTATATAACTGTGTGACCTGCTACTGTAAACACTGTATGGTTATTGCATCTAAATCAGAGTGAAAACAGCAATTATGATTTTATTGTAGCGCTGAAAGTAATCCATTTGTTCATCAACAGAAATATTTTCACAATACATGAAACATCCTTCCAGGTTCAGATTTGTGAATGAGGCTTTTCTTTGTTATCACGGTAAATTGATTATCTATGTCACATTGGAAAACAGTATATATTTTTTTCCCCATTGAGAAAATCCTCTGCAGATGAATCAACAATCAAAATAAAGTGAGTCATGGCCTTTTTCCTTCCAGGCCCGATGTCCATGAAAAGAAAAACAAGTGTTTTTGTTGAAGTCAGTCTACAGGTCAGTAACAGGATAAATTACCAGGTTCTTGGCTGGTAGATGGCAGTGATGGATCATCACTCTGCTGTCCTGACGCCTCCATGTCTGTTTGGCTCTCCAGAGAGGATTCAATACCAGGACTGCAAAACACAAACATGGTTAGCCAACCCTCATGCTGACAAAAAGTCCAGCCACAGTCAAATGGTACAATGTATTTCCACCACAAACACACCTGAACACCAAATAATTTATTTTCCTGATCACTCACATCTTTGCTTAACTCATGAAAGCCTCAACACGCTTGGTTCACCTTCTGCAGCTTTCTGAAATTCACTTTGATTTATCTAAAGGCTGTTCTTAAGATGCTCACCCGTCTCCTTCCTGCTCCATGAAGACTTCGTCACCATCATCTGCAGCAGAAGCCATCCCGGTTGAGGCGGTTACCATGGGAACCGACTGGGACGCCATGTTGTCGCCGCCGTCTGAGGGCAGAGACTCTGTGAAAACCGTCACTGACAGACACCGAGAGTCAGATGTCAGACTGTAGTAAACAGCTACATGTTGGACTGAGCGTCAGTGTGTGTGTGTGTCTCCTACCTGGTGCTGCCACTTGTAAAGGTGTGGTGGGGACACTCCTCCCTCCTCCATCTTCATCGTGAGCGGCCAGGAACAGAGGAGACTCGTACATCCCCAGACCTGCACAAACAGCAGTAGGAAGGAAGAAGGGATGAAGTGTGAAACATGAATGAACACACAACTGTTAGTTTAGGGGTGTGTATGTGTGTGTGTGTGTGTGTGTGTGTGTGTGTGTGTGTGTGTCTGTGTCTGTGTCTGTGTCTGTGTATGCGTGTGTTTGTAGTACCTCCTTGAGAGGCCAGCTGTCCCAGGTCAGAGTGTGATGCTGACGTCTGAGGTAGGAGGTCCTCTGGGGGTCCAAACCTGAACCTGGTCAGACCCGCTACCTGAGGAGAACTGAGGAGATGACAGACAATGCATCGTTTAAGATGTTGATCAAGGTTAATTATTGACGATGAGAACTAGCAGCTTTAGTTCTCAGGCAATTAACAGAGGAAGTTGTGTTTTTATAAGATATACTCTCATATACTAATTTTGCCTATTTTCAAAAAACTTAAAAATGGTTGGTGTGTTTGCAGATCTTACTGTATAGCCTCAGCAAAGCCATCAGTGCGGTGTGGGACTACCAGTGTGGGAGTACTGGGAACCATTCTGTCGTCCTCATCAAAGAAATGTTGCTGCAGAACACAAACACACAGATCTGTTACCTTTTATGACACTGTGGTAGAATCTGCATTATTCTATGCATGGAGAAGCACAGTGCATGACAGAAAACAGACTGGTCAAAAGGACCAGTTCTGTCCTGGACTGTCCTCTTGGACTCCACAGAGGAAGTGGGGGAGATGAGGATGTTAGCAAAGCTGATATCCATCATGAACAACTCCTCTCACCTCCTGCGTGAGACTGTGGAGGCCTTCAACAGCTCCTTTAGCAACAGACTGATATGCCCACCATGTATGAAGGAGCCCTACTACAGGTCCTTTATTCCAACAGCTCAGCACACTTGCACACACACTCCATCTCTTACCATGCTGCCTATTCCAGGTGTCAGTTGAGGTCCGCGTCCTCCTCCTGAAGGCCTGCGCAGCTGAGACGGCTGTCTCTGATAACCAAAAACACATGTCTGCACTGTCAGAGTATTCTGTGATTTCTTCAACACATCAGAACCAGAACTTATTCCAGGTAGTGATCTGAATGTCAAAGCTGAAGGCGTTGTCTTTCAAACCACTTGGCTACTGTTCTGTATAGTTCAGTCTAGTCTAGTCGGATGTTTGGAGAGAGTAAAACTAAATCAACTTCTCACTGAATGTCAAATTCAAGGACTTGTCAAGGGGTTTGCAGGCCCTATTCCGTCAAATTCAAGGATTCAACACAACATAGTTTGAAACACGGATCAAAGGGTGATCATTACTTCAAGGACTTTCAATGACCCATGTCAATTACTGTCTCTTTTCAAGGATTTCTAGGACCCGCAGGACTATGCTCTTAAATAAAAAAAAAATTTGACTAAGCTGTGTGTGTGTACCTGTGTGTGGGGGGGTCCCAGCTCCGGAGCTGGAGGTTGGATGTAGAGCCGTGGTGGGAGGGGGTGTGGGGGCCTCCGTGGTTGGGGGAGGCGGGGTGTGAGGGATGAGGAGGAGAGGGAAGGGGAGAGTGCAGAGGAGGAGGAGGGAGTCGAGGCAAAGTGTACCGACTCTCTGGGTGGATCGGACTCTGATGTGGCGCCACTGCTGCCTTCACCTGGAAGAGATGAGTGAGTCACGTGAGGTGCTTTCAACATGGATCAATCTAACCAATCAGAGAGCAGAGAGGGTTCTCACTGCTGTGCGATGGCTCAGAGGGACGCTGGGAGTCCAACGACGCTCCGCACATGTTCTCCTCTGCGTTGGGGGCATCCGATGGCTCCTCCTCCCCTCCCTCCTCTTCTGCCTCCCTGCTCGCCTCATTGCTCTCCTCTCCTTCTCTCATCCCACTGTCACCAGCATCATCTTCATCGTCATCCTCCTCTTCCTCCTTGTACTGGGGTGGAGACAGAAAGCAGTTACTTACTCCAGACGACAGATCAAAGCTGAAAACATTTTGACAAGTTTAGAAACAGAACAGCACCTCCTCTTCTTCTTCCTCCTCCTCCTCCTCTTCTTCTTCTTCTTCCTCCTCTTCACCTTCGTCCTCCTGCTTCGCCTCCCCCTCCTTGCTCTCACGGCTGTCACTGTCTGTCTCGATCACGATGACATCCCGAATAAGAGCAGAGCCCAGATCAGAGGGCACAGACTGGGACACGCCTTCTTCCTCAATGTCCTCGTCATCTTCGGCTAAGGTAGGAAAACCCTCCTCTGGAAGCTCCTACACCCCAAAAACCACCACCGTTACCAAGGAGCATCATCTCTACGTTCAACTTCAAACTTATACAGTTATTTCCCTGGTAGTGGTCATCTATATACCCTCAGGACAGCGCCACAACTACTCTATGTCCATAAATGATCATACTCAATACATATAATTATATATAACAATCAGAGGCAGTGGAGGGCAGGTCATGCCTTTGCTGAAGTGAGATTCGTAAATTCAGAGATCAGTTAGCAACAGCCTTCCTGTTTTCTTCAGAGGAAAAGAAGTTCTTTCTTTATAACTGGAATGCTTGCAGAACTCAGCAGTCTGTGGACTAAGTAGTCCCTTCAGAAATAATCACAGTATCTCTCTATATTGGTCAAACCCTGAATTTATAAATTTCCTCTTTCAACAATACGGAAAAAAAGAGTTATCAAATGACAAACTGGGTTTTTTAGGTGGATTTCTTCTCAAACTGACCTGACTGTCATCTGGTGAATCCTGTTGTTCTCCTTCATCCCTCAGCTCTCCTTCGATCTCTTCATCACCTTCCATCTGGAAAAACAAGTCACACACAAGCACAGCAGCTTCGTCAGTGACATGCTTTTTAATTTTGGAAACAAACACCTGGATATTCTACATGTAACAACATTTGTGGTACACGACAGCCCAACAATGGATCTATGCTTGATGCAATGCAAAGTCCTGGCAGAGATACCTACAGTGTAGGATTTGACATGGACGTCACTGCTGCAACACTAGAAACATGTTTTGTATGTGTTTTATGTATGTTTTTGAATAAGACTGGAGATTGATGACTCAAAATGTCCGAATCCAAAATCTAGGACATTTAAAACTCTTTGTCTGTCTTCACTGTGTAATACATTTCAAGCTGTAAGTGTGATCCCAGAAGCCCACTGACAGGATAACTAGAGGATTAAAAGGCCACAGATGAAGAACATTTTGAGGTGTGTGTGTGTGTTTACCTGCAGTGCTATTGTTGGTTTCAGTCGTAGTTTTTTAGTGGTTGGAGGTGTGTGTGAACTCTCCGGTCTGCTCTCTTCGTCTTCCTCCTCCTCCTCTCTGCTTCGTTTTGAACCGGCTTTAAAAACAAAAACACACACAGACAATAACATTAGTACATAGTATCAGGTGGATATGGCACAGGCTTATTTCTTTTTTAACATTTAATTAACATTAAAATTCTTAAGACTCCCCTCTGTTTCTTTTCATTGCTATCTGTAAAGTCACAGGTTGTTGCTAGTTTGCTCACCTGTTCCAATCAGAGAGGAGGATGTAGATGGTCGCTCTGCCTCCATACTGGGGCCTGCATCCTGATTGGCTACCTGCTGCTGGGTGGGCTGAACAAAAGCTGTGGCCTGGGTGCTGGTTGGCTGAGTTATTGATGTGGGCGTGTTTACCAGACTAGAGCTGGTAGAGTGTACAGAGGCTCCTGCGCTCATCAGCACTGAAGAGACAAACGTTGTATTACACTCTGACTCGTCACACATGTATGACTGGAGCATTGTGTAAAGTCTTATCGTGACTAACTGAAAGACTTCAATCAAATCAAATAATCTCAAACACCAACTCTGCTTTTACACTTCGACCTCCTGCTCTCACCCTCTTGGCTGTCAGTCTGTGTGGTCGGCATGACTGTGGCGGTGGGCGTCGGGATGGGGACAGTTGCCGGGGTAACCATAGGCCGGATGCTGGCTCGGGGTGTAGCCTTGCTACCAGTGGAGGGGCTTGGCTTGTTGCCAGGAGATGGAGTACTTGGGGTAGGGCGGATGTTGGCAGTGGGAGGATCAGTCATGCTGGAGCTGACAGAGAAACCGTAAAAAGTTATAGTTACTACTGTTAACATCTTTACACTTTAATAAGTCATACTAGATCTAGTCTAATCTGGATCTGAATACTCAATGTTTGTGAAGCTTAAACGCTTCCATTACATGAACTGACTGAAAAATGTAAAATGTAAATGAAAGTGTTTAGAAGCATTCGGCCATGTTTCTGGTATGTCCTCATTAGTTACCTTCCTCTGTCTTGGGCAGGGCTCTTCAAAGATATCTGTCTCTGGTCTGTAGACCTGGCCTGATCACCCACCTATGTGCAGAGACAGGTTTGTAATATTACAATTAGATGACAGAAATAACTCAGAGGGTAACACAAAATGCTATAAGATTAAGAGAACAAAATCATGTTTTGAGGAAAATTTTAAATAAACATTCAAGACAAAAAAAAAGTTGGATTTGACTATACCAACAGAGCAAAGAGTGACAACATAACGCACATTGTACCAAACAGCAGGCTGGGCCTAGCTGCCTTTCATGTCATTTTCATATTAATTTTATTGTATTGTAATATCCTTAAATATCTGATGAGGTGAAATTTGTGAAACCTGAAAACTCTGTTCAAAACATATGCTTAAATGATTATGACTTTTTTTCTTGTATATGTCAACTTTCTTTTATAAGTGGTTCGAACCCTCTAAAACCCTAAAAGTCTGTTGTAAAATTCACATAACCGTAACACAATATATTTAGAGAGAACACACAAAAAAGCCGAATGACTCTCAGTGTTCGCGAAGTCATATAATTGCAGCACAGGAATTCTGAAAACATTTGGTCTAATTTCACGAGAAAAAGTTGTTGCTCGGTTGCCCTCAACCTTCATGTTAACAGCCAGCATGATGGATGTACCTTGGCTCCACTCTGGTCCTGTGGTTCCTCTCTGGGTTCAGAGTGTGCTTGCGTCTCTCTCAGTTCTCTCAGCTCTCGGTCCAGCCGAAGAAATCGTCCTTCATACTGAGACTTGAGGGCGCTCATTCTCACCTCCAGCTCCTCCTTACTTTGTTTCAGCTCTTCGTTCTCCTGACTGAGCTGCTCCTTGGCACCTACAGGTTCAAAGGGCAGGTAACAAATTCAGCTAACTAACAGAGGAATCTCTTAGTTTAGCTGTACTTTGTCTCATTTTTTTTCTAGTTTTAGAAACTTTATTAATCACATTTTACACGGGAAATTATTTTTTCGCACTTGACCCATCCACTTGCACAGGATCGCACACATAGTGGCAGATGCCTAATACACACAGACTGGAGCGGTGGGCAGCGGTGGGCAGCGCCTGGGGAGCAGATGTTGGGGGGGAACGGTGCCTTGCTCAAGGGCACCTTGGCCATGGCAAGGAGGTGGACTGACACCCCACCAGCTGTCAGTTCACCTTTCCAATCTTCGAGCAGTGAGAGGTAGGTATAGTGCCAGTGTGTAAAAGTGCTTGTGGAACTTACTGTTTAGTTGGTTGATTTTGGTCTTGGCTCCCATGAACACCTTCTTGGTCTTTTCCTCTTTTTCAGCCATCTGCTGTCTGAGCTGCTCCTCTCGGTTCTTGCCCTCAGAAAGCTGCAGAAAGACAACACAGCTCTGCAATTGCTACTCTAGGAGTGGTGAATGGCATTACTAAGACACTGGACATTGTCTTCTTCCCGTCTACCTGTATTAAAAGGTCGTACCCCAGGGTCTTGTACTAGAACCATTTCTATTTCTAATGATCTTTGTAGAAGTTTATCAAATGCACAGTATTGTTTTTATGCTGATGATATTCTTATCTATTGCTCACCCCCAATCTTACATTCGTGTAAAAATTCCTATAGGCTGTCTTCAATGTAACCAAATCAAAGTAAATATGTACTGCTAATTAGTAAGAATGTGTGGATGTTAATAGGGAAATCCAAATCAACTCAACAGATCATTAGTATTAGTACAATTAACACTTTGGGTACCTCTTGTCTCAGTTTTGCTAGCTCCTCTTGTAGCGCCTGGTTAGCCTCACCAGCAGCATTAGCGTCACTGGCCTGGATGGACTGAGAACTCTGGCTCTGGTTGGCATGTGTAGCTTGGTTAGCTTCAATAGCCTGGTTAGCTTCAGTCAGCTGCTCCTGCAGACGCTTGATGTCTGCTTCACGCTCACCAATTAACTGAGGATCAATCAAATAGGGCAGACATGTCAAGTAAAAGAGACATTTAAAAGAACGAAAGCATATCAGTACAGAAATGACGGGAGATGGAAACATGAATAAAGAGAGAAATAACTACACAGAAGAGGTACAGACTGTATTGACTTTAATCACTATATTCCACAATTACATGCCAACATGTAATGTTAAACATTTGGCTTGAGCTTAACTCATTGCAAAGAGTTCCTCCATACATAAATCCACAAAATAGATAAATCGGAGTACTTCAGACAGAATAACTTTGAATGCTGCAGTACTGATTTATCAACACATATCACTGTACATCACCACACAGCACTTGTAGTAAAAAAAGCAAAAAAGAAAAACGATGTAAAGCTTTTCCCAACCTTCTGCAGGTTGTCCATGTGACCTTGAAGCTCAGTCACCTGTTAAACACAGATACAGTATTTATTAGTTTATGTATTGCACAAAAAAAAACAAATCACTTTTAGTATGTTTGGGAACTTTAAAAAAGAGAGCTTCTTTGCAAAGTTGTCACTGCAGTTAAAATTACACCCTGTCATCACTCTCTGTAATGTAAACTGCAGAAACATAATTTGAAAATTATAGATGCGTTTGATTTTTTTGACTTTGATTCTTCACAGATGTGCAGCGCATTGACAGATTCTGTCAAAAATTTAAAATATTAAATATAAATCAATGTCTCCTGTATGGCACAACTACAACTATATATGTAAATGTGTGTATGAATAAAAGTATTAAAACAAACTCCTCACCTTGCTCTCTGTCTGGCTGAGAGCAGTCTTGAGGTTGCTGACTTCCTGGTTGTGGCTCTGTTGGCTCTGCTGTAGCTCTTTCTGATTAGTAAGGTTCTGCTGAATGGTGTCTTTAGCCTGCTGGAGCTCCCTCTGGAACTGCTGAATCTGGTTCTGACGGGCCTGAGCTTGAGCCTGAACTGATTTCAACTGGTTCTGTGCCTTTAAATCAGAACGGAGGAGGTGGTTAGGCAAACCTAATGGGGTCTGTTATCAGATGTTACAATGACACTGATGTAGAATGACGACCAATATTACACACAAATAAAAGGACAAGTATATCACCAGAAAATAGAATGATTTTAAGCTAATAACTCTAAGATAAATAATGAAAATGTCATGTATTGCTGTGTATGTACCTGCTGGGTCTGGGTCTTTGCTTGCTGAAGCTCTTTCTGACTCTGGGTCAGCTGGTTCTGATTCTGCTGCAGTTGAGTCTGGGTCTGAGACAACTGGGATTGGACCTAAAGGACACAGAGGTGACAAATGAACGATTCTTACTTTTCTGCTGCATTTTTCTACCTAAATGTGGAGCTACAAACGTTTCACCTTCTCTTCCACTTTGGTGTTTTTACCATTTAAACTTGTCTGAGGAATTTACAGCATTTAACATATATTCAGACAACACTGTATTTGTTGACTAGATCAAACCCAGACTTATTCTTCTCTTTTTTTAAGCTTAATTTGACAGGAAAGCGGTAACTGAGAGAGGGGGCGACATGTAGCAAAGGGCCACAGGTTGGAATCAAACCATTGGCCACTATAGCGAGGACTGACCCTTTGTACATGGGAATTTATATATACATACACATAGCACGCACTGCCAACTGAGTTAACTGGCAGCAATTTAATTGCAGTTCATATTAACTTGAATGTGCTACAGCACCTGTGTCAGCTGGTTCTGGTTCTGTGTCAGCTGGTTCTGGACCTCCTGGAACTTTTCCTTGGTCTGCTGGTTTTCCTTCTGGGCCTCCTCCAGTTCCTGCTTAGACTTCTGGGCCTGGTTGGGAGGGAAAAGGTAATGTAGTAATGGTAGTTACTAATAGTAAGTAATGGAGTTATGTGTTCTTATGTATCTTCCTATATTTTGGTTTGACATCATTTTATGACAATTAGATATGAACACATTACAAAGTGACTTTCCTGATGACTTAAGGCACCTTTAGAATGTAACAACAATGATCTGTAAGTTAGCTGAATGTCACACTGAGAGATGAGTCCAATACTATACCAGGCTGCTGTTCAACTTTTTAAAGAGTAGCAGTTGAAGTGTTACTTCAAAGTAACACCTAAAACCTGTGCAGAGACAGACTGAACATGTGGAATTTACTGTATGCAGAGCAAAGTACTGATTTCAAAAATATCACGGTGGTCCATCATTGTATTGTTCTTGCTCACCTCCTCCTGTTTTTTCTGCGCCTCCTCCTTCAGTGTGTTCAGCTCCTCTTTTGCCTTGTTGAGCTCCTCCTGTGCTTTCGTCAGCTCCTGCTGTACCTCCTTGCTCTGACCCGTCTCACTTCCCGCTTTAGCAGCCGTTTCTGCAACCATCTGGAACATACACACACACACACACACACACATTTTCAGTTTTTACCCACACTATACTGGTAGTCTACTGCAGTCTTTTGACATGATGGATTCCCCCCACCTTGTCATGCTGGGCTTTGAGCTCCTCATACTGGGTCTTGTAGCGTCGTCCAATCTTCTTGACCTGGGTGATGGTCTTGTTCTTCTCCAGGATGTCGCTGTTTTTGGATTCCAGGTCTTTTTTAAGGGTGTCTCTCTCCGACATCAGACGGGCCAGAGAGTCTCTGAGGCCTTGCAGCTGAGACTGAGCAGAGTTACTGCTGACACTGGATCTGATACACACAGAACAATATTCTCAGTTTGGTTATTTTTAGGGATGCATTGATCCATCTGACGCTGAACATCAGTGCTGCTGCAAGTTATGCTACAAGCCGCGGGACAGAAATGAAACTTAATATCTATTATTCCATCATCAGTTCCTTTGAACTAATGCTACATTTTCACTTAGTGTTTTGGTAAAACCTGCGTACTAACCGGGGCAGTTGTTATGGTGTGTTTTGTGTTGCATTCAGACAGATAGTGTGTGTGTGTGTTTGTTGTCTCAGCGGGTTGTTCTACCTTGCCAGTTCAGTCTTCAGCTTGGCTGTCTCTTCAGCCAGCTGTGCGATGCGTCTCTGCTGAGTTTCTCTCTCAGTGGTGAGTTTTTGCTTCTCCTCGACATCACCGTCTTTCTGTTGGCTGATCAGTTGCTGTGGATAAAACAGTGAACATGAGCTGTGTTAATGCAGTTAATGAAAATACATGGACAAGATGAAGATGAAGGAAGAACTGTACAATAAACAGCAACAGTATATATTATAGAGTAGCTGCAATAGAATGAGACAAAGTAATAAACACACACACACACACACACACACACACACACACACCTGTGTTTTAGCCTTCAGGCGTTTGAGGTCTTCTTCCAGGATCCTCTTGTCGGCCTGCAGGGAGCCATTTTTCTCTGACAGCTGAGACAAAGAGTGATGCAGCGGGCTGATGTCTGACTGCAGCTTCGTAACCTGATGTGACAGAGGAAGACACAAACATCAGTTTGTCAAACCTTTTTCACCTCAGAAAAAAAAGAACCAAGAACCATCATCTTGACAAATGTTAAAAAACAGCAGCGTAGGCCGACCCGGTTCAGCTACATACAGTCTACAGTGAAGTATCAGTGTCTGATTCAAACAGCTCCTCAAAATATCCTGTTAGTTACAGTAGGTGCACTTGAATTACATGGTTATGTAAATCAAATCAAATCAAATCAATTTTATTTGTATAGCCCAAAGTCACAAAGTACATTTGCCTCAGAGGGCTTTACAATCTGTACAGGGAGTGACACCCTCTGTCCTTAGACCCTCGGTTCGAGTGAGGAAAAACTTGCCCACAAAAACCCTTTTACAGGAAAAAAATAGTTGCATGTGAAAGAAACACTCTAGTTGAATTAGAGCCACAGACGATTGCGCCGCAGTCCCGTAGTCATCAAGGCACGTGATCTACGCATCGATGCGCAATGTTGCATCGTATAGTGTACGATACGAGATTCATAGCACAACAATTACTATCATTGCTACAACTGACTGATGAAAATGACAATAGTCGCGACACTTATCAATGAATGTATAATAATCACTTATATATCGTAATATATGTATCTAGCCAGTAGTACATATACATGACAATGCATTATATTATCATATTATTTGTCAGTGGGCAATCCCTAATTGTCACGTGATTAATCATTTCCAGAGCAATGTACACCTCTTTATGCTATTACACACTTGATCTTTGCTCCCCATTAACTGCCATCGAAATTACCGTCTGGACGATCAGAGTTTCACTTTTAGTAACCACTTCCTGGCGGAAGTTTGGTTAGTAACATGCATTAATGAGACATGTCCCAGATGGAGAGTATGGAGAGTATGGAGAGATAGAGATTAGATAATATATATATAGAGAGAGTGGATATAGAGAAATATAGAGAGATATATAGAGAGAGAGATGGATATATATATATATATATATATATGATATAGGAGATAGGATAGAGGATAGAGATAGAGATAGAGATAGAGAGAGAGAGAGAGAGAGAGGAGAGGAGGAGAGGAGAGTTTTCGGTAGGGAGATGTGTGCATCTTCAACCAATACCGTGCCTGGCTGGCATAACCCTCGTGGGGGTCCCCCGGCAGTGTTAATCCTATGGCAGCATAACTAAGGTGACCTGAGCCAGCCCTAACTATAGCTTTATCAAAAAGGAAAGTCTTAAGTCTATTCTTAAAGGTGTTGACCGTGTCTGCCTCCCGAACCCAGAAAGGTAGTTTGTTCCACAGAAGAGGAGCCTGATAGCTGAAAGCTCTGGCTCCCAATCTACTTTTGGAAACTATAGGAACCACAAGGAACCCAGCGTCCTGGAGCAGCGCAGTGTTCTAGAGGGGTAGGTAATAGTATTATGAGCTCTTTAGATAAGATGGTGCCTGACCATGAAGAGCTTTGTAAGTGGAGAAGAATTTTAAATTCTATTCTAGATTTAATAGGTAGCCAATGCAAGGAAGCCAAAATGGGAGAGATGTGATCTCTGATCTTGGTTCCTGTCAGAACACGTGCAGCAGCATTCTGAATTAACTGCAAAGTTCTAAGAGACTTATTGGAGCAGCCTGATAACAAAGTAGACTACAAGTGATGTAGTCACTTAGCACAAGTTTGCAGAATGTGTAGTAAACATAATCATGTTCATATAGATAAAAAAGATTTACTTGGGAATTTTCTCTCAGTACAAACTTGGTTCAGGTTTAGATGAAACTGAACAGCATGGACTGATTCTCGTGACGGAGCCCCACACACACACACACACACACACACACACACACACACACACACACACACACACACACACACACACACACACACACACACATCTTACTTTAGCCTGAGCTTGATGCAGCTCCTGTTCCAGTTTGTCTTTGTCCATTTTCAGCATCCTGTTGGTTTCTTGGAGAACACCGAGAGTCTCGATCTTCTTCAGCTGTTCCTCCTGCTGGGCCAGAGTCTTTGATGTGGCCTGAACCAGAGACAGAGGAGGCACACAGAAGGTTGATCAATTATAATAAACAATTTATTCTTGTGCAATAAGTTAGTATTACTGATACCTAAATTTTATAAAAAGTTTACTTCAAACACAGGAATGCTTCTGACGTTCTTGCTGATGAGCCTCTCAAGTTCCTTGTATGTCGTTGTTTATCCCTCCATCACATACCTGCATTTTCTCCCTCTCAGCGTTCAGAGCTTCCTGTAGCTCCTTCACTTCTCTGTCTTGGTGTTCCACTCTCTGTTTGTAGCGAAGAGCTTCTCCCTCAGACGCCTCGGATTGAGCCACGGCGATCTCCTTCTCACGCCGCACAAACCTACAAGACACACACACATTTCAAACTCCATCTCAAAGATCACACTGACGGTTTTCTGTTAACAATCTCAAAGCCTTTCTCACAGGTCTTAATGCACACACAGCTTTACCTGAGTATTTCTAGTATCTGTTCAGTGGTCTTCCCTTCCTCACTGAACGACAGGTCAACCTGCTGCAGCTGCTGCTGCTGTGCCTGACGATTGCTGGAGGCCATGTCATCCATCTGTTGGTGCAGGAGTGTATTCTGCTTCCCCAGCTCCGCACAGTGACGAGTCTTATTGGACAGATCCTCCTGCAGGAGAGTCGAACCGTTACGACCAATCATATTCTCCTGCTGGTTTAAGACACATTGAAATCTTTGACATTTGCTTAGTTTCTTGCCCTCTCTTGTGTCATCTTACCTTCAGCTGTCTCTCTACTGTGTTCCAGGCTTTGGTTTTCTCCTGCAGGAGTGAAGAGGTCTTGTTCAGTTGCTCCTCTAACTCCCTCTTCCGTGCTGCTTCTTGCTGGGATCTTTTCTTTAGCTCCTGCAGGGCCTCCACGTCAGCAGCATGAAGCATGAGCTCCCGCTCATACTTAGCCTGCGCCTCTCCAGCTAGTTTCGTCTGAGAGGAGGACACACAGCTGTCAGGTTCATGTTGAGTGTGATGTGATGAGTGTGATGAGTACAGGTGAAAAACTAGATACATAAGCTAACTGGATATTAATCAGCATAAGAGTAAGAGTGTGACAATAAACCTGCAGCAGGCTTTCCTGTATGGCCTTCTGCTCCAGTGTGACAGCAGCAGTAGATCTCTCCAGCGCCTCTTGCTGCTCTGCCTGGCTGGCCTTCAGACTGCGCTGCAGCTCACACACCTGTAATCAAGAGAGCAGGGAATTAACTACAGACAACCAGAGGTCGACACTGTGTAGGCTGAAAAGAGAAAACGCAGCGATGTTCCATGTACAGGGCTGTCTTAGACAATGAATCGTCATATAAATACCTGTTTTTCCACCTCCTCCACAGCCTTTCTCTTGAGTTCTTGCTCCTGCTGCTTCATTCTCTCTAACTCTAAAATCCTCTTCTCCAGCTGCTTCTGCAGCTCCTCCGACTCCTTCAGCCGGATCTCCAGAGGGGAGCGAGACTACAGAACGGAGAAGGGTCAGTTTATGGAGTGTGTGTGGACAGGTGTGTGTGAAAAGCAAAGAGAAGATGGATGGAGGAGAAGAAGAAGTGAGTGGTGAAGTGCTGTACCTCCTTTTCTTTCTTCAGACTGTCTTCCAGAGCCAGCACCACAGCCCTGTACTGCTCCACACTAGCATTAGCATTCTTTATCTGCTCTGTTAGTTCACCAATTTGTTCCTCGGCAGAACGCAGGTGACCTTTCACCTCCACAAGCTCCTGCTCTGATTGGCTGGGCTGCTGAGAGGCTGCTGGCACTGGAGAGCGCACTGAGGGTATAAAAAGACACTTTTAGTGATGGGTGGCACTTTTAGAAACTCTTATTGTTGGTTCACGGATTTGGTCCGATTACCTCGAAGCGGGGCTCTGAGGGCTGCAGCTCTGGTAGCTGGGGTGGTCGTGATGCTGGGGGTGGTGGTGGTCTCAGAGGATGAAGGAGAAGCCAGCTGGGCTTTCAGTGCTGTCACCTGCTGCTCAGAGCCACGCAACAACTCCCTGGTCTTCTGCTGCAAGGTGTTCTGGGTCTCCAGCTGTTTCTTAGCTTCTAATAGCTGAGCCTGGAAAGAAGGCGGAGGTGACGGAGGGTTGAGACAAGATTACATGCAGTGTGGAACAAAAACGCATTTAGGAGCATTATAAAATTCAAACGTTTATACTCATACATCCATGGTGCGTCCAAGGCTGTGTCTCTGTGCTACTTCCTGGTCCAGCCTGGTCTTCATTGAAGCCAGTTCTGCCTCCAGTTGCTCGATCTTGTTGTTCAGCCGCTGGCGGCTGTCTGTCTCTGTGCGCTCCATAGTCAACTATTATTATGAGAGAGGAGGAAACAGAAAGAATAAATGAATCTGAATTTATCTGAATGTTTGGTAACTTGTAATGACAATGACTGTCAATCTGAATCATAGATTCATTATGTTGATATCTTGTATGGATGAAAAATAGAAACTTGACACCTTCTGCCAGTCAACAGGAAGATTACATGACATTACTATAGTTTCATTGGATTGTAACAGGACTTTTGCATCCTGTGATTTTACTGAATAACAGAACACAACAATGAATTATGTGTGAGTTGTTCATCTGAAAGTAAAAGCACTGCTGTGTGATGTGCTACCTGTATCGTCTTGAGGTTGGTGAGCAGCAGGTTCTGGTTACGTTGCTCAGCCAGCATGGCTTCTTTTTCTCGATTGAGTCGACTCTCCGCTTGTCTCAACATGTCTCTCTCTTTAGTCAAGTTCTCTACGCGCACCTACAGACACACAGGAACAGGCAATAATTAGGTAATCATTCAGAAGAGAATCATTCAGAGATTTGGTCTCATATCTTTCCTCCATCAGAAGATAATAAAGCTTCTCTTCCTCACCTCCTCCAGTGCCAGTTTTTCATTGGACAATCTCAGGTCCTGGCTCATTGTGTGAATGATGTACTCGTGTCGCTGGGCCGTTGCAGCCATTTTTTGAGTCCTGTCCTGTAGGGCTGAAATCTCTCTGCGGTAGGCTGATACAGTCTCCTGGAGCATCTCATACCTGACACACAGTGCAAAAATGATCTCCATGTACTGGCAACGTGATGCAGCAGCAGAACCGGACTTTAACAAACCTCTTGTTGCTGAATTCTAGTTGGGAGGTGAGCTTGGCATGGCTCGAGCGGAGTTCTGTCAGCTGCTTCTGCAGCTTGTCGTTTGTTTCATTCAACATCTTGTCGTTCTCTGCCTTTTCCTTCTTGTACAGGGTGAAGGCATCATTCAGCTGCCAACACAGACGCACACAGAACAGCCAATGATTTTTAAAGAGTTCTTTTTCCCTCTCCATTTCATATGATGCTGAAGAGAATCCCACATTTCAGTGTGTGTACCTGTTTCAACGCAGCTTTAGCCTGAGCAGTCTGTGCTGACTCAGCAGCAGCAGCTCTCTGAGGAGTAGAGCGAGTCGCTGGGACTGAGGGCCTGACATGCGCAGGAAGGGATGTAGAATCTGGACCTGCAGACACACATAAACACAGATCGGCATTACATAGACTGTTCAGAAATAATTCACCATAAAGGCCTGTGTGTGTGTGTGTGTGTGTGTGTGTGTGTGTGTGTGTGTGTGTGTGTGTGTGTGTGTTTAATGTGACCTGGAGCAGGCAGGCTGAAGCCGGTGCTCTGTGTCAGCAGGGCCTTGTACATGTCTCTCTGTCTGGTGCTGGAGTCTGCCAGCTGTTTCTGCTGGTTCCTCTGCTCTCTCAGCTGCTCTGCCTCCTTCTGAAGCTTATCCACACTGACCTCCAACTCAGACACACTGAAGGGAACCAGAGACACAGAACTAACATTTACAACAGCATTCATTCATTCATTGAGCATAAACACTTGATTTTATTTGTGTAGAACTGGATGGAGTGTGTGTGAATAAAAAACAGTTAAAAGATTTTGGGCTGAACACTTTGTTTCCTGAATTTCTCTAACGTGTCACTGGTTGTCAGTGTATTGACACACATCACCAATCTTCCCTCTGGTACCTGTAGCTTTGTGGCACTTGCGACAGGTAGAATTTAGAGCTGAGCTGGCTTGGACTGTACCATCTGTACGTTGGTTTAGACCAAAGTGTCTCAGCGTGTTTAAAAAACAAACAGTAACAGTACCCTCCCTTTATTACCGTGCTGACGTTACTTGGCTCTGCTGTCTGTCCTTCTCCTCCTCCAGCTCCCTCAGCCTTCCCAGCAGGCTTTGGTTCTGCCTCTGCAGCTCCTCCACACTTCGGAAGGACAGCGGGCACTGACTGATGACCTCAGAGGTGCTGGAAATGTTGGCGTCGTCCTTGGTCACCTGATTACCTCTGGCTTCTTCTAGCTCCACCAGAAGAGTACACACCTGGAGAAGAGAGCAAAGAGTGAGCGAAAGAATCTGCACCAATCAACAGGGATCGCCTTTTATTCTGTGTTTAAACACTGTCTTCTGATTATTTTATCAATCCCACATTCACATTCTGTTTTTATTATAAAATATTTGTGAGTGTGTGTGTACCTGTGTAGATGTGTCCTCTAGCTGTCTCTCTGTCCTCAGTTTGTCTCTTTCCATGCTGTCACAGCGCTGCTTGGCCTCCTCTTTCTCTTTCTGCAAACTGTAGATCTCCTAATGACAAAAAGCATGTTGAACATGTTGTTGTTATGTTTTTATAATGTTATTACATATATGTTGTTATCTGGGATCAAAATGTGAATAGATACATATTAAAAACAAATAGAGTTGAGAGATATCTCCGTATTTTATTTATATCTGTAAATTAAATTTAAAAATCGCTATTTTTAAAGTATGAAATCATTATTTAAGATATAAACTTTAAATAAATGTGTCAGGATAATGGTACAGTAAAGACCTGAACACAACCTATATTCACAGAGCCTTCACTCTGTTAAACAGCCTCTTCCTGCACAGAGCTCATAGAACAGTGAGAATAAAACACTATCCAAAAAGAAATCTGTTGTTTTTTCTTTATTAATTAATTTTCATTTGAATTGTATAAGAAGTTCCTAAAAATATCAGAAAGACTCATCTCTGATGAAATATTGACAGGAAATTATCGGCTTAAAAATTCAATCAAATCGCTCATTTGACACAAACTTCCTGCAGCTATTGTTCAGTTTATCTGTTGTTCTGTTCTGTGACTGCTTGATTAGAATAATATGAAATATGCATCATTTTTTGAAATGATAGAAAAGATCCCTGAAGGAAAAAGGTTGGCACTTAAATACACACTTTAACAAACAAAGGGAACATGAGTTTCTCAGACCGTTCGAGCCTGCTCCAGCTTGTTGCACAGAGAGGCCATGGATCTCTGCATGCTCTCGTACTCCTCTCTCTGACGCTTCAGGACTGGAGCCTTGGACTCGACCTCCTGGACAATCTCGTCCAGCACTCTGCTCACTCTCCTGGTCTCCTGCTTCTCCAGCTGAAGATGCATCTGACACTCTGCATACGCGTTGTACAGCTAAACATAGGGACAGTGGGAAAAACATGAATGCTTCTTACAACACATAAACAAAGAGTGTGACTAGTCACAAAGACAGAGATTACAGAAAGCTAAACTGTACAGTACATCACATTAAACTCACGTCAAAGAACTTCATGCCGGGTTTGACTATGGCAGCGATGGCAGCTGCTGATGGACACATGGTGTCCAACTGCTCCTCAGTCAGGGAGGGCACACCTGGAGGAGAACGAACACACACACACACACACACACAGTCAGGTGTGAACAGACATACTAGTACACACTCGCACACATCTGTGTATAAAAGTTATATGTATTCTTACAGCAGCGTTTGCCAGCAGCCTTCATTGTGGCGTTTTCCAGCTCCTTCTCCATTTTCTTGACCTTCTCTCTGAGCTCTGCCTCAAGCCTCGTCTTTAGTTCTTCTCCCTCCGACACCTTCTTTTCTAGAGACTTATTGGCTGCAAAGACAGTGACATCAATCACACGGGTCACCATGGATACTCATTAAATGGAAAGTTACACCTCACACACAAAAACAAGACATTTCCCTGATTCATATTGTCGGACTTCAACCGGTGATTAGTGTTAACAACTGAAACAAGTATGGAGCAGTCAATCTTTCAATGTGCCACTTTTCTGGAGGACAGACGAAAAGTCGAGTGTTACCTTCCCCGCTGTCTTTAACCAGCTTGCTGAGCTCTTCCACTGCTCTGCTCAGTTCTTGGTTCTTGCTCTCCATGTCTGTTGCTGCCCCCTAAAGGCACAACAGAGACATCACATAGTGACTACATGCAGGGAACAACGTGACAGTACAATGTAGGAATCACACCTAGTATTCATTTTTAAAAAATCAGAGCCTGTATTAATTCCAGGTGCCTTGCAGTGATTCTCACCTTGTAGAGTGAAGACAGTTTGACGTGAGCGTTGAGCTCGTTGCGGTATTTCTCCTCCATGGCACTCTGCTCGTCTTTAGCCTGGACAGACATGCAGACCATAAATACAATGGAAACAGCTTTGTGTCTTTGTAGCTCACTAGACAAGTTTTACAACATTAGTTTTGTCCAGCACAATAAATATTGTTAATTTAAATATACACTCCTCTCTGTTCCACTGATAGAACATGAAAACTGAAAGTTTAAAGTGCAAAAAGAAGTTTCTAAATCAACCTGTTGTGTTCACAGTTCTCAGCCGAGGACAACACTAGTGTTTATTACCTGTTTCAGTTTTGTGTTGAGGTCTCCGGCTCTTTTATTCTGGCTTTCAATGGTTTCCTTCAGAGAAGTGAGCTGACTTTCCAGTCTGTTCACCTGTTGAAGAGAGATTTAAAGCATTCATGTTCCTGTTGTCTGCCACATCAAACTCTCTGATTATAGTGCATAGTTTGAGGGTTTTGTCCCCATGACTTTGACTCTGGTTGCTCCGATTCTCTCTGACCAATCAGTCGTCAGTTTTAACATCGACTTGGAACATGAACAGAAGCTTAATGAACAACACGACAGAATGGAGTGATTGTATTGGTAAATCCACAACTTTTGTTAATGGATAGGAAAAATAATTATTAAAGACAACACTGTCCACCGACATCTCCATACCAAATGACACAATGTGGACTTGTATCTCACAGACTTGGAAAGGAGCACTGGAGCTGTTCTGGAGGCTCGTGGAGTCCATACTAACACACACTCTCAGTGTGTTTTGTTTGTGTTACCTGCTCCTCGCTGGTCTTCAGGCGGCCCTGTAGCTCCAGTATCTCTTTGCCTTTCTCTCTGTTGGTGTTCAACAGCTCATCAGTTTTGGTCTTCAGTTCTGTCGTTAACCACTCGATTTTCTTCTCCAGCAACTCTTTCTCCTGCTCCATGCGCTTCTCCCGGTGCTACGACATTACAAAGGATAAATATGAGACATGTGGTTGACACTTTATTATACACGTAATATACACAGAAACAATTATACACAACTGACTTGTTATCTCAAAAACCTTTTTTTATTATTATTTCTTCACCATCAGAATTTTTTCTTGTGGCTTGCCTCTAATGGCTGCTGCACAAACTGCAGCTTAATGCACTACCACATTAAACACTGCATGTTGGTGCCGTCCATGAAATCTGCTGTGTACCTGTACAGACGCCTCAGATGACTGTAGCTCATCCAGCTTCAACTGCAGTTCCATCTTGACTTTGCTGGTCTCTGTCAGCTTCTCATTCAGACGCTTCACATCCTCTACACACACACACACACACACACACACACACACACACACACACACACACACACACACACACACGTGTGATTCAATGAAAAACTTCAACTTCATCAAAAGTGAGGGTATAATGATAGAGGCTTCAAAACTCCTTCAGGACATGTTGTGATATCTGAATGTGTGTGTGTGTGTGCCTGACATCTTACCGGTAAGGTTTTCTGCCTCCTGCGTCCTCTTCTCCAGCAGCCTCGCCAGCTCTCTCTTCTCTGCCTCAATCTCATACTTGGCTTTGGTTTGCTGCAGCCACACACACACAGTTTACATGAGTATACACAGCAGTACAGTATAATACTATACTATACAAACTATACAAAGTTTGTAGAAAAATTAAAATATTTGGTTGTTTGATTTGAATGGCAGTCCTGTAAAGTCATTTGTATGAGCTGTATATTCCCACATTTGAAGTTAAATGCTAATAGGTCAGTTCATAGTCTTAAACCTCTGCCAACACTGGTCACAGAATCTGACCCACACACTCGACTATTTGTGAAATAAATAAAATAAAGTTGCTCTGCACCAACACATTTATTGGACTCTTTTTTTTTTTTTTTTTTTTTTTTTTTATACTTTCAGCACAGTTGTGTACTTTTCTTTCTTTGCTTTATCTTATTCGAAGCTCTAACAGAACATCATGAACACTACATCCTCGTGGAGGTGCATGGATAGGTTTACCTGTTGTGGTGGTTTGTCTTCAGAGGTCTCTCCCTCTATTCCCTTCAGAGTGCTCAGCTCTTCATCTGCACAGAGAGAAGCATTAAGACACTGACATGTTGAAAAAGAGACAGCACAAGTTCAAGTTTCTTTAACTTTAAATGTTTAGAGCTTCCATGTGTTTACAGAACTACCCCTGCACTGTGTGGTAACAGTTAAAGGTAAAGTGACATGAGATTAAAATGCTGACTTCAAGCTTCAGGTTTTGCATCTATATGGGACATATTGTACACTACAGATAAAATACAGATTCATTGAATTAATAATTTAATTTCCAAAGCATAACTGTCCTGAAATCATTATAGAGCCTCAGCAGAGCCTCTGCAATCACTCAGTGGTTAGACTGATTTAAACTGTGATTTGTTAGTTCATAGTATGTTCATCTTATATTCTGTGATCTCATCCCAATAGTGCTAACCCTAGACCACCCTTAAAGAATAGCTTTGTTAGAGTAAATGCTGTTTATTACATTTTGTTGTAGGTGTTATTGTGCATTAAAACAGGAACCTGATCCAATTTAAGCCAGAGTTTGATGCTTGATGTCTCAAGGAGTGGAAACTGTTGCACAGATCCCTCACTAACAGAAGGTAAGCGAGTGTGTGTTAGTTGTGCAGCAGCAGTGTGTGTGAACTCACTGAGTTTTTTGTTCTCCTCCTTGAGCGTCTGCAGGTCTTTGGTGGCAGACAGGATCTGTTCCTGACTCTCCGCCAGTCTCTTCTCAATGTCAAAGTACTGCTGCTCTGTATGTGCAGAGGGCATTCAACGGGAAAACATGAGCACACATGTGTCATACAACAGAACTACAGCACACAGACAACTGTAGTGTTCTCCATCACTCTACAGTCTACAGCAGCAGCTACTACTCAGCTTCATAAACTGTCATCACAGTGTTCAGCCTTTAATTTAACATGTCATTGATAAATATGTAATGTTGATCATTCTCAATGGAACTGTGGCGTAATTTATAGTCCAGGATGGATTCATGTAATAATCTTTTTAATTAATTAAGCTAAATTCATAATCGTTCATTCTGCTTTGAAGCAGTGAAAAGACACCAAGCAAAGCTTCACTTAAATTTATAATAATGTGTAGTTTCCTCGGTTGATAAGGCAAATATATAAACATAACAGAGCATTGCCAAACATTTAGACATTGTTCTTCAATTCGGCATTAATTCAAACAGTTATTATGTAGATGAAATGTCAAGTTAAAAACTGTTGGCACTATTGGCTGGCCTACCTGCTTGCGCGATCAAACCTTTGCAAATGGTCCAGAATGCCGCAGCGCGACTGGTTTTCAATCAACCTAAAAGGTCACATGTCACCCCACTCTTCAGCGACCTGCACTGGCTGCCTGTAGCTGCCAGAATTAAACACAAAGCTCTGACGCTAGCCTACAAAACCATCTCAGGATCTGCCCCTGCCTATCTCAGCGCCTTACTAAAGGCTCACGTCCCGACCAGGGCGTTACGCTCCGCTCATACAAACCGTCTAGTTGTACCCTCGCCTCTCGCAAAGCGAGGTCACTCTAAACTCTTCTCTGTGGTCGTCCCCAAATGGTGGAATGACTTACCAACGGCTACTAGAACAGCAACATCCCTTTCTACCTTTAAAAAACTTGTAAAAACCTTTCTGTTTCAAGAATGCTTCCCTGCCTAACAAAACTAACAAAACTAACAACTATTCTGTGCTCCTTTACACCTTTCTCAGCTTATGTCCTCCTCTGTAAGTCGCTTTGGATAAAAGCGTCTGCTAAATGCAATGTAATGTAATGTAATGTTATCTTCCGCCAAAGTTAGCCTTAACGTGACATCGTAGCTAACGTTAGCGGGCAGCTGTAACCATGGTCGGTCACACACGCCAGTGATTTTTAGGCCGAATTTAGCAGAGGAGAGCTTCACAGTGCACTGGACTTCAACACGAGGTTTCTATTATAGCGTACGCGCTAACTGTCTAACTAAAGTGTGCGTGGATGTAGCTACCCACCGCTGTCCGCTTTGAGCCGCTCATGCTGGGTCTTGAGCGCCTCGTTAGCATTCTGCAGCTCCGTCACAAACTTCTCCAGCTTGTTTTGTGCGCCTTTCGGGAGTTTGTTCAACTCCGCCCGCTCCAGAACCTGCAGCAGGACGGCCGCCATCTCCACCTATCCTCCCGACAACTCACTGTGAACGGACACCAAACTCCGGGGAAATAATTTTGTGCTCTTCGCCGTCCGCAAACCCGCTGATAACTCACCGAGGAAGAGTCAAGAGACGCTCATACAAAGACGGGATGTCCGCTCTGAACTTTCAAAATACAATTGACACGTGAAGTGGAGACAGCAGCCTGCTGTAGCTCGGTGTCGTAAATAGATTTGAAATGACTGAATTGTTGTTTTTATTGTAAAACACAATTTAGTATATACTACAATTTAGTTGACCGAATTGTTGTTTTTAATTGTAAAATGTAGTATATACTAAATTGTGTTTTTACAATAACAACATTCAGTCCAATAAAATCCAATAATAATATATATATATATAATAGATATATAATATATATATATATATATATATTATATAGATATATATTATTATCGCTGCCCGATGAGTAGTAATGGCTAACGTGTCTAAAATTCTAAAACTAATCACTAACTTAGGCGATTGATGCAGGTTTTATTTTGAAAAGACGCTGACAATGTTCCGTCATTGTTCGTCTTTTGTTGTGTAACTTCACCACCTGACCTCGAGTAACCGGCAACGACTGAGATGTGCGACGGAAGTACGACACTGCTCGACGCATGTTGTAAATTGTAGTGATGGGGAGTCCGGTTCTTTTTAGGGAGTCAGATCATTTGACTCAGCTCACCAAGAAGAGTCGGCTCTTTCAGCTCACAAACGGCTCTTCAATTTGACCACTTATACCTTTCATAATTCAGCCCAATTTAGCGCTGCTGACTTATGATTTGTATGTGTACACATATATCACGTATATATTCAATACATCCTTTGTACTGAAGCATTCAAGAGTAAAAATTACATTTTCTAATATCAATAAATTGCTGTAGCCAGTTGTTTGCATTGCGTTTACAGACCCACTGAATGCACTAACATACTTGTAGAACCACTCTGCTACACAGAGCAGATAGAAAGACCTATAAAAACGATGAAAAGCATAAAAATGTTTAAAAAAGGACAGCTATTGACTGATGTATAGTTCTCATGTGTCTGTGAAGGTTGTTTGTGGACCCAGCTTGATGCGACAGCTTGGCTTTGCAAAATTCTGCATTCTGCCTTTGTGTTTTCAAAATTTTTAAAATGGGTCCAAATGCTGCTTCTTTTTTTCTACTCCCACTCAACGGCTCACGTACCGGATCCTTCACTTAAAAGAGTCAGCTCTTTGAACCGACTCGTTCACGACCGACACATCACTAGTGAATTAAGTTTTTTTCCGCTCTGCTGACGAACCTCTGCCAGCTGTCAGCGAGCCTCCAGCCTCCTGCTTTCTGCTTCATATCTGACCCACTGTCTTGCTTCTGTCAGGTATTTTCCTTCACAGCTTCATGAAGTTCAAGACGGTGGTTGAATTACATCTTTGACCGTATAACGTCAGTTAAACGTGAATGAATACCGGCCAGCTGAAGACAGCCGTTAACTGCACGGTGTGACGTTGACATGAAGTTTTACGTGATTTAACTATTTGTTGCTGTGAGTCAGTAACTGAGACTGTCTGTACAATTGAAGCCTTCTCAGCCTGTGTGTTCCACAGCTTGCCTTTCCAGCAGCACTTTCTCACTGCAGCCACACTGACAAAGACAAACCGTGACTGTGTTTGTTGTGGAGAACTTGCTGAGGTCAAAGGTCAATGGTGAGGTCAGGAAGGAAGAAAGTGTTCAGGAGCCTCTGATGTCTTATGCTGTATTATTTATTGACGCTTGTCCAAGGAGAATTAGAGACACTCTCAAAGTACATCCGAAATGCCTGAGTCGGTCTCACATTCTGCTGAACTCATCCTGGTGGATAGACTTTAAACCCCAAGATAACACCACAAATACTATACACCCAGAATTATCCAAAGAGAATGTTTTTACCCATGCAGGTGTTATTGTCAACACATTCTAGTCTGGAGACACAGATGTCTGTTTACATCAATTGGACCGTCAATGGCAAACTATCTATTATGTCTAGGAAGGCAGCAACAGCAACAACCCTGGCCACCACAGTGTTGAGATAGACTGGCACCTACTGTTCTCAACCAAAGCCAAACAACTAATACTGCAGAGGACCTCAAGGCCCACACCTGACCTCGTGTAACCTAAGGATAAAAAATTCTATTGTGTTGTGTGCATGAATGGATATATGACGTCTTCCTCTCTGTCCACACTGTCTTTAGGCAGCATGGGTCGTGGTTACATAGTAGAAGATGCCGTGGAGGGATATTTGTCTAATCTGTGTGAACAACAAGCAGCTCCAGTCACGGGCCTGCTCATTGGACAGGTAAGTTATGAATGAACGTCTTTTGTTTTTTCTCAATGATCCTGTGTGGCATCAAAACAGACAGATATCACTCACTGCAGTTACATTTAGATCGTAATGTAACCTTACCTGTACAGACAGTGTCATACAGACTGTAGAAAACCTTCAGTTTAGGTGATAAACTGGAGAATATATCTGTCAGTGATTGATATTAATGATTTAACATTTCAGAGCTCGGCCCAAAGGGATTTTGTCGTCATGGCAACTCGGACACCTCAAAGGGAGGAGTCTACTTCAGCATTGGACAAGGAGTGGGTGACTGAGCATGCTCGACAGGTAGGCAAAGAGGGACGAGGCTCTGTCCCAGTACACACTCATGTAGTGTTGAGGCATGCTGTATTGATACAGTCAGTTTATGAAGTCAATTAATGGCAATAAACAAACAAAAAGAGAATCAGAAACTGTTGGAAGTAGTTGTAAAATACATGTATAACACTATGTAAGAGAATCGTCATATGTGGAGTTATATATTTATATTACATATTTATGTTACAACATATGGGTTATGTTCATTGTTATTAAAAAAACGTAACATCTGGAATGGCAACAAGGCAACAATGGTTGGCTTTTAAACTGCTGTGGAGTTTTACAGTTTACATTTAATACTGGTTTGATCTGTTTTCAGGTGTCCCGGATGCTGCCTGGGGGCCTGTCTGTATTGGGTGTCTTCATTATCACTGATGCTGATGCCAAGGACACACTAACCACACTACGACAGGTGAGATTCATATGAACGAGGACACGGTGCTCTTAAAGCTGCACTGAGCAGTGGTTGGCCACTAGGGGGCAGAACACTAATTAAAATCAGCTGATCGATGCACCACCATCACATCTCAAACAGTTTTTTATAACAGCTTTGTCTTTCAAGAGCAAAATGTTTCATAATCCTTTGTTACGGGAATTTTAAAGAACAACCCTTAAATAAGGAGGATCGGATTCAAAGCATCAAAGTTTAAGTTGAATTTATTGTTCTTGTACAAGAGGAGCGTTTCACAGTGCAACACACTAAAGGGGTTACAGAGAAAAAGGCTCCCAGAGGAGCGTTAACAGTTAGTTCTTATACATTTTCCTGAAGATGGGCTGTCTCAACCTCTGTAAATTGTTAACAGTCAATTTGCATATAATGCATTTAAACAGCTTTCTTCAACATATCCCCTAATGAGTAGCCAGTATGTCCCCAATCTTGATGTCACCTCTCTGACCTGTCCCTAGGCCCCATTCTGTTCTGAAATCCCTCTATTTACACATTAACCTGAACCTTACCTTACCCTGCCAGTCTCAGGAAAACAGCAATAAAGGGAAGTGCCCTAGGGACATGTAATAAATAGGAACAAACATTGTATAAGTTAAAACATCCAACTAGCTGTGTAACCCTAATTTTTATAACATCCTTCACAATAAAACCTGAAGCAACAAACAAAACACAGATTTAAGAATAAAGAGAGTAAAAACACCCATAAAAAGAAACAAATGAAAATAGTGAAAAGTATAAAGGTAAAGGTAAAAACAATAGGACCCTGGACAGAACCCTGGGGCACACCATCCTACAGAGTTTCAAACGGAAGCAAAGTAAACATTTCTGTCAGAAAACTAGGAAGAGACTAAAGTGTTAGCATCATTAGCATTCATTTGCAATGTAAAATTCACTCTTTGTTGAACTGAAAAAAAATGCTTTATGCTTTAGTTATGATCAGGTAAGGAAGCTCTATAAGGACATTTACACATCACATTTGCTTTGGTTATGTGCATGTCCCAGTGAGTGTGTCGTGTTCTTCTGACCCTTGTGTGTGTGCTGTCTGTGTGAAGCTGGTTTTTGCGGTGGAGAACCTGATCTCCTCGGACAATCTGTGGAGCCCAGCAGATGACGACATCACAGACTGCGTCACACTGCACGTCAACCCCAAAACCAGGAAGTATCCTTTTTTCAAAGGATTTTCATTGGATCAGGTCGCCGCCAGACTCTGCGTGTGGGTATTCTTTAACCCTGATGTATCAGAACCGTCTGCAGAACGTTTGACGTCAAAGATCCAAAGGTTTGTTCACACATCTTCCATCATCATTGCATACTGCGTTCAAATTCTAAATGTTGACTACCAAAATATAGATATTGAACCCTTTCACAGAAACATGCCAAAGATCCATCCAGATTATTTTAACCTGGGCATGATTTGGATCATCATGCTGACACATGACGTGATATTATATAGACTTAAACATGCAGCATGTTGTTGTTCATCAAATCAATGTTATTGACTGTTCCAGAGCATGGCCAAGCCTGCAGACTGGAAGTACCAGTTAGGTGTGTGTTCCTCCTGGAGCATGGTGTCCTGCTGTTTAAATGTAGACATGTTGGTACCGCTACCAGACAACAGAGCCAGCACAGAAAACATGGATAAATGTCTAAAGGTTGGTGCACTCATACACACACACACACACACACACACATGCACACACAGAATTCAATTTCAGTATCTTCGGTGGAACTGTTCTCAGGTCACACTTTTGTTTTAAGGAGGGACTCAAAGTGTGGACACACCAGATTGAGAGTGGAGTTTGTCTGATCGATGGAAAAAAGCTGCCAGACGACACGGATCTCACATCCGGACAGGTTGTATAAAACTTACCAACACAGAGAAAGTACATTTTTTAAAACCTATATTTACCTCAGGAAGGAAGGACACAAAACCAGATTTTTGGACCTTTGCTCAGTGGCATGTTCATTTTTGTAGTGAATTTCATCAAGGCAGTCTAGGAATTTGATCAACAAATCTTGGAGTCACCACTGGTGAAAAAGCCTGTTGCCGACACTGGCTTACCTCAACAAACACACAGTTTAAGTGCCTTTGAGAAAGGCACTTAAACAGCTGTGGGCCCAGTAAAATTTCAGTTGCAGTCACATTTGAATAGAAAGCAAAATGCTGAGTATAAAATGACTCCTAACTCGCCAAAAAGTCTCAGTAAAACATTATTGGTCTTACTTTTAGGACTAGAAGTAAAATTGCATTAATGTTCCTAACTTAGGGATCACTCCTTTCTTTGCTGATATTTCCAGAGGATTCCTTACCATGTTCCGAGTTGCTCAGAGATGGTGTTCAGTCAGAGAGGAGAAATGTTTTGGAAACTCTGGATTACAATGAGCTCATTAAAAAAAAAAAATTGACACTGACTGTGTAGGACACAGAACATGATGTTCTCACACGTTCCACTTTTTTGTAACTGAGGAATTGCAGCTGTACAATAATGATGTCTCTTTTAGAACTAACAATTTTGTCATAAATCTTTATCACACTTGCAGTGCCTTATGAAAATAATGTGCACAACTCAGGTCCTCTGTGACAGCACACTATAAACTTAGACCATGATGGTCTTGGAGTGATTCTGAGACACTTGATAAACATGGATGTAACTTAAGAATATAAATGAATCTACTAAATCCTACAACATGTAACTATGATACTGCATCAAACCGACTCTGGATTGTGTAATTCTAACCTGCTGTGTTTCATATTTCTCTGTAGAAGAGGAATGTGAGACAGACATACACAGCTCAGCTGCTCATCACACCGGTAAGACTTAAACACACACTCTCACACACACACATACAGTTGTGAATATGTTATGAATAGTTGTGGTAAAGACCTATATATTTCCTACAACACTGCTGTAAAATAAGTGATCATGACTTGGTTGTTAACATGTTGTTCATGAACGAGGACTATGATTTTCTGTGTGTTAGGATGACCAGAGGTTACCAGATGTGGTCCAGCGGTGTGGAGGCAGTGTGTCAGTCAGAGGGGCGATCCACAGCAGAGCTTACCTGCACAGCAACAAACCAAAGGCCAGACTGGCCGAAAAGGTAATTTCTTTAATTCAGAGGACAGTCTGAAATGACACAGAGAAGAATAGTCCATCATTTTGTGCTGAAATCTTCATTGTGGACAGCTGCTGAAGAGGGACGTGGTTTCTACGGTGGCCACAAGGGTTCAGATGATGCTGGAGGAGCTGCTGATATCAGAGGAGGAGGGCAAAGGCAGCAAAGACAAACAACAGACCGGTACACACAAACGCACACAGGTTCCCTCCACCTATCCTCTGGTTTTGACTGCAGATAGTAACGGTTCAGCACAGGGTGATTCAGGGTGGGTTTGGGGTCGACCAGTGGCTAAAGTTTGCTTGCTAATGTTTGTGTGACTAATGGTTAGCTAATGTTAGCAAACCTTTGATAAACTTTGCTGTTTCACTGACATCACAGTCAGTTCACTGACTTTTTCATTCTTTCGACCTGTGCTATTGTTCCAATGAGTGTTTGCACGTCACAGGTAAAACTAAATGACTTTATCACAAAGAGAAAACGACAAGTTAACACCAAGCCTGACCCAGCACAGAGCTCACAGTCAGGTTAAGTTTTAATCTGTGCATTTAATAATCTGTAAGTGATACACCTTACTGTCATCAGCTTTTATCACTGCCCTCTCCCTCTCACGGCAGTAGCAAGCTTCGCAGGGTAGAGCTCAGTCAAATAAAACTGAAGCAATATGAACAGGGCAGAGACAATATGCATCTGGAAAAAAATACATCTATGCCCATCATTATTTAAATAATTGGTGAATACATTTCTTCATGGCCGCACCTTCAATCAAGTCATGTAATAATCTGAGTCAGGTGTGTGTACAGACACACATGAGCAATTTGACTCTGGTTACACTTGATGGCTTTAAAGCAACTGACTCAAGACATTGTTGGGACATGAAGACAAATTTAACGTTCCGTTATCCTGTAATTGCCACTTGCAGCAGAAGTGGTTCCTGCTTATTACATTTACAAAGTCTCACTCTAATGTCTTTATTGCTAACCACAGAAACAAGGGGTGAAAAACATATTTAAATTGAAGTCATCTCTTTCACCGTACCTTTACGTCTCTCTTTTAGAGCAATTCTGCCTCCCTCGACGCATCTTCTGTCCAGTAAAAGTGAGCGGGCCGGTGTGTGTGTGTGACTACCAGTTCAGTGACGAGGGCCAGTCCGAGGTGACTGACAGATTGAAGGAGATGCTGGACATGGACGCAGCCGAGGAAGACTTGGATACCAGGCAGGAAACGCCTGCTGAAATTCTAGAGAAAGTTGTTGAAGCAGGTAGGAAAGAAGTGTCTGGACTGCATCTACCATGTGGTTCATGATTTTAGTTTATATAGTAGGATTTTCACACCAAAACATAGTTTTAATTCACAGCTCAGTGGGAATTTGTGGAGATGATGTTTATATTGAGATTAATCTATGAATATGGAATCAAAAGTTTGGAGGTCTCGTGTTTCCACATCACACTACATGACATCCACTCTGCACAGTGGAGGTCAAACATCTAGCTAACAATAAGAAAAACACGTTTTGGAGTGGAGGCAGACTGTCAACTACTTTGTGTCAGACTGTGGGAACACTGCAAATAACTTTAAGACAACTTTAATTCTTAATTCTCACAGACCCAAATCAGTACTGAACAGAACATTCTCTGGTGTCCTTCTATCATTTGATTTTTCAAAACCTGCCAACCAGGTTTGACTTACTGACATATTATAGATATTATATTAGTTCATGAAATTCTGTGTTGTGTGTTTCCAGAGCCCACTGTGGAAGCTGTTGAAGCATTGGAGCCCAAGAGGAACAACTACATTGGTAAAACACTTTGCACTGTAACACATACAGTTTAGAAAGATTCCAAACGCATCACTTCACAGCAAAGCAAGAATTTGATATATTAAAATGTTTTCTTTACGGCATAGTTTCAGCAATCTGAGTCATTATTACTTTATGCTACTAAATTGGATCTAGACTGTGGAAATATCTTTCAGAAAGTTTAAATTGTAATTAGTTCTCACAAGCATACAGCACACACATTTGTTTATTGTGTGTTCTGGACCCCTCCTTTCCCAGCATGCACTGTGCAGGGAGTTGTTTTCTTCATATAGAAAGTGGAAGGTGGCAGAACAGAATGTTAGATTGTGTTTGGTTTCTTCTGTTAGTATATCAGTCAGTCAGTCAGAATCTGGTGACAATTACTGTGCTGTACCAAAATAATCAATCTATAATACATACTATAATATCCTCGTCATACTCACTACCTGAACTGATATGAATTAACTACTTAACATTATAATAATAAAAGTACGATCACTGTCATGATTCTCCTTTGTATTGTTTAGGTGTTGCCATGGCTACTGCTGTCGCCCTACTTGCCACTGCTGCCTCAATGCTCTATCTCAACGATGTTTAATACACTCACACATGCACACACCAAATAAAGTGTTTCTAACTTTTCAGTGTCTGTTTTCTGAATGACTAAATGCAGAAGTGTTATTTTATTTATTTGTTTTTAAGCTCATCAATATTTTTATATCAATAGTGTTTTACTATTGATTACTGTTTGAGTGTTTATACTTACTATTATCACCAACTCTGCAGGTCAGAGAAACTATTAGGGAGGACCATATTGAGTAGAGAAGGGGACCTAGCATTGATCCTTGAGGTACTCCAGTGGAAACAAAGTGTGGCTTGGAGTCTTCTCCTTGCATTGCTACTTTGAACAATTGCCCTGTGAGGACCAGAGTGGTGCTTGTCTTTGCGATGCCTTTGTTTATCTATTCTGAACTGTCCAAAACATTAAAATAAGTAAGAAATAGAAAGAAAACCCATAATTCAAGAGGATCATGGTTGAAACATGTAATTGCACAAACTTTCACACCCACATGCATTCTGTATAAAGACAGAATGGGAATATTTTAACCATGATATAAATCTCACTTCCTGTTGATTATTTGTAGCCTAAGCAAACAAATCAGCCAGTCAGCCAGTCTAGTGCAACTGGCTCCAGATGAAGCACAAAAAATATGGTTCATGATTTCAATTTATAAAATAGGATTTATTACACCAAACATAATTTTAACTCAGAGCCCATTGGAATAACAATACCAGTTTTCACTGTGGAGATGAAGTTTATACTGATATCTGTGACAGCAAATGAACAGCTAATAATCACATTTATCAAAAGACAAAACACTTTGCCCCCAAGCAATAATTATTAGATATATATTTCATATATAAACTGTTGTTAATTACCTACTTGTTGCAAAGAGAATGCAGGATCACAAAAGCATCACGCTGGCCAGGAGGTGTGCCGAAAAACAGGTTGATTTTTATTCTTGTATCAAACAAAGGTGGTCTTTTAACAAAGACAAAAGGGGTGCTGATCTTCCCATAGCATACAAAACAAACTAACACCCAAAACCCATTCTCAACATATATATATATTAGATCTGTAAAAGGGACAACAGACGCGATTAACAAAAAAAACATAATTTCCTTGATTTGTTTGTTCCAACAAATACATATTAAAATCTGCAATATAAAAAAATATATATATAGTACATTCAGAACAAATCTAAGAAATGTACAACATGAACAATTTAACTTAATTAACTGAAATATTTCCACCTATTCCATCTTCCAATCAAAATAAAATCCACCTTCTTTTAGCCTCCATAAAAGGGTACCTATAGAGGTGTGACGGCTTTATGGCCTGACCTAATTTCTGATTGGTTGTCTGGGATCTGGTCAACACCTGAATTGGTGTGAATGCTCATTTATAAGAAGAGCTCTGAGCATTCACTCTCTCTCCTGTTTGAGTTGCTGGGTTTGTTTGAGCTTTGGTTACTATTATTTTGTTTCATCTTACATTTACACACATTCTCACACACCCATACATTACAAACACTAGATGAACTGATATACACAGTTAATCTTAATGTGGTTTAATTAAATTTAAGTTTTATAATTTAAAGGCATGTGTGGTCTCCATCTTAGGTCATACCTCTGAGCCAGGTTGTGACAGGTTGTTATGCCCATACCCAGAAGCACAGAGGATTGGAAACAGTTGACAAACCATTGTTTAATTGTAAACGATTAAAAATGTATTTAGCAAACAGTGAGGGAGTTAGCACTTCCTCACACTACTGTTGCCTCTTATTATATCCAAAATGAATTTGCAAATGTGTTTTCTTACAAATAGTTATCTACTGGACACAAGATGTCACCAAATTCACTGAAAGGTTCATCCAAGTAATAATCTAATGCTCATACAATATCAAATAGATAAGGCTTTCTTCCACATCTTGACCACTGTGGGTCAGGAAAGAGCAAACGGCTCCAGATTTAGTACAGTAAATGTTTAACTTGATGCTGGTTTACATAGTATATTCATTAGCTCTTCTGATTAAACATCTGTCTGGCTTCAGACAGCTGATGTTTATTCTGAGGAGTGAAGTGGAAAAGAGGAAGAAAGGAGTTAGACAACACAGAACACAGATTTATTTAAAAAAAAAAAAAAAATCCCCGCCCTTAGAGAAGGTGGAGTTTGGACTTGACAGTTTACTTCAGTGTTTGAAGTTCAATGCACCCAGAAACCTGCCCGCTGCCCAGCTCTGCTGAACTTCAATCCCCAGAGAGAGATATCAGCTCGGTCTACCTTATCAACAGATTAGCCTGAGAAGAAAAACAACGTTCATCCTCAACAGTTAGTGAGAGGAGTGGGTCTGATAAGGACGGTCAGCTCTTAGGTAGATCCACTTTGGAGCAGAGCAGTCCCGGACAGTGCTTCGGACCTCTAATCCAGAAACTAACGAGAATCTCCAGAAGATCTTCAGAAAGCTTTTATTCCAGAAGCATCATGTTAAGTAAAGATCTTCCAGATATTGAGGTAAGTGATTGCATGTACATCTGTTTATAAAAACATGTGTCTGTGCTAATATTAATATTTGGGATGGTTGCACTTAAAAGAAGGAAACTAAGTTTATTTTTCTGCATGTCCATACTGTTTTGATCATATTGGTGGTTGTTCTGTTGACCACTGACTGAAGGTCATGTGCAATCCTCTTTTTTTAATTGAATTTTGTCCTGTCACAAGCCATCTTTTCAAGAGACTACAAACCTCATTAGATCAGGTTGGGTGGCAAAGTAATTCCTCTGACAGGGTTTTCTGGTAAATCTGGTGCAAACTATTAATGAAGTAAGCGGCCTTGACACACCTCAAGTCCTCAAAGGGATTTTAGTACAAATAATTCATTTTTTTAGTTAGATTAGTGTTCTCACCATGTGAGACTAGGCACTAATCTGAGGTCTCACATTGGGTGACTTTGCACATGTTTTAAGCAGTCGTGTACTGATTTAATACTTTGATCTCTAATGATGGAAGTTCAACTTCAGAGATCTGACTGAAAAAGTTAAAATATTGGCACATACTGTAGTTCTTCCCAGCTGTTATAGCAGAAAAGTAGTAAGTCAGACTACCAAACTACCAAACCTCAAACATTACTTGCAGAAACACAATACTTTCAGTCAAGTATTAACGGTTGAGAATGAAAGGCTTTTGAGGATTAGCATTTTAAAGGAGCACTGCATTTTATACATGAAGTTCACTTCACTCATCATTAGCTCATTGAGTAGCACTCAGCCACAGGGGTACAGTCGTATCAGGTCCTCTGTGGCTCCGGGTGGAGTTTTAGAAAAAATAAGATGATGGGGTGCCTTGGTAGCTCACGTGGTACTTACTGTAAGGCTGAGTTCTGAGTATTTACTGCAGTGGCTCGGGTTCAACTCCTGTATGCGGACCATTGTTGCATGTCATCCTCTCCATCTAAGCCCGGTTTCCGGTCTATCTTCAGCTGTCACTATACAAATAAAAGCTTCCAACTTTAAAGTTCAAATTCTCAACAGAAGGCCTGCTACAGGCGTTACAAACTCAACATGTTGTTTTTTTGGAATAAAAGTCAGGATATCTTCCTCAATTGACCATCCATTTTTTATCCCTTGTGAGTCCACCAAGCTTATGGAAAATAATAAAGAGTACCCCTTTATATAAATCTATGACTCTGAATACAGGACAGATCATCTGAAAAGTAATCATATAACACAACTTGATAAACTTGCACATAGAAGACTCTTGTCCTGGTCTGTGGCTCTTAAAAACAAAATAATGTATATCAAGGAGACAAGAGAGGCAGAGGCTCTGACTTGAATAGTGAATACCAGTCACATCCTGCTAATGGCCACACTAATTAACTTAAAAGTTTACATCCTGCCCCAGCAGAGGTATCGTTGGACTCATGTGGTTCACATAAAGGTCAGGAAAAGTTGTTGTTGCTCTCTCAGTTAGCTGATGTTCCTCTCTGTTCCTCTCATCATGCTCTGTTTCGGGAACAGAAAAGTTGTAAACACTTTGTTCAACAACATGCTCTTTAACATGCTTGCAGCTGTAATGACTGAAAGGATAAGAAGCCACGGTATGCTGTCCTAATATGGCCTTAAGCAAAAAGCTGTAGATAAGTGACGTATGGTCAGAGCGGAGGTATGGGTGTGCACGTGTAGAGATAGGGCAAAAGTTTCAACGGATGTCATAAAAATCTGATATATAACCCTTCATATGTTTTCAAATTGAGCCTCCGTATAATAGACTGAAAGCACCTTGCTTTCTTAATTGGATATATTTCCTGCTGGAACACAGACGTCAGTCTGGGGGATAATTCATAGAAATAAATGATCTGCTCTTATGTATTCCTCCCACAGGTCACTTGTCCTCAGCGCATTGACCTGGCAGCTCAGCATTATCTTATCATCTTGACTCCAACCTTCCAAACAAGCAAATTTCCTAGAATGTTCCTTAGTTACAGTGTTTCTGTCAGCAGTCTCCGTGTGTGCTGTAAAGATCAATAACAATAGTAGTTCATGAGTAACAGAGAGCATCATTCAGTGTTTTAATTCATAATACACAATTCCAAAACTTTTGATTTGCAAAAAATAATGCAATTTATACCATTAAATTTCTTAATTTATACTATTAGGGGTAGCCACAGAAGTCAATTATTCTGTGACCTTCAAATCACAGTTAATTATTGTGTTATCTTTAAAATAATAAAGTCTATTATTTTGTGATAGTAACATGTCATTGTCTCGAGAAAACAGAAATAGAGAAATATAGTCTATTATCACAAAAAAATAGATTTGATATCCTGAGATAATGATATAATTAGCCTGTCAAGATAATAGACCAGAAAAAGAATGTATTGTGACCACGGCTGCTCTTGGTGTTCATAAGTAACACATTCTTTCAGTGTTTAAAAAAACAGATCACCAAAAACTGGTAGTACCATTACTGGTACTTCTGATTTGATTCTTTGTGTTTGAATCAAGAGCTTGATGTGTTTGACGTCATGTTGTACAGAGCATCCTGACTCTGAACCCCAGGGTGAAGACTCATGCTCAGATCATGTCCACGGCAAACAAGAAGAAAGAAAAGAAACACTGGAAGAGAAACCCTGACAGGAGCTGCGATGTAAGACATGCCATACACACACACAGAAATGCACACAATTTGGTTTTGACTGTCCAGTTCAGTCAATAACATTGGTTCAATATTTTCTCACTCTTCCTTCCTTCCTTTTCTCTCCTCTTTTCCTTGTTTCCTTTAAATTATTATATTTCCTGCACTCTTTCTTTTTCTCTCTCAGTCTTGTGTCAAGTTAGAGAACAACTTTGACGATATCAAACACACAACGCTGAGCGAGCGTGGAGCTCTACGAGAAGCACTGAGGTGAGAATGAATGACTTTGCTATTTTTTAATGCAGAATAACACTTTAAACTGACTTGTAACTCACACGCAGTCTCACAAACTCACTCAATTGTATTTAGTAGGCTGAAGATTCTCTGGTCATTGTCCACCTGTAAAGTTGCACCACCGTGAGAGTAAAAAACATCAATTTAGAACTGCAGATGATGACCTGTCAATGTTGCCCCCTATAGGCAAAAAAAGTAGCTGCTACAATTTTAACATTTGTGCCCCCTGCAGGCAATGAGTGTTACTGCTGTAGTGTTTAGCCACGGCAGCAGAATGGTTCTAGGGATAGTCAGTTGACCGCTTTGGTCCAAGAAGAATATCTTTGCAAGCACTAGATAGATTTTCATGAAAGACATTCATATAAAGATGATGAAGACGACCTAACTAACTTTATTGATGACTGACTTTCCCTTTAGCACTTGTCAAAATTCAAATTTACTGAAATACCTGCAGCACTAATCACATTCCCATCACTTATCTATACTTTGTGATTAGTGCTAATAAGCAAATGTTGTCATGCAAACACGCTAAACTAAAATGGCATTGCACATTAATGTATACATGTTAGCACTGTCCATGTTAGCACCCCTGACACACACTAACACTTGTTGGATTGCAGCCTTGTAGAGTGGTTTGATATCTCATTGCATCACAATAATTATTATCAGTCATCAGGATGGATAACTTTCTAGTTATAAATGAATAGTATGAAGAATGTAACTACGGTATGCATGGTAATCATCATCGTCATCATCATCTCAATCATTCACATTTTGTGTGCCCTGATGTTTGCTGCTTTCTTAGACCAGTCTGAAATAAGGATTTTTGGTTACGGTCAAATACAATTCAAATCTGTGTTGTAGGTGTCTAAAATGTGCAGATGCTCCCTGTCAGAAGAGTTGCCCCACTAACCTGGACATAAAGTCATTTATTACAAGCATCTCTAATAAGGTACTGTAAAACAGACACATGTAAACACACTAATTTTTGAATGTCAGAAAATGTTAAAGAACAAACAACGAATGAAGCAGTCATAAATGTATTCTCTTTATGTTTGTGTGTATCTTGTATCTTTTTATGTGTGCCAGAACTACTATGGGGCAGCGCGGTCCATACTTTCTGACAACCCCCTGGGTTTGACCTGTGGGATGGTTTGTCCCACATCAGAGCTGTGTGTTGGGGGCTGTAACTTGTATGCTTCCGAGGAAGGACCCATTAATATCGGCGGGTTACAGCAGTTTGCTACAGAGGTACAGCATTTATAAATCAATAGCTTAAGATAGATATTGCTGTGTAATCTGAAATACTTAGTCGAGTGGGCAATGACTAAAGATTTTTTTTGTTGAATTTTACTTGCATGTACATAAAATACAATTTATTCACTTTATTGTTCAGCTAAAGTTACATAGACTCACTTTAAAGTCAGCCATGTTGTGTTGAGAGTTAGACTGGTGTTATGATATAAATGCAGTCTATTAACAGGATTGACAAGTCTATTATGTTAAATGTGTGAATGTGTATGTGTGTGTTTGTTGTGTGTGTGTGTATGTATCTTCCTAGGTGTTTAGTAAGATGGGCATTCCTCAGATCAGGAATCCTGATCTCCCACCAGCCAATGAGATGCCAGCGTCCTACCACACCCCTATAGCCCTGATTGGCTGTGGCCCAGCATCAATCAGCTGTGCTTCCTTCCTGGGCCGTCTTGGATATGATAATATCACCATATTTGAAAAACAGAAGTACACTGGAGGGCTGAGGTAACACATCATCATCATAATACTGTATATCATATTATGTGAAAGATTGGAAAGTATGATATTAGATTGTGTTGTATTATTATATTGTATGATTGAACTTTTTTAATAACCTTTGTTGAGTTTTTAGTCAATAATTAATGTATTTGTTATATTTATTTATTAACTATTAAAAACTGTCTTACTATAAATCTTACAATGTAGTTACTTAACGACTAAATGTTCAGTCATTTTTGAAAATAATTTTTCATTCCAATTGATTAATGTTTGATGACAGAGTCTTCAAGGCCAAGTCTCTGTGACAAGGACTGCAGGAGTGCATGCCTGTTTAAAACCAGAAATAGATGAAGACAGGCTCACTAACAGTGTTAAGAATGAAAATGACCTCTTGCATGTTAGGAAATCAAGATTGCTAGAGGAGTGATATAAAGAGAAATTGAATACTTAATGTGTTTTCCTCCCTGCAGCACATCAGAAATCCCTCAGTTCCGCCTTCCCTATGAGGTTGTCCAGTTTGAAATAGACCTGATGAAGGACTTGGGAGTCAAGGTATGAGTTTGTGTGTGAGTATACCACATAAGTGCCATCAGTGTTCACACTGAAAGATGCTGAAAAGATTAGATGCATATTTAATATATGTTTGTGTGTGTGTACTCACCAGGTGGTGTGTGAGAAGGGTCTTGGTGTTAACGGAATGACTCTGACGTCCCTGAAAGAGGAAGGATTTAAAGCTGTCTTCATTGGGATTGGTGAGGGCCTCTTGGAAAACACCAGTTTAACATTTGGTTCCATGGTTGTGCAGAGCAATGTTTATCCACTTTTTTTTCCAAATATGTATGTGTGTGTACATGTGTGTGTGACTCCAGGTCTCCCTCAGGCCAACAGAGCTAAAATCTTCCAGGGTTTGACGATGGATCAAGGCTTCTTCACTTCCAAAGACTTTCTGCCCATGGTGGCCTCAGCCAGCAAGAAAGGTGCTGTTGTGAACCCACAATGAAGTGGGCTAGTTCAAATATTAAAATGTCTTCATTTAATTTGCCAGAGACAGTCTGTCAGTAGCCTGTCTCTTGGTGTCACTCTCTCCAGGTATGTGCCAGTGTCGCGCTTCTCTGCCAGAGTTAAGAGGTGTAGTGATTGTTTTGGGGGCCGGTGACACTGCATTTGACTGTGCCACCTCGGCTCTGCGCTGTGGAGCCAGAAGAGTCTACGTCTGCTTCAGGAAGGGCTTCACCAACATCAGGGCTGTTCCTGAGGAGGTACAGATGAGGAATAGATGGATGGACAGATTTATACAGGCTGATGGATACATAGACAGTGCAATGTGTTTATGTCTGTCAGATGGAGTTGGCTAAGGAGGAGCAGTGTGAGTTTCTCCCCTTCCTGTCTCCTCGTGAGGTCATCATGAAGAACGGTCGTGTTGCCGGACTACAGTTCTGTCGCACCGAGCAGACTGAGGAAGGTGAATGGCTTGAAGATGAGGACCAGGTTGTCAGGCTGAAGGCAGATTACATCATCAGTGCTTTTGGTTCCATGATCAACGAGCCACAAGGTAATTAAGCAAACAGATTAGGAGCACACTAACTGACAGCTCAGCCTTCTTCTATATCTCTGTATTTGTTTTTACGGTGTGTGTGTGTGTGTGTGTGTGTGTGTGTGTGTCTACGTGTCTAAATATAAAACTAAATATATATAATTATATTATTATTATAACATATATGCATTTTGTTAAATAGAATAAAAATCTTAAATCTTAAAAAGAAAATTGCTGGTCTCTTGGTCGGTTGGAAAAATAAAATATTTACTTGTATTGTTACAGAGAAGAAATCAGGACTTTGAGCATTTCAGATTTATAGGAGTTGTTACTGATTGACATGACATGTTTTCATACACAACCTGATCCATCTCATGTGTGTGTGTGTGCAGTAACTGAGGCCATGAGTCCTCTGAAGCTGACCCGCTGGGGTACTCCAGAGGTGAACACAGACACCATGCAGACCAGTGAGCCCTGGGTGTTTGTAGGAGGAGACATCGCTGGTTTGGCAAACACCTCGGTGGAATCAGTGAACGATGGCAAACAGGCCTCATGGCATATTCACAGATACATCCAGGTACACTTGTCTCTGTTGACTTTCACCACATCTTTAAAATCCTAATATCTGATGTTGTATTGTGTGTTGTATGTTAGGCAGACTGTAGAAGCTTTTTAAATGTTATAAGCTTGAACTTATTCTTCATTCATATTTGCTTCTTGTTTGATTCATGAGTAATGTGTCTTTTGGACACACAGTCAGTAAGATGTAAGTAAAACGTCCTGTCCCTTTCCTGTAGTCCCTGCATGGACAGACGGTGGACTCGGTTCCCAAGCTGCCCTTGTTCTACAGCGCTATAGATCAGGTGGACATCAGCGTTGACGTTTGCGGAATAAAGTTTCCCAACCCGTTTGGCCTGGCGTCTGCACCTCCCACCACCAGCACAGCTATGATCAGGAGAGCTTTTGAACAAGGATGGGGCTTCGCTCTGACCAAGACATTTGGACTGGATAAGGTACATATACACTGACCGAAATACAACTGCACATCAGACATGTTGACTTATGTTACTTTTTGGGGACATACATAGACATAGGCATTTATTTCCTGGAGACATTTCCCCATAACTCTACCCCAAACCACTACTTGTCTAACCCTAACCTTAACCACTGATAGAACAATCAGCTGTTTCCCAATTGGGGAAATTTTGGGGACAGTTAGTCCCCAATTAGACAAGCCATCACCAGTGATCTGGTCTTTAAGCTGAAATGTGTCCCTGAAGATAGCCTAAGTCAGAAACAATCACACACACACACACACACACACACACACACACACACACACACACACACACACACACACACACACACACATATGCTTAAATTCACATGGGAGTACTTTAAATCGAATCGGTAATATCTAAATATAAGTGGCCAAATATTGTACAGCTGCTGCTTAGAGTCATTTTTATTGTTGATTACTTTGCCAGTAATTCTCCAGTATTATATTTGTATTGACATGGAGACATGGAGCTGGATTTTAAGTCCATTTAGTCTTTACTCTCAGTTTACCATCAGAAACACAGCTTGGCCAGACAACTGAGTGAAAAGGTCATCAGCCACTTTCTCTTCATCTGATTTGTCTCTATAAATCTGTCTCTGCAGGACCTGGTGACAAATGTGTCTCCTCGCATTGTGCGTGGCACCACCTCAGGTAATGTGTACGGACCAGGTCAAGGCTCCTTCCTCAACATTGAGCTCATCAGTGAGAAGACAGCAGCCTACTGGTGTCAGTCAGTGGCCGAGCTAAAGAAAGACTTCCCTAAAAATGTACGTTTCACTTTCCATCACGTTTGTTCTGCTTTGACTCTTCTTTACAAAGAACATCATAATCTGTTCTACAATGTTTGATCTCACAGTGAGATGCACCATTCACTCAGGTTTTGTCATTGTATCTGACATATTGTGAAAAATGAGTGAGTTAAAAACTAACCTTCCCTTGTTTCTCTGTCAGGTGGTGATCTCCAGTATCATGTGTAGTTACAACAAGGAGGACTGGACAGAACTTGCCAAGATGGCAGAGGTGAGAAGACTTCACCATTCCCAGGAAGTAAACAGTACAACTAGTGTGTAATTATGTACATGCACGGGTTACTGTGTGGTTTGTGATGGTGTAAAATGTGTGTGTTTAGAAATCAGGAGCAGATGCACTGGAGCTGAACCTGTCTTGTCCTCATGGGATGGGAGAGAGAGGCATGGGACTGGCCTGTGGACAGGTACACACATGCACACACAGACACACACACAGACACACACACACACACACACACACACGCACACACACACACACACACACACACACACACACAATCAAACTTACAATCAAAAGCCACTGATGCACCGTTTCAGTTAAGTTGTCCTCAGGCAAAGTCCATTGTCAAGGCAGGATTTACGTTCACTAACACTCCTTTTACCTTTATCATTCCCCTGCTTAGTGCCCCCTAGTGTCAACAAAAAAGAAAATACAAAACAAATAATAAATAATTAGAATACACATCTTAAAGGGCCACAAAGATTTTTTTCAATGACTCCAAAACAGGAAATATGAGGAACAAAAGTGTGGATCAGGAGGGCCCCTTTTCCACCAAGTTAGCTTTGGTTCTTGAATCGGTCCCATTCATGATTCAACAGCAGTCAGCAAAAAATAATGATCTTATTAGCGTTAGGTTTAATAAACCTGCCTCCTGTGTAAACTGTCTATAGCTGAATAGGGTTGACCTAAATAACAGTGTTAGTCTGAGAAACACTGCTCTAGTGTAATCTTTCAATCATGAACGATTTAATATCCTAAATGGGTACTGATGTTGGTGTCTTTGTCATTAGGACCCAGTGTTGGTGCGTAACATCTGTCGCTGGGTGCGTGCAGCCATTTCTATTCCATTCTTTGCCAAGCTGACTCCAAATGTCACCAATATTGTCGACATCGCCAAAGCTGCTCATGAAGGTAAACCTACTTCACCATGATACACTCACATCAGCATTATCACATCACACAATGTATGTAGTTAGTGTCTGTGATGAATGCGCATACAGTATGTGGATTGAAGTTGTTGTGTTGTTTCGTAGGTGAAGCGGATGGAGTAACAGCTACCAACACAGTCTCAGGCATGATGGGACTGAAGGCTGACGGCGCCCCCTGGCCGAGTGTTGGAAAGGGCAAACGGACCACGTATGGAGGGGTGTCTGGTGAGGACTCACACACACGAACACACTTGCATTCCTCGCAAGTGTGAGTCACCAGTGCAGTACTTATAGAAGAGTATAGGTTAGTATAGGGTGGGTTATAAAACATACACTTTCCATAATGCAACTTTCTCTGCCTGGTAAACACTCCTATTTTTCCAAACGCCTCCAGTTTATGACACCATCAGGGTCAAGACAGCAGCATTACCCTTTAAAAGATCTTTAAATGACTGAATAAATAAAAGTGACCCATGAAGTACTCACTAAGCCAGCTCTTACTGTCCGAGCCTCATCATGTAGTCATAATAACAATGTGTACAGGTAATGCCATCAGACCCATCGCTCTCAGAGCTGTGTCGGCCATCGCCAGAGCCATTCCTGGTTTCCCAGTTCTGGCCACTGGAGGTATCGACTCAGCAGAGACTGGACTACAGTTTCTTCATGCCGGGGCCTCAGTGTTACAGGTGATAATATTACTGTGAGACTGAAGTGATGGTTTCCTCATGCACTCTTTTAATATAAATTAGTTATATGTCAGTCACTGTTAATATGATATTTAATAACATTGTGAAACTGATTGAATCTCAATTCTCTTACTGTTGAAGATCACTGCAGATAACCTTTACTGTTTTTGCTACAATATATTTGCTAGTTACCTAAATCTTTGTTGTTTCTCAGTAATTCTTAGAAAGAAACATATATTACAAGTTGTATTGGGTAATGAGACAGCACAGAGAGTACTTCAGAATTACATCAAATCTAACTTTAATGTCTGTGCCCTTCAGAGTGGCAGTGAAAAGCCAGAAAACTGATGATTTGAATTGTCCACTGAGGTTCTGGAGTGCATATTTTCAATGTAGGGCACCGTATTGTAAACATGGTATAATTTAGACATTCAAGTGTGTAATCCATTTATTGATTACAGCAATTTGAGGAAGGGAGGATGTGACATGCTGCAACTATAGATAACACAATGTTGAATTTGTCTTCACAAAGCTGCAATGACTTGAAGCTAGATAAAATCAAGTGTTTGGTGTTGATGGTGTGTTTGATTACCACAGGTGTGCAGTGCAGTACAGAACCAGGACTTCACGGTGATCGAGGATTACTGTGTGGGTATGTAAATGTGTTTCTGTCCATATTCTTTATGTCTCTTTTATGTATTTCTCATCTTAAAGAAAGTCTGAAGAAGAGTTATGTATACACAGTTTGTATGCCCTCGACCCTCCTGAACGAACCACCAACCTAATGTTTCTAACGTGTGATGAATGTGTGTGTTCAGGTCTGAAGGCCTTGTTGTACCTGAAGAGTCTGGAGCTGAAGGACTGGGATGGACAATCTCCTCCAACAGAGAGACATCAGAAAGGAAAACCAGTTCCCAGACTGGAAGACCTGGTTGGAAAGGTACCACTACTTACTATGAGTACTACTATTGTCAATATTACTACTGCATTAGCACCACTTCTGTTTAGAATCCAAGACTAGATGAGCTGTTTGGTCTTGAAGACAGAACGCAAGAGGCTTTGTGAGTTCATGGATGAAGTTTCTTCAACACCATATACCCACTACAAAGCTGTATACATGCACTGATATGCATCACACATAAGAGTTAAATTACATATTACAAGAATAATTATAAGCAACAGTAGATTGTTTGAAGATGAAGGAATGAAAGAATGTAATAGATCTAACTGGACAGGTTGTTCCAATTTAGATGGAGTTCTAAATTTAAAGGCATCTCAACGAAGATGTCACAGCTCAGCCACCTCTAAAAAATAACACTCAGAGAGTCAGAGTAAGGAAGGTGCCTGCAGTGGCTTTGATGTGAGAATCTGCCGAAGCCTTAGTCTGCATTTGATCTGATCTGATCTGCCATTTGTTTGACACCAAGAAGATTTAAAATTTCAAGTAACCATTTACCTTTTAACTCTGGCACAGCCCTGTAGTTTTGTAGAAAGTTTAACTAATATTGCATTAATTAATTGCTCAATGTTTAACTTGTGTGCATGCATTTTGTGTGTGTGTGTGTGTGTGCGTGTGTGTAGAGCCTCCCCAGTTTTGGTCCGTACCTCCAGCAAAAGACAGAAGCCGTCGCAAAGTACAAGAAACAACTCAGAGACGCTGGTCAGAGTGATGTGACACAAACCGACATCAGCCGGGTCAGCACCCCCAGAAAACCTGTTCCTGCTGTCAAGGTACACACACACACACACACACACACACACACGCACACACACACACTTTTCCTTTGTATGCATTACACGTTGTTCTGTGAAATAAGTTTTTAATAAAGAAAACATCTATGCATACTGTGTATGTCCCTGTATTTGTGTGTGTGTGTGTGTGTGTGTGTGTGTGTGTGTGTGTGTGTGGTGATTATATGTATGTAGGATGTGATAGCCAGAGCGCTGCACTACATCGGAGCATACCAGGAACTTGACAACATGGAGCAGGTACCCATCATATAAAAGGTCTCAGATAATTAGTCTGAAATAAAACAAATATAAACTGATCATAATCATCACCTCCCCTCTGTTCTCAGGTCCAGGCTCTGATAGATGAAGAGATGTGCATCAACTGTGGTAAATGTTACATGACCTGCAATGACTCTGGATACCAGGTCTGTCTGTTTGTCTGTCTGTCTGCCTGCTGACAGTTGTCTCTTTCCTTTGGTCTCTGCCTCCGTCCTATAACATGTCTTACTGTCTTCCCAGGCTATAGAGTTCGACCCAGAGACCCACCTTCCTGCTGTGACTGACAGCTGTACGGGCTGCACTCTGTGTCTCAGTGTCTGTCCAATCATAGACTGCATCAAGATGGTTACCAGGAAAACACCCTACGAACCCAAGAGAGGCATACCCATCAGTCCTGTCTGCTAAAGGGAAAGACAAGCCAAAACGTTCCACCTTATTTAATAAAAATGGAGATCAGATATGAGTTATATAAGTTCTTGTTTACGACTGATCTATCAGCAACAATACTATCAACATAAATGTGTCATGATTTAACTATAATTCAGATTTAAATTATGTTAGCAATTGTAGATTCTGCTTTGTTATTCCACCTCATGTTTCATGTGGTTATAGACCATGTCAAATAAATGTGCCTTTACTGCATGTTAAAGGCATTAATGTGAAAGGAAATTCATCTTTAATATTGTCAGTGATTTAAATAAAGGTTCTCCGATGCAGTAAATCTTATGGAGCACAAAGTTCTTGTAGTTCACAGACACGGGTAAAAATAGGCAATAAAATAAGCCTTATTAAGAACCTCTATTTAATTAAAAAATAGCAATATCTCAAAGTATTAATACTCTGTTGCAAATAATCTCACAGCAAAGTGTACTACATTTATTATATAAAAAGTAAAGTGAGTACAGTAGAGTACATATACATATAGTATACACTTAAATACTATATACTACACTGTAGCCCATGCAGTTGGAATAAAATATTTTGCCTCTTATCATGAGATAATTGTGACAATGTCTTCTCAAAACTTTATTGATCAAGCTCTTCCATATCACAGAGAAAATTAAAAGCACAATTTTAACCTGATGTGTATCTGAAAACAAAATTATTTAAAATGTCTGGGCAACAGTCTATAGATGTATATTATATAGAGTATATTATATAGAGTATATTATATAGAGTATATATATATTATATATATATATGTATGAAGGGTTTTCAACTTGTAATGACTATCTGTTAAGACTTTAGGTTATACAGTTATAGCCATTCTGTGTATGGATTACTTTTAATACTAAAGTACATTTCATTGATAACATTTTAACAACAATTAAACATTTTAACAATAACACTGCACTTTTGTACATATCTAAATACATAATATTTTCACTTTATATTACTACACATACACTTCTTTTACTACTGATGATTCAGTTATCATTATTAGTACTGATACATTTCCGTCTAAGCAGGATGACATACTGTTTCATCCTGTCATACGGGATCTCATCCGTATGTATCTCATCTCATTTCTCATACAAAACACACACACTATGACCATTATTAAAAGTTTAAATTATTTTTCTCCCCCACACGGTGACATAACTATATCTTTATAAATAGATCTCTTTAAAAATATCTCTATTTTAGGTTTCTTTCATTATGTGTGTTAATGTCATTTTAGATATTAGGGATGCATGCAAGACAGCATGCAGTGTCCCATAGTGAGGATTTTTACCTACAGGTGCTAGGTTAGAAGCTAAACAATACAACCAGAGGCATCTTTTTTCTTTCTTTTTTTTAGCAAGCTTACGTTTGGGAAAGAAGACAAGAAAGAGAAGGTCGTGCATGGGTTATTTTATTTCTCTGAGCTGCCCTTCTGCTCCAGAGCAGAAGGTGACGGTAATGCACCTAACGTTACTGGTGCTCGCCGGCAGCCATTAAAAGACAAGAAGAAGAAGAACGCCCATTTTGCTCAGAGTGTCTGGGCATCGAAGTGTGCTGAAATATCACCAGACAGAGAGGACAAAGAGCTGCAATGGACGGGTAAACGGCTTTATCTCACCACCAACGCTTCTGGCTGTATTTTCCGCAGTTGTGCATGTGACATAGACAGAACGAGCTGTTCCCTGCGCTCGGTTTAAAATATGCTAACTGTTAGCTCTGCTTAAACCTTGATACTGTGTCACAAAGAACATGACGGCAGCTAGCTAACAGCGCGTACTGTCCCAAATGTGATATTTAATGTTGTCTTCATACAGACACCTGCAGTTATGGTGGAACATGACTGCAGAGCATCTAGTTTCGGTCTTCTATCTTCGGCAGTGTGATAGTTAGCAAAATATATTAATCCAGTTCAGACATATCGCGCGTGAAATGACTGTTAACGTTAGCGAAATGAATGTAGCTACTGGGGAGCGTGAATGTGTGTCTGCATGAGTGTTATTATTAGTGAACAAGCTGTTATCCCTGTGTGTTATTAATGGACCGTGTCAGAGCAGATATGCTGTGCGCACCTGTCAGGTCACGGTCCTTTGTCTGACGCTCGCGCACGCAGCACGCGACCTCTGCCGGCTCAATGTACACACCGCGAGCCCTCCGTTACAAGAGCGGGCGCCTCACGCGTCCACATCATACCGAAACATAATGTGTTTACCGTGTGTGACGAAAAGAGAGAGAGAGGTGGTTGTTCTGTCGTCTACTTCTCCGGTTTAAAGCAGACTGTCTCCATAATGCTGTTTGTTTTCTTTGAGCCGTTTTGACGCAGGTGCTACTAATGACACTGATTAAGGCTCCGTTCCATTCAGGTCAGGCAGAGTCAGGGTGTTGCTGTGCTGCATGTTTGCTCACTGCAAAGTCTCTGCTGTAATAAATGGAACTGAACCTTAATTAGTGTCGTTGGAAACACCTGCTCCACTCCACTGTGTCATGTCAAAATGGCTGTTAACAGTAAGTTGAAGTCATTCAGGCAAATAATTTGAGAATTATTGAAACGGTGAAACTGTTAAATAGCTCTGTCTAAAAATCTGCTTAGACTTTTTTTTTTTAAACATGTGTGTTTATTAATTTTCAGAGAACATTATCACACCACAACAAATAATACAGGTGCAAAACATAACAGTCACAGTAAGGCTCACATGACAGGGCAGTAGAATGCGATATTTGGTCCAAAACATAAGTCATCCTAAGTGTCACCGGTGGTCTAAAAGTTATCTTAGTTATAGAGAAAAGCACTCCAAAAAAACAAACTAAACATATTTAAACATTTAAACCTATATTGCACGTTTTTTCTTTCATTATTTCTCAGAGGTGTTAAAGTGTTCATACTTAGAAAGTAATATACCACAACATTTTCATGCAGGTTACACTCAAGTGTCCCTTTCTTTCTTTGAGGATTTGAAATAATACAATTTTTTTCTTTTCTTTTTTTCATTTCCCTGTATTCTCTCCATTGGCAGTGATGTTGCGGTTGGTGTGAAGGTAAGCAGTCAGTTAGATATACTGTAGATATAATACCTTATTAATAGCGGCTGTGAAATTACAAGATGCCATACTAAAAAGATTTGTGTTAAACTCTGTAGGATGGTAATAACTGATGGAGGTTAAGATGTAATTTCATCCTTTATTTTCTGCTGAATGTTCTGAAGAGCAATAACGGAGTGATTTCTCACAGTTAGTCTGACACAGTATGTTTGGATGTAAATGAATGCATCATTTCTTTTTCTTTTTTTCTCCCTTTGTTTTTCAGAGAGGCTCAGATGAGCTCAACATGTACGGTAGCAGCCCAAATTCTATGACCGGTACGTTGGTGGTTGGTTGCAGACACAACTGGAATCCACAGTGTTTTTGGTGCATATGGAAGTGGTCAGGTCTGAACCTCAGTGGGTCCATAAATGAAGGAAGCTGTCTGAAAGGGAATGATATGTTTGCATCTTGTATCTAGAGTTTTGGTGTCATGTGATAATTAATTTTTTTAAATTTTTTGTCTGTATGTGTGTCCATGTTCAGCGAACGGCAGTGACAGTAAGAAACAGCGCCTGGATGAATCCCCTCCTTCCAGAGTTCTCCACATCAGGAAACTTCCTAATGAAGTGTCGGAGACTGAAGTCATTGCTCTGGGGCTGCCCTTTGGAAAGGTCACTAACATACTGATGCTGAAAGGGAAAAACCAGGTAAACTAACAAAACTCCATCAAAGTCCATCAGTCAGCTGAGTGAAGATGAAACATAACAGTCTTTAATCACATTTAGATTTCACCCAATAGAAACAAGAAAATGACCGTACTACGTAGTCCTGATTTGTTATTCATTGTGTGCTTCCAGGCGTTTCTGGAGTTGGGTACAGAGGAAGCAGCCATTACTATGGTGAACTACTACACAGCTGTCACACCACAGGTCTGAACTAGTGTCTGTCCATCCATGTTGCACACTGTTCATAATTTCTGTTCTGGTTGTAAGAGCTGCTCACTGAAGTGTGTGTTGTTTGGATCTTGTTTTGTTTAGGTCAGAAACACTCCTGTCTTCATCCAGTACTCCAACCACAAGGAACTGAAAACAGACTCAGCTCTGAACCAGGTATATACATATATATATGTGTATACAGACACTATCAGCCTGTCCAAGGTTAGACTGATGCAGGACTGATACCTTCCCCCCATGATGAGTTGTGAATGTTTTTGTGTTTTGACGCAGAGAGCCCAGGCAGTGTTGCAGGCGGTGTCAGCAGTCCAGGATGGAAGCTCTCCATCCTCTGACCCTGGAGTTTTGGACCTAGCTCCACCTCCCAGCCCTGTCCTGCGAATTATCATTGACAACATGTTTTATCCTGTGACGTTGGACGTTCTCCAACAGGTAAAACCTCAACACATTGTTTACAGTTCAGATTAGTACACACAATCAACTTTACATTTTTCCCCTTATGTTTTGACCTTCTTGGTTTAAAAAAAAATAATTGTAAATGTATTCAGCATTACGATGATCACTGTCACCCTCTCAGATTTGACTTTGAAGCCTTTCAGGAGCCCGTTCTGTTTCTACTGTGATTGTGAATGATCTTGTCTGCTTTGCTTTAAACTGCAATGTCAGAAATAGAGTTTGACTATTGTTGTCGTCATGTATCTGTGTTGTTCTTTATGAATTCTCTGTGTTACGGGAATTTTAAAGAAAAACCCTTAAATAAGGAGGATCGGATTCAAAGCATCAAAATTTAAGTTGAATTTATTGTTCTTGTACAAGAGGAGCGTTTCACAGTGCAACACACTAAAGGGGTTACAGAGAAAAAGGCTCCCTGAGGAGCGTTAACAGTTGGTTCTTATACATTTTCCTGAAGATGGGCTGTCTCAACCCCTGTAAATTGTTAACAGTCAATTTGCATATAATGCATTTAAACAGCTTTCTTCTACATAACCCCTAATGTGTAGCCAGTATGTCCCCAATCTAGATGTCACCTCTCTGACCTGTCCCTAGGCCTCATTCTGTTCTGAAATCCCTCTATTTATACATCAACCTGAACTTTACCTTACCCTGCCTGTCTCAGGAAAACAGCAATAAAGGGAAGTGCCCTAAGGACACATAGTATAAGAACAAACATTGTATAAGTTAAAACATCTAACTAGCTGTGTAACTCTGATTCCTCCAGATCTTCAGTAAGTTTGGGACTGTGATGAAGATTATAACCTTCACCAAGAACAACCAGTTTCAGGCTCTTCTGCAGTTCAGCGACCCTGTCAATGCGCAGCAGGCTAAACTGGTAAGATCACACACGTGAAAATGATGGTGGACGAACTCCTGTGTTTATCAGCATTTAATAGTTACAGTTTCCTAGAAGTGTTGATCACGTGTCATTGGCTCAGGCTGAAGGATGTTTTAGCTGCTGTCTCTGAAAGCACATAACTGTAACTGTAGCTGCAGTTACTGTAGCTTTTAAATGTCAGTGGTGGACCCAAAAATACAGAATTAGCTGAGATATATGTGGCAAAAACAACTGGTTTACTGTCAAAACACTACAACATTCTGATTCTTTCTCTCTTTTCATATCTTCTACTCCAGTCTTTGGATGGACAGAACATCTATAATTCATGCTGCACTCTGCGGATAGACTTCAGTAAACTGGTCAACCTCAACGTCAAATACAACAATGATAAGAGTCGAGATTACACCAGACCAGACCTCCCTACTGGAGATGGAGAGTCAGCCAACAAGGATCATTCATTACTGGGTAAATACACCTCTGTCTTCATCCATCAAACCACATCTATTCATATCTTCCTGGGTCATATCATGCATTGAATTAAAGACACCTCAGGACATTCTTTTGCTAGTAGTGAAATGGACTGTACTTATATAGCGCCTTTCTAGTCTTCCAACCACTCAAAGCGCTTTTACACACACACACTTATACACTGATCATGCAAGGCGCTGTGAATATGAAGCCACACCAGGAAAGCCACACCTCTGTGGCTCAGTGTCATTCTGACCTATACATTCCCACCCTTTCTACTCTACCTCTGTTTGTATGGAACGTATCAGCATACCTAATGTCACCCCAAATCAGTGAACAGGGAGGGTAAGTGAACTTTAATGCCCAGCGGTGACCAGGCATCAGTGGCGGTGCAGTATAAAAGAGAAAAACACGCATATTCCTTGCCCATGCAGCAGGGGGGTTGAAAACATCTACAGAGACAGTTTAGTATTGAAAATTAAGCATTAACACACACATATTATGCAGTGTCATCAGCAGTGATGTGACTGAATCTAAACATCATTTTTGACTTTCTGTCTAAACCCAGCCGTGAGAGTCCTTCAGTTTACCTGTTTATAAATAACCTTGTCAGCACAGGGTGTCCTCCACAGCTGTTCCTGTGAGTCCATGCAGAGTGGCTCTCAGTAGTGAAGGGCTCATGCAGAGGGACTGCCTTAGGAAAGAGCCCAACTCTTCCATGTCTCCCTTATTTCCACTGCTGTTGTCTCAAGTGCTGTTTAGTGAAGCATCAACCAAAACTTAAAATAAGACTGAGCAGGACTCGAAAGAAACAGACCCACTGGAAGCAGGTTTTTCAGTACTGAGTGAGGGCATTTTGTCTCACTGGTTTATTAAGTGATAAGAAAGTAGAAACATTTAGAATATGACTGGATTACTGTATAAGCTGCATCAGTAGGTGATACTCCTGCTGGGTGGTATATCAGTATATATCTGTATATCTGGGATTATGTAGTGTTACAAAGATGTTTCTTAACAAATGACTTCCAGATTCAGATCATTCATGCTGACTTCAGAATACTTGATGGGGAGTAAAAATACACCTTCAAAATCGTGTGCTAAAGAATGTAACTTTAGAAAAAAAAAAAAAAAAAAAAAAAAAAAAAAAAAAAAAATAAAAATAGATATAGATATAGATATAGATATAGATATAGATATAGATATAGATATATAAAAGGTAGAGAGGGACGCTCCTGCTCTGGTAGGAACTGGTAGTGTGGCAGTTCCACCAACGGGGAACAACACGAGAAGAGTTTGGATTGCCTTGAGCGAGCAGGTAGGAGACTGCCAGCTGACTGCTGACTGGATCTTACATTAAAATCACATTGATAGAGGATCTCTTCAGGCCCGGTATGAACAGGAGTTCATACTGGGCATATGGGCACCTGATTATTGTTTTAAAATAGATTTGGAATGCCCTGTTCATGTCAGGGTGATTTGGGACCGTTTGGACATGTGCCAAGTTGTAAATGCATGGCTCGGTGTGTATGGAGACTCACCAAAGATTCTCAGTTGACACAAAACAAGCATAAGTAAAACAGTCTATCACAATCTAATGCAATGTAAACACTTGTGGCAGAGTAGTAAAGACTTACTATTCAAGTTCTTTTTATTAGGCCAGTAAGCAGGAAGTTAGCTCAGAATTATTAGTGTGCATTTCTGTGAACTGCTTACCGACAACAAGCAGTAAATAATAGTGATGATACGAATTAGAACAAGATAATCAGCCTGTGGTTGTGGAGGTGACAGAGAGACTAAGTTCGCTGTCCTGTAGAACTACTCCTCTACTACTATTTATTCATCATCTTCTTCTCTTCCAGCTTTGTTAGTTTTTATTCATCCTGCTCTGAGAAGTAAATAAGTTATAAACCAATGTAGTATTTAGTATATTTACTAATCATTCATGCACAAAGAAATCGCTTTGGTTCAGTGGAGGAGAAACTAATTTTGACTGAGTCAGTCTGTAGTTGTAGATGAGACGTGAGCATCCTTGAGGATTCTTTTCCTGTCCTGCAGTGACGTGTGTCAGCTCAGGCTGGTGTGTTTTAATGTCGAATGTCTGTCATGTAATGACATGTACTGTCTGCTGTTCCTTAGTTTGGCTGTGATAGTTGTTCAAGATGATCAAAAGCTTTCAGTGTTTTCAGCTGAATCAATATTTAATAAAGCTCAAGCTTTATTTCTGAATGCTTGTACGAGCACTGCTATTAGGACCAAGTGTTTTGCAAAGGCAAAATTAAATATACAAATCTTTAATCATTGATTAGTTTCTAATTAATCTGAATATTAGTGTAGCTACAGTAAACAAAGGGGCATCTACACTGAATATATGTTGAACTGATATTGACTGATGGGTTCGGCACAGAGAAATGGCTTCTTAACAGGAAGTTAAAAAGATAAGAATGACACAGTAAGGTGGGCGGTGTTGATGTAGCTGTTGCCTCGCTGGAATACGCAGCTAAATTCAGTCAAATACAAACTGTAAATGTTTTGTCAAGACAGCAGCTGTCGTCTGTAGAGATTCTGAAGACTTTGCAGTCACAGAATGTGCGTCAATTCATTTATTTTTGAAACAATGGTTCCCATGGCTTCCACTTCTCGCTGAAAATGACAGCCTCTGTTTAGTTCAGTGAAGGTGAAGTGAGGAGGACGTGTGCTCCGCTTCCAGTGAAACCAGACAGTCTTCTTCTGAACAAAAAAAAAACCTAGCACCTGTTTCTGAAATTCTTGTCAGTGGCTGAAAAATCAGAAAATTCTTAGTGCGGATGTTTAGTTGTACTTTATACGTTTACCAACGCCCTGCCACAGGCATGAGAAACCCATTCTGCTCCACCCTGCCACAGAACGGCCCCACAACAGCATTACAGGAACAGTTAAACATTTGACTACAGTTTTGAAAAATAATTGCAACATTTGATATAAATGATAAGAAATGAACAGATATATTCCATGTTTGTACTGTATTTGTATTTTGATATATTAGTATGCTATCAGAACTCAGAACTGTAAAACTTCATATCAGCTCATAACTCAAATTGACAATTACTAAAATTGACATTCAGTTTCTGTGTAAACGTTTTAAAAGCAGCTTCATATATGAGTAGTTCTACACAAATATTTTACATATTGACAATATTTACTCTGCTACAGTTCAAATATTTTACAGACACAGAAATTAGATGAGTGTTTTGTGGTGTAAATCTAGTTGTCATTGTCTTATAGGTACCCCATCTGGAGCGCTAGCTTCCTACTCTAGTGGAGGAGGTTACTCATCTTCTCTCTCCCTCTCGCAGGGTGGAGGTACCTATCCTTTTCTTAATTCTGTTTTTACATCAGCCTGTCTCTGCTGTCTGTCTCTCCTGTCTCTCGTCATGTCCTGCTGTGCTTGTGTGACTGCACCAGGGCTGGAAAACAGGTTTTTGTTCAATGACCTGAGAGAATAGTACAGCTAAATAATAGATGAGGCAAACACTGGCCTTAGGATGGATAATTAGCCAGTCAGATCAATCCTTGTGTGGATGGGTACAATGCAGTGTACTCTATTACATATTTATTGCCTGCTTGTTTATTTGGAGTCAGTAGACTTAATTCATTGTAATCGGGTGTTGACAGTTGGGAGTTGTTCACAGTCCTGTATTAGCTGAACATTTGTTTTAAAACTGAGCTCAGCTTGTTACCACTGGACCAGTTTATTTTTTATTATTTAAAAAGGCATTTGAAGGAGAATCACTTTCTTTTCTGTGTTTACTGGCACAAAAATGTAGAGTTAGTCAAAGTTTACTGAAGATATAACTATAAAATCACTTTGTATCTAGAGACATTGTGTGGTGCAATCTTTTACAAAATATTGTGAAAAATCTGGTGCCTGCAAAAGTGAGTGTAATTTGTCTTTTTCCTTCTCAAAATATCTCCCCTTTTTTAAATGTGTTGATAGAACACAACATATAAATGAGATGAAATGAAATCTTTGGTTGAATTAAAATGAAATGCATTGTTTATTTAATTGTTTTTGCATGGCATGGTGAGAGCTTGACCTCACCCCACATATCGCTCTGACTTCTGCACCCTCTGAGGCTGTTTCCTGTTCACAATGACAGTATGTTCATGTGTTTAATAACAGGAAGTAACAAAAAACTCTAATCTGCTAATCTGTGTTTTTAATGCATTGTTCATTAGATTTTAATAAAGAAACCAAGAATATAAAACAAATGTTCTGAAATCCCACCACTCCCTTTTTCAAGTTATTATAGTTATGTAATTTATAATTGAGTCATTTAGGTTTTAATTCCTTTTAAGTGGTAGAGTGTATAGTCCTTAATTAAGTGAGTACATAGTGGGGGGTAGATGAGTTAGCAGAGATTTGAGTTGTTTAACGCCATGCTCAAACTCCTTCAGTCTAAATAATTCATTAAATGAATTAAATGTTCATTACTGACCATTTAGACCCCTGAGAAATGATGTGTTAATAGTAATGTATGTTTTGATGAAGATGACATTGTTTGGGTTTTATTACGTTTGCTAAATCTTGGAGGTTAACAAATCTTAAATGGCATTTAGCATGTTGTCATGGCATCAAGCCAATCACCATCTCTGATTTGGATCTGCTTTTTTTCTTTATTTCATTCAGATTTCTATGCATGTTTTTATGCTGCAGCTCTCTGTGCTAACTGTTAAACACAGCAGCATGTGTTGCATTTCATATTTCCATCTATGTAGAATCTATTGATGACGACTTATTAGTCTTGACAGAAGTTGATGTCATTTGTTTTCATTTGTGAATTTAATGTTAACAGTTTAACAGTTATTTTTAGTGCTTTGAATCTTGTATTCCACGTATGATTCTGACATGTTTGCCGTCTTGTGTTTTCCTTACAGGAGCCATCAGTCCACTGAGTGCTGCAGCAGCAGCCGCAGCAGCTGCTGGTCGTGTTGCTCTGTCTGGCTCTGGAGTGTCAGGAGTCCTGTTGGCATCCAACCTAAATGAAGAGGTACACTAACCATGAACAAACTGTGACTGGGTATTTGCAAATCACTCATTTCAGCTGCTGAATGATTAGTGCGAACTCCTGTGTGAGTGTGTGGTTGTATGTGTGCATAGCCCACTTCACAGCATGATTTATCATGTATGTTTTACTAAGATCTGATTCCTATATAATAATTACTGTAGCTTAAAAGAGTGACTGTGGTCTTAAAGTGTCAAAAGTATAATACATTATCTAAAAGATTAGCTGTCTAATCTTTAAAATATTAAATTAAATATTGGTTATAGGTGTTATACTGCACACTGAAAATACTTTTAAACCATCTTTTGGCAAAAAACAAAACACACAGGACAGACCTTTCACTGCATGTCACTCCTCTGTAAAGACTACACACGCATCCTACATACAAACACTAAAAGTTGTGTAATGGTCAGTTTAGCTTGTTTGACAAACGTTCTCAGTACTTGAGTAATTCGAGTATAAAAAATCCTCAAATCATTTTCTTTGCCTCGAGTATTCGTTTATTCATTAATTTCATTTAAGTAGTCACTTGCATTCTGCCATGGGGATCGTGTTCTGCACGCACTGTAAACAGTGACGCACGCGACTCAGAGTCAAACACCAAAACAATAAAACACGCAGTCCAACCAGCATATAGCGTTATCAACATTAGCTCTGTCACGTCTCTCTCCCTACACACACACACACACACACACACACACACACACCCTGGTCACACCCCCACCGGTCCCCCGCTAATCCCAGCTAGCTAATTCACCCCCATCGTTGCCATGGCAACTGCCATGACTGACAGGCTTCACAGCCTCCGATAACGTCACTCCCCAGACGTCCTGCAACGCCATACACTGCAGTACAACCTAACTGAACACAACCCAAACAGCCACAGTGTATACACGGCCTGTTACAGTATTGTTGTTTAAAAATGCAAAAAAAAAAAATCTGATTACCCAATAATCGCTGAAATGTTCGGTAGAATACTCGACTTCAAAAAGAATTGATAGCTGCAGCCCTAGTTCTGATACCGATACAGTGACCAGCATCACTGTTCACTGCCATCACAAAATTCTGACATTGTTTGCTTTCTTCTACAAACAAATGGTACCCTGAGAATTAGAGTGTGTGTGTGTGTGTGTGTGTGTGTGTGTGTGTGTGTGTGTGTGTTTTGTTCTCTGTGGACTCATAAAGTTCATAAACTTAAATGTCCTAAATATGTTTAACTTGTTTCTGTTTGAGCACATTATCTCTGTGTTTGAAGCCTCGTGGTTTCTCTGAACTGAACACTGACATACTTCTATACTTTGATCTTACATTTCTGTTTCTTCTGTCAAGTTTCAGTTCACTCTCTAATTGTAAATGTGCACCTACTCTTTCATCTGTATCTGTACCTACAGTATCTGCTCTCTGTTTCCGTGTGGTCATATATCAGTCCGTCTCTCTGTGTCTGTCTTTGTGACTCCATAGTGGAGTGATGGTTTTCACACTTGTGCCCCCTTCTGGTAAAGTCTCGGTTCAGCAGCTGTATTCTGGCTGTTTGCTAGCAGTGTACTGTTCTCTCTGGTGACCAATGAGTTTGAGAGCAGCAGCTCCTGCACTCGGTACAAGTACGGTTTACTCGGTACAATCCAGTGGTGAGGTGGAGGCTGAGTGTCGTGTGGCTATTCATCATGTTGTGAGTGTTGAATCCAGGAGAGTGTTGTTTCACCTATTCATCCTGTCATCAAATCACTTACCCTGTTTCCAAGAGGCATAGCAATAGAAAGCCCAAACATTTATGATCACAAACCATCTGAAAAATGAATATTGGTTAAACATCTGTGAGCGATGATGGAGTATGTCATGGCGTAACTTTTTGAATGATCACATGGTAGTGAATTGGGTCAGATATGTTTGTGTAAATGAACATGTCATCTAACTGTTAGCACAGTGTGCTGAGCATCCCATTCAAAGGTGACTGCTTCATACTATAATCCTTTTTAGTCAAAATATGTCAGTTTTTCATCTTTAATAGTTTTGTAATTTGTATTTGCAGCTTTTCTATCTTGTGAACAATGAAAATATGTTTGCATTACAGTAGTTGTTTCTTTAGTCAGTGACTCTAGTCCTTTTGGCAGCTGCTGTCTCCAATAACGTGATGTGGTAGGTCATCTGCTTCATGGTACTGCCCCCTTTTGGTTTAATATGTCCTGCCACTCACTCTGTCATTCACTGATTTATTTCATGCTTTATTCATTATTCCATCCTGAATTTTATTATTTTCTACCTCCCTCCCATCCTTTGTTCTCCTCACTGATAAATGCATCCAGCAGGGAAAGTGTGTGCGCGATTGTGTGTGTGTGTGTGTTAACAGAACCAGAAGAAGTGTGTGCGTGTGTGTGTGCGCGCGTGTGCGTGTGTGTGTGTGTGCGCGTGTGTGTGGAATGGATCCAGCAATCATTCAGACTCCGTTGATGTTCCACTGATGCTCTGTTTACTGACCTCTGCTTTGGTTTTTGTCCTCCTCTCCTCCTTTCTCCCTTCCCCGCCTCCTTTCTTCCCTCCTCTGCTCCTCCCTTCACACATTTATTGTCTCTCCATTCGGCCACACGTCCTTTAATGTTGTACACTTCTCTTTAAAATCCTTCCCCCCCCTCCCATGTACGTTTTTATCCCAAATTTCTTTCACCTCCTTTTCCTCTCTTCACTTTAATTAATCTGGTCTAACCCGACTTTGGGTTTGCCGTTTTGACCCGATCCCCAAACTATTCCCCTCTCCCTATGCCTATCATCTTTGCTCCACCCCGCATCATCATGGAAACCACCACCTTCCCCCCTCGTCCAACGCTGGGCGGTCTGATCTCTACCTTCGTCTCTCCTCTTCCTCCTCCTCTGCTCCTCCTCTTCCTGTCCTCTGCTCTGCGGTCTCTCTCTCTAAAGATGGTCACGCCTCAAAGTCTCTTTACCCTCTTCGGTATGTTCAACCTCTACTATTCTATCTGTATATCTCTCTCTGTTAATCCAAGTTTGTTCACTTTCTTCAGTGATGTCGTGGACACGCTATTCCTCTGTATCTCTCTGTACCTCTGAGCCTCCCTCTATCATATTGTCCACTGCAGAGTTAAAATCTTCTTCTGTCTCTACATTGAAACAATAGTGAGTCTGAGAGATTGTCTCTTTGGTCAGCTTATCTCTTAACTGATGAGAACAAACACACCAAAAGCATTCATGTGTTGTCAGCACACAAAGACAAAACCCGATCCACAGTTTGTCTGTCACGTTGGGATTGGAGCTTGTATTGTGAGGACGGCTTTAAAATGTTTCCTTCTTAATGTCACATAGAAAATGTTGCTTATTATGACTGGACCCAAACAGTAGTCAGGTGTGCACATAAACATTGAAACAGGTTTTCTTGCTTTCATCATGTCTCCTGTTCGTACTGGCCTAAAAAGATCAACAGTCGTTCCTCAGTGAAGTTTATATGAGGCTTCATCAGTGTGAGTTACACAAATCGATGTTCCAGAGCTCTTTTTGGTATTCAATGTCCTCTTTTTGTTGTCACCCCTTTACTGCAAAATCCTGAAGTTAAATCTTGGGAAACTAGACTTGGTTATACATCCATGAAGACATTGCACCTCTTCTCAAAGAACGATGACTGAAACCATTGACAGACAGTCTCAGAAATCACTGAGACATTTTTATTTTGAAGGATGTCCACTTGTTTGTCTAACACAGACTGCTGAAGCCTCAGGTAAACGTCAGATAAAGTTTTGAATACTACATATATTGTCCCCGATCACATCATTGGAACAGTATTTGGAGAGATTCTTTTAATGATTACAGCAAGCAAGACCTGTTTAATAACGCAGTGTCAAAGCTCCAAATCTAGATGAATAGAAATAACAGATATTAATGAGTTTAGTAGCCATCACCTCAAACCTGCTACATGAAGGGAGCAGGGTTGTGTTCATTATCGATTCAGTGCTCAGTTGGCAAAATATCTGATTTGCTAAGCTCTGGTGCTAACCTCTAATTAAATCATTAATTTCCCATTGCTCATATTTCTCATTAATTCTAAACAGGTTTCTCATCTCAGTAACTTGACAAACTAAAACAAAGAGAGTTCATTACAGACAGTGTTGAACACTATCAGAGACCCGTGGATTATTGTAGTGTTAATGTTCTCACCACATTGTTGGTTAAGTTGATCAAGACAGTCCAGTGTACTCACTAAGACTCAGTGTAGCTCTAAAACCTCTGCACCTCTTCAGCCTTTTTTGTATTAACAAGTGCAGTCATAGTTCACCTCTCCATTTTATTACAGTTGGGATTACTGCCACATAAACTAGTCATGCTGTAGGGGTCACATCAGACTGTCAACCAGCCCAGCAATATTTCTGTTTTCATCCTGACACATGTTGGACCAGCTACTCCTGGACATCCACACATCTTTCAAAGTCTAAAGTTATCTGTAAAAAGAACTTAACGTGTTTAGTTATTCCTGCTGCATTTACTCTCAATGTTTCTGTCTTAGGTTAGTGCATGACTATGAAAAGCTTTTGATTTTTTCCTGCACTGCATTTGATTGTACATCTTTAATCACCAGACTTGAAGCTGGATTTCTGAATGAACACACTCAGCACTCAGCCAGGCGGCAGACAGTTTGAGGTGTATGTCAGTGGTAATGCTGAGGTGTCTCACTTTTCCTGCTGGTTGACAGTCATAACGGTTACACAGAGGCGTTTGGTTTAGTGGAAGTCAGATGGGAAGATTCCATCTTTTCTTTTCATTTGTCTTTCTAGCACTAACTTTATTCCTTCCATCCTTCACACCTCTTCTTCTTTTATCTTCGTCGGCTCCATCTCTCCTGCTCTGTCTGTTCTGTCCTCCTCCTCGTCTTCTACTCCACCCTGCTCTCTCTTGCTCTCTCTTTCCCTCTCTCGGTCTGCCTCTCGCTCTTGCTCTCTTCCCTACCTTCAGGAGTCTATGGTGATGTCCAGAGGGTGAAGATCCTCTACAACAAAAAGGACAGCGCTCTGATACAGTTGTCTGATGGCAACCAGGCTCAGCTGGGTGAGTTTATATGCTTACAGTGTCGCACTAGTTACTAGTATTGTACTGCAAAATAATACTAAGACAGAATGACTTTATTTTATTTTGAAAGGTTATACGAGGCAGCGAAAGTCAAGAAATGAAACGTGTTCCAAAACAATATCATGTACCATCGTATACTATAATGTCTTACACAATATATACACTTGTTTGTGCTCAGGCCGAACGATATCGAGAAATAAAGATAAATAATGTTTGTTGTTAGATAATTAATTATTCTTCATGTTACAGCTTTAGTTGTTTCTCACACATCCCTTATTTTATTATGAATTGCGCACATAGTTTTGTGTTTCATATTTTCTGTTTGTGTTTTTAATGATGTCTTGCTACAAAAACACAGTTTTGTACTGTTGGACTACACGGCAGTCAGCATGCCCCCAGTTTGGAAAAGCAGACAGGTGGAGGAGCATGAAGCTGAGTGATGGTCTGCTGTGGACATGGGAACAGATTTAGGAGCCATACATGTACACAGAAGTGTTCACTTTATTTAGAATATTTTTACTGCTTTATCTTGCATCAGACAGTCCTTTCTGAATGTAAACTCAAACATTTATGTCAATCTATGCTCTCTTCGACACTCAACATCGCAGAACACAAGAGTTGCAACTAATGTCCGTTCATATCTGAAGTGTTAAAACAGGAAGTCGCACAATAACACAAACTAACTAACTGATGGAGGCAGCATTGGACCAGCAACTCAAATGAAAGTGGTTCTCACTAAACGGACTAATATTTTGAATGTGTTTTAAATCTGTTTTGATGCAGCCCATGTTCACAGCAGAATATCGCTCAGCTTCACGCTGCTCCACCTGTCTGCTTCTCCAAACTGGAGGCGTGCCTACCGCCGCTCACTGTATTTAACACACTGACTGTGGATCAGTACCTCAAACAATGGATCCTTGTTTACTTATTGAAGCTACTGTAGCAGTGGTCACTTCCTCATTACTTCTGTAACCATACAACAGTTTGGATGTGCAATGATTCATGTGATGTATGAACAGATGTGGAAATGCTGGCAGGCTTTCAGACTAACCACTCACCCATATTTTCTCTTTTGTCCCCACCTGTAGCCATGAGCCACTTGAACGGTCAAAAGGTGTTTGGTAAAGTGATGAGAGTGACTCTGTCCAAACATCAAACTGTGGCTTTGCCCAGAGAAGGATTAGATGACCAACTACTAACTAAAGGTGAGAGGTTATCTGCATCCTGGAACACAGCTGGTGCAGGCCAAAGTCTTGAATGAAGTCTAATAATATAAAGCCTTTTGTTGTCCAATATTCCTCTTTAAACTGTGTTTTCCAAAACATTTGTCCCAGTTTGTACATATTGGACCTACTACTATTTGAAACAAGTAGTTTAAAGCTTTTGGTGTCCCCACAGGGAGCTGTGTGAAGTCTGATAGATGTCCTCAGCTGATGACTCACATGAGTTAGCATTAGCTGTGGCTGAGACATCACGTTTCAAACACAGATCAGTTGGTGTGGACTTAAAAAGACCAGGTCGAGTCTATCAAACTATGCCCACTTCCATATTAAGAAAGCCTTGACAGCTGTGTTTCCATGGGAGCCACACTCACGTGTCAGTCCTCTGTAGTCATAATAGAGTTAACAGTGTGAGTCGAGCATAGGGGCTGTATTATGTTCATAAAGCTAACGCTGATGGCTGTTTTACAAACCACTCAGAAGAAAAACAGACGCGCAGAGCTTCAGACTGTTCACTCTCAGCCCTTCATAATGTTTCCCATTAATAAACAGGAACTACTGTAGCTGTCATATGCAGTTTGAAAAAACAAAGTACTGGTATGTCGTCAAGGATACAGAAGTCGCTTTAGTTTCATCTAAACTGGTGAAAAATGATGGATGGTACCAGACTCTGTATTTTGCTGCCAGTCTCTACTGCAGGCTGAAGGCATCAGGTCATATTAGCCACTACAAGCATAACACACCCAAATCTGCATTGTGGCAGGGATTGTTAATTCAACATCGAGACAAATCCTCAAATTACATTCAACAAAAAATATGAAAAAATGATGCAAGTTGGATAGAAGCAACATTATAAAGTACCAAAGTTGTAATAATAGTATTATTAATAACAATAATAATTAATAGCATTCACATGTTTCGTTTCTGTTGAACAGATTTTTCTGGCTCACCTCTTCATCGCTTTAAGAAGCCAGGATCCAAAAACTTTCAGAACATCTTTCCTCCATCTGCAACTCTTCACCTCTCCAACATCCGGTACTACACTGTGTGTGTGTGTGTGTGTGTGTGTGTGTGTGTGTGTGTGTGTGTGTGTGTGTGTGTGTGTGTGTGTGTGTGTGTGTGTGTGTGTGTGTGTGTGTGTGTGTGTGTGTCAGGCTTCATCCTTCTTTGCTTTAAGATGATAGCAGTTTATTTCTACATGTTCAGGGATGGAGTTGGAGAGGAGGATCTACGTCTTCTGTTCTCCAACAGTGGAGGAACCGTCAAGGCCTTCAAGTTCTTCCAGTAAGAAACACTTCAAAATAAAATTCCACAAATGTCCACACAAACTTCTTAAAGCTTTATTTTTTTATGTTTCTCTGATCATCTTTCAAGGAAGCAAAAAAATTCAACATACTTTTTAAAAAAAAAATAAAAAAAAATAATGTTACACGTTCTGTTTCTGCACTCTGTACATGATGGATCAGGGGCTTGTTCTGCTCTGCGCTCATGACCCAGGAAGTATACAGTGCCATGCAGACAGACAACAAACATGAACCTTCTATAATATTCAACTGTTTGTCTGCTCCGTCCTCAACAGGGACCGGAAAATGTCTTTGATCCAGATGTCGTCAGTAGAGGAAGCGATCCAGGCTCTGATGGATCTTCACAACTATGACATGGGAGGGAATCACCACCTGAAAGTTTCCTTTTCAAAGTCCACCATCTGACCCCCACAGCTCACTCCTGAACCTTAAGATCCAAGACGAGCGAGGAAGTCTCCACCATCTGTTTTTATTCTCAACATCTTCTGTTAACCTCTTCTTCCTCCCAAATCTTTAATCAGGAATACCATACGTTATCACTGAAATATGCTTCAGTGTCCAAATGAAACATTTGAAACAGTTTAAAAATACTGAGAAAATCCAAAATGCTCTTTTTGTAGACCAGTAGAAACGGTACATACGGCATGAAGTGAACTCAAGTGTCAGCCAGCTCGCTGTGACATCACTGTTGGATGTGGTTCCAGGTCAGTGCACACCTCTGACCACACCCAACCACATCCATCAGTGATGCTGCTCAGAGCTGCAACAGACTTGAAGGACAGACAAACACTGCTTTCACCTGCTGCCGTCAATCTTAATCTTTAGATTTTTTGTATTGCCCTGCCGAGCGATCACTTGTCGTCTCTTTCCCTGGATTTTCTGTCAAGGTTTTAAGTTCCTGTAATAATCTGTCATTTGAAGATGAGTGCTGTTTCTGACACATCGTCACTGTGCTGCTTCACTCCTCCAGATCTCATCCTGACCGTTGTGCACTTTCAAAATCAGACGTACAGATATCTTACTCCAAGCTCCGCGCATAAAGGAGTAGAGGGGATGACAAAGGTTTAAGTGTTTTATGTTGTTCTCTCATTTGTAATTTGGCATTGTAGCTTTACTGATTTGCTGCACCACACACACACTCACTTTAAATGTAGTTTAAACACCAGACATAACTAAAATGTTTTTTTGTTTCACACCCAGAAATGTTTAAATTTGAAGAGGCAGCTTTTCTTAATGGACACAGTTTCCAAACAATCACTGTTTGATTAAAAACAGCAAGTTCATCATGGCCATGTGAAAGAACAGTAAGCTAATGTTTGTTGACGGCTCCCAACACTTCTTTACTAAATACCTTGGAATGTAATGACATTAACACTTTGCTGACATGTGATAATATTCTGGATCCAGAGGTGAAGAATGGACTCGCCTCTAATGTTCCTGTTTAAATCCCACCCCAGTCTTTTTATAAACCATGTGTGTGTGTATGTGCACAAACACACATACACACACATGGCTGTCTGTTTAGACAAGGTTTCAACATGTGATTCTGGTCTGGGTCTCTGCTTTTGGGAGGAGGCCTGCTGGGACCAAAGTGCATGTGCCTTCAATCTGGTTTGATCTGCTGTCTTTGGACAGCTTGTTTTGTTGCTCATGTTTGTTGATTTTGTGTTGTAAACCTGTAGAAACAAATTATTTTGTTAATTATTTTTTAAATAGAAGTGAAGCTCGTCTTCCCAGTCCTTCGTTTGTCTTAACAATGTGAGTTTATCAATCTGAGATGCACAGATCATTGGGTCACTGTTTGAACTGAGGTCATGTCCACAGAGGGTTTTTATTTTTCACTCAGCTCTGGTTCTTACTCCAGAACTTTTTTTGGGAGATTGTTGTAAATTTTCTACTTGAGTTTATTTTCTTTTGTGGTAAGATTTCAGATTAGCCCAAATTAAACATGTCTTTTCTACCAACGAGCCCAACCTAAATGTGTGTGTTTGTGTTTGTGTGTGTTCAGACTTGGTTCAGGCCTTCACTCTCATCTGTATCTTACCTGTCAATAAACTTCTCTCACTCTGTTCAGTTCTCTCTCTGTTCTCACTTCTTTCTCTCCACTTTTCCCTCCTTTAGCTCTTCTGTCTAGATCTCTGATCTACTCCTCTCCCGTATGTGCAAAGAGGGTTTTGTTTTTGTTTTTTCAAATCTTTGAAACAATTTGTGAACCTGCAGCAGCACCACAACACAGCTGTGTGTTCAGTCATTGTGCTCTAATTGAGACGTGTGGGCCTGCAGAGAGCAAAACAGTACAAGAAACCCTGAAGAGATCATTTGGACTGATCTGTTCAGCAGTGAATACACTGAGGACATGTAATGTCATTCAAGTTTTTATTCATTCAAACATACATAAATATAAAATGAACAATACAATACATACATACATACATACAAAGGCGTATGATAAACCAGACCTTCAAAGTGTTCCAGAGGTCCCATGCTCCATGCTCCATTGTTTTTTCGAGCCAACATGTTGCTGTGATTGAATTTCTGACATTAATTTGATCTTTTTTTTTTTTTTTTTTTTTTTTTTTTTTTTTTGGGGGGGTTTTTTTTTTTTTTTTTTTTTTTTTTTTTTTTTACATCTGGAGAGGCTGTACTCTTCATAATCTGTTAAAGCAGCTTTGACCACCCTGACCTTTATACCCGCCTGCTCATAATTACATTTGGCACAAACATGGCGTGGCCTTGGTGATGCAGGTACCACAGCGCCTAACCATTTACTCATGTTCCAATACTTATTTCCAAAACAGGTTGACCAGTTTACATCCCCAAATTTCATAAATTTCACTCTGACATTTCCAACATAACTCTTAAAATTTGATATTGTGAACTTGTTGACAACGGCTCATAATCACAAAGGCATACATGGACTTTAATAATAAGACTTCATGTGTATTTACACTTAAAGTTTAATTTCTTACAATTTTTCATCTTAAAGCTGTTCTTTCATATTTTGAGTAAATATCATTTTTAAACTGATAAAATAATGTGTGTGCTGAAAAAAAGGTTGTGGATGGTTAAATGACAATAAATATAAAGTCAGTAGAAATGAACCATTGAGACGATATTAGCTTCACCTGTGAGTTGTATTTTGTTTTAGTTCAGGCCAAACTGAGTCACTGTGTGGGACCATAAAACTAAAACACTTTAAACTCAAACATAACCTGCAGTGAGAACAATCTGGACAGGGATCTGAACAGGACTTGTTTCTTCCTCATCACCATCGATGTGTCTTTAAGCAAGCACTATGAGAGAGCCCCAGAGGAGCTGCTCAATTTCCAGATCAGCTTCCAGGCATCACTGGGTGTAACTTGATGTGGAGTGGGACATTTGTGCTGCAGTAAGTGAACTACTCTTTGATAAGTAAATGTTAAAAAACAACAACACACAAACAATGTTTTCACTCTACAGGCTGATGCCTATTTTAAAGTTAAAGGAGAGCTCATGAAATGTTTCTTGTCTCCTGTTCTGAAGTGTCTAAACTTTGGACATCATGCAGCATTGTTTCAATGTGCCTTTAGTGTATTTTGGTTGTGTTGCTGACTGAATTCTGCATCACAAATCTTTTCCATCACATCCATTAATCCCAGCTTTGCAGTGCAGCTTTAAAGCTGTAAAACAGTGAAAGGTATCCTCTCCTCTCATCTGTCTGTTCTCTACCTTTGATGACTTCATCAAATAGTCATTAATAAAGTCTTATTATGACGCAATGAGTCCTTAAAAAGAAGAAGTCAGAGCGGGAGAGAAAAGAGAAGACAGAGTAAATATAGATTAATGGACTCATTCTGCTTGATTTACTGTCTTGGGTTTAATCAGGTCTGATTTAGTCAGAAGAGCTGCTGTAGCCTCAGCACCTGCACAGATTGGTTTATAATCCGTCTTTATAAAAGCTGAAGGATGATCAGCAGCACTAACAAACACAAACCGTGTGTGATTCAGACTCCAGAGATCAACGGCAGCACGTCTTTCTCAGCCGGTGCAGAAGATGACATGAAAAAGGAGGGACTCAGGAGCAACTTGAATTTTCACAGCAGACATGTTGTTATCTCTCAGTGTCAGAGATAACACTGCAGCTCATTCAAGTGGACTTGTCCCAGCGTCCCGGTACTGACTGGAACTGGGTCATTGTTAACAAATAATGTGTCACCTGTGCTATGACAAGTCAAAAAGACTGCTGTGAAAATGTCTGTTAACACGGATCACATGCACGTGGGAGGAAACTTGAGATGAGACATGATGCATTAATCTATTCACACGTATGTGGCTGGTAGTGAGAGTTTGGTTGGTGCGGCAGCAAAGCTGCAGCATAACAACTGGTCAGGTCAGACCATTGAACAGCAATGTCTCTGATCTGTTCTGTTTGAGCAAAAATAAAGTGGAACCAACCGGGCCAAAAACATTTACACATAAGTATTTTTAGGTGAGAAGTTTGTTGTTAGGTGTGCAGTGGTGGAGAACAAAGTACATTTACTCAGTAGTAGTTGTAGTAGTTCTTTACTCGAGTAACTGCTTGTACTCCAGCACATTACAGGGGTTAATATGGTGCTTTTTACTCCCCTGCATCGACCACATGAGGTGCTTGTTTGCAGATGAAGATTTCACAAATAAAGTTTTTATTATTATTATTATTATTTTATTTTATTTCTGTGCAGTTTTTGTGTTTTATGATTGTCTGTGAGTCTGGTGGGTCTAGAAAGATCTAGTAGCAGTGAATTTCACATGTACAACCTTTAGGATTCGGCTGATGATAGTCAAAGTTACACCACTGAGTGAAATGAGACTTGATGAGAGTTTATAAGTCACTATTGTTATTGTTATTAAGTCATTAAGCAAGTGTATTGTAATAAATGAAGGACTGGTACGAGAACATCGTTTTATATTTTAATAAATTCATATTAGAAATTATATCCGGTACATGCAGTGAGATAAAGATGTTCTTTGAATGAAGGTACTAATAGGTTTTAATTTTCTTTTTTTTTTAGTCTGTTGAATTAAAAAATGAATTCAGTGGTTTGCTGTTGTCAGAATTTTAAAAAATGCATTCAATATACCAACTTTTGGTCCTAGCCCGGGATCTTACATTTCCCATAATACAACCCAAGTGTTGTAAAGCGGCTTTCTGTTATACATTTGTAGTCTCTAAACCCAAGCTCAGATAACCCTGATGACATCACAGTGACATCACCAGGGTTGTTGTTTTTTTTTTTCTCAGGCTTGTTAAAACTAAAACAAAGACACATTATACAACTGTCCCCATGGATTATGCATGTTCTCATGACATAGAAACTGAACTTATGTAAAATATGTCCCCATTAATGCAGCGTGTTCCTCAGCATTCCACCAGAGGTCAGCCTGAGCCAAGTCCTGGAGCCAGCACCAGTCTGAAACTCCTGGTCAGACTCACTGAGAGTGCTGAAGGTTCATCACAGGAGTAACAACACAGTGCCACCAAATATCAGTAAACTGAGCTAAATATAATGCATCAGTTTGTTTGTCTGTGACTCTCTGTTGTTAGCAGTTATCAGGCTCCATCTCACAAAAGCTTTCATAACCAACCCCTATTACATGACCCTGACACACACACACACACACACAGTGTGAGAGGAGAATAAAGGGGGATAGAGTTACAGTGAGAGCGACTGTATCCAGGATGAGATCATCGGACAACTGTTGTCTCATGCAGATGGTGGATGGAGCTCTGAGCCAGGTGCTGCTCTAGTGAACTCTGCAGGAGGCACTCCACTGATGTAACAACAACACTCTGGCGGCCATGTTGGAAGTCTTCAGCTTTGTGGACTGCTGTGTTACCTGACTTACCTGTTGACTTACCCGTTCAAACACACGACACGGTCCGACACTCGCCTATCTGACTCAGTGCATTTCCATAAAGCCAGCACGTTGTTGGTAATCATAGCATTTCATCTAAGCATGGAACACTTGTGTTTCTTCCAGTTAGATGGTTTAAATGAATGATGTCACCCTCCTCCATCCTTTCAGTCGAACGCAGCTGAATAAACCCTCATCATGCTTTCTTGATGCTTTTTAATATTTTCATCTGTCTGTTGGTAATGTGATACTAAACATTTCAAATGAGATCAGCACGAGAATGAAGAATGTATTAAAGGTCCAGTGTGTAAGATTTGGGGACTTTATTTTCAGAATAATACAGACACAGAATATAATATTCAGAACTATCTTTTCATGCATGTATAATCACCTAAAAATAAGAATCTTTTTATTTTTGTTAGTTAAAAGTGATTATTTTATATCTACAGTGGGAGCAGGTCCTCTTTCATGGAGGAGGCCATATTGAAACACTGTGTTTCTACAGTAGCCCAGAACAGACAAACTTAACAGTGACTCTAAACAGGGCCCTTAAAGTGTTGTTTCTCGTTACACTAAGAAAGTGAGGGTGATGTGAGGAGACTGCAATACAGCGATTACACCACTACATGCAACTAAATTCTGCACACTGGACCTTTAAGGGGATAGTCTCAATCGCCTCCATGAGTGAGCTACAGCCAGCAGACTTAGCTTAGCATAAAGTCTAAGGTAAAACTATGCTAAGCTCCCCATAACACTGTGACTTCATGTTTCCACACGTCTTTGTACAGATGATATAATATAATATAATGTCTTAATTAATGAGCTTTAGACACGATGCTAGGTGGATTTTGTTCTTTATGACATACGCAGGCTAGCTGTTTACCCCTGTTTCCAGTCTTTGTGCTAAGCTAAGCTAACCAGCTGCTGGCAGTAGTTTCATATTTCCTGTCCAAACATGTGAGTGGTTACAATCTGAACATCTTCAACAACTTTCAGCAACAAGGTGAATCTGACAGATCCATTTTTCTAAAGAATGAGGCTGACGTCATTCTTTAGATTTTATTTGCTTATGAAAAGACCAAATCCAGCTATGTGTTAGTCAATACTTGACTTCCATGAACAATGTTTCCTACTGTGACACATCAAAAAGGCTTATTGAGTCTAAATAATCTACAGCATGGTGATGAAGCAGCAACAGTGTGGTTCATTTATGTTTTTAATAGTTTTTGGGCAATGTGGAGCTCTATGGCACCACAGAGGAAGAACATAAATCAGGCTTTGATACACACAGTATTTAAAAATGTTTATTTGCATCATGCCATGAGAGGAAATGTAACCCAGAGAAAGAGTAACTTAAAATTCATCTATTTATACAGCACAAAAATGAACAGAAGTTATCTCATGACATGTTCCATGTAAATCAGGTCTAGTCCATACTCTTTATAATATTACTCATGAGCAAGCACTTGGTGAGGAAAAACTTAAGATACAGAAACCTTGAACAGAACACGGCTCATGGTGGACAGACATCAAGACTTGTTGAGTTTTGAAGGGTCAGTTGAGCCAGTGTTCTTATTTACATACCCTCGTAGTATCTAACCATGCAGACAGTTTGTATTTTGTTTGTGTACCTGAAGTAAAGGTATTTTTGTACTTCAACAGTAACATGTCTGTAACAGCAGCAGAAAATTACTGTTTCTCACTTTCAGCTGTTTTTATTTCTTTAGCAGAGTAGTAGTAAGTAGTTCCAGTGAAGGCTGACAGTGAGGTCTGTGGATTATCCAACATAACATGGACACTGTGTCTGCACACAAAGAATATAAACATGTATATAAAAATAATGCTCCAATGCTGCAAACTTCACAAATCCTCTGCTAGAATAGAGTTATCTGTGTGAACCGACCCTTTTAACTCATGTTTAATGAACACACGTCTGCATCTCTACTAACATGTATTCTTTTATAAACAAAGACAAAGATGTTGCCTTGAAAAAAGTCCTGGAGACAAAAAAAAAAATCTTTCCAAGACCAGCTGCAGAATCTCCAGAATCCAAGTGATGGAATGTCAGATGCTAATATGCGTCTACCTGTGTTAGCCCTGTGAGTGAATGGTGGCCTCCATGACTTTCACCCAATGCATGATGGGGTTGAAAGAAAGAAAGAAAGAAAGAAAGAAAGAAAGAAAGAAAGAAAGAAAGAAAGAAAGAAAGAAAGAATTTCGCTCATACAGGTCTATGACCTCCAAGCTGACCAATAGCAAGCAGCCTCCCCGATGACCTCACAGCCCCTCCTCTGTGTGTGTGTGTGTGTGTGTGTGTGTGTGTGTGTGTGTTCAGTGATGCAGATGATCCAAAGATCTGTGGTTGATCTGCTCCTCCCCTCCCCCCCTCCATACCTCCATTTTCCTCACAGTCCTTGGTGGTGAGGGGGAGGGGAGAGTGGGAGGGAGGGAGGTGGAGGAGGGGGTGTAGGTCATTAGTCAGCGGGGTGAAAAGGAGGAGCAGGCAGGAGGAGCAGCATGCACGCACACACACACACACACACACACACACACACACACACACAGAGGAGGGTGTATCCATGACTTGCAGTGAGATCCATGTTTGTGATGGTGTATCGAGTCCCAGCAGAAAGATTTAAGACAACCAAGAACTATAAGACAGGATTCGAACCTTCACCACTGCAACAACCTGCAGAACAACAACGCAACGCACATTTTCTTCCTATAATTACAAACACACACTCTCTCTTTTACACACACACACACACACAAACACAATGTCATTCATTCAACCTCATTTCCTCCTCCAGCTGACAGGACGATGTGTGTTTCTGCCACAATGAGAGTTCAGAAGAACAGTTCAGCTCTGTCTCCGTGATTTCAGACATTTCTAGTTGTGGTGCTTTAACAGCTGCTCAGATTAACAGATGTTGTGCTCTGCGTCACAGGTTAGTGTAGTGTTGATGAGAGGAGTGACTCCAAATGATCTGTTCCAACAGAGTTGTATGCCTCAGAGCTTATCAATGCCGGCATGTTTTTAATGACATTAAACTGAAGTGTTGCAACAAGATGGAGTCATGGCAGAGAGGAAGAAACGCTCCAAAGAGTGTCTTCATTTTACAAAGACAGATGACTAAAGCTTTGATCAACTGCACAACCCCTGTTTTTTAATCAGGAATCTTGAAGTCATGATTTTGCACACTACATGACTGATCTGTGACAGTGTTCAGTGTCTGTCTGGCCTCCAAACAACGTTTTGTCACACAAACACAAGAGAAGAGACTGTAAGAAACAAGCGGCCCACATATAGCAGCCTGTGTCGCATGGCTCCCCAACACAACCAGGTCTTTATCCCACTTTACATCTTTCGGGGGTCTGCAAGGCCTCTGCAAGGCCTCTGCGAGCTCTCTGATCACCTCTTTGAACAGTTCACACAAATGATTCACTCAATCACAGGAGCAAACGCAGAGCGAGCGCCTCTGATCTGGGGCTTTTGCCGGTCAGAGGAATATCAGGGCTAAAATTGTGTAATGTGAATTCAGCTAAACCAGCATTAAAGTCCCAGGAGTGTGTCCTGGGTCCGTTCCCAGTCGGATGTGAACACCATCTGAACACCAAGTGGAGCAGCTTAGGGACTAACACCCTCTGATGAAAATCAAGTTTTTAACCTTGTTAACATGTCCATGTGGTGTTGTTATCTGCTACAAGACATGAGCGAAAATAAGCTGTCAGTGCCACTGCTTAGCATTTCCAAGTGAAGTGTGCCAATGTCTCAAAAACACAGATTCAGACAGCCAGATTCATGTCAAAAGCTGAGATGACATTTTATATGTGGTTGTGATGTTGACAAGGAAAGTCAGGGCAGATGTTCCTCCAAACAGTTTGTCAGATAGGCCGCTGAATTAGACGATACTGACAGAAAAGTTTGTGACTTTGGGGTTGTACACAAAGAAAGTCCTGACAGTCAACCTGCTAGTATAGTGTTAGCAAGATAAGGTTAGCTAATTCAAGTGCACATGGTGCTTTCATGTGATCTGTAGCCAACAGGCAGATGTTTGCGTCTTTGATGAGCGTAGTCGAAGGTGAGCAGGTACGCTCGAGCGGCAGGCGAGCAGCAGAGCGGAGGGTGGAGATTATTTGGACTAGTTGTTATTCATAGATCTGCACATACAACATGAAGGCAAAGCTGTAGAGTTATGTCTAAGCCATTTCAAGGGATTAAGGGATTTTGTCCATGGAATAGAATGTGTTCTTTCAGAGAGAGGAAAGTCTCTGATGACGAGCATGTACATCGGTGTCTTTAGACCAAATTGTTCTAGAAACAGGGAACCACAGAATCTAAACTCAGGAACTAAACTAGGATGTAAAAGTTCTTCTTGCCCATTCTTCACCTTTCCTCTGCATGTGAAGAACCATGAACATCAGCCAAATTAGACCAGTGACTGCTCCGGATGTACCGTTTCTATAACTGGTGTGTGACTGTTTAAATGGATGATTGAGACATTCAGAGGTGAAAATCTGATTTACATCAACATCTTACTCTTGCCTAGTCAGGAAGTCGACTGCATGACTGTTATTTACATCAATATTCTGTGATTATTATTATTATAATGTGTGAATAAAGCTTTTCACTTTTAACATTTCTTGCATGAGCACAGCATCCCATCCAAACAACAGCATCAGACATTGATTGATAGCACTTTACATTTTGCCTCTCATTCTCTCTCTCTCTCTCTCTCTCTCTCTCTCTCTCTCTCTCTCTCTCTCTCTCTCACACACACACACACACACACACACACACACACACACACACACACACACACACACACACACACACACACACACACACACACAGTAGGTCATCACACACAGCGCTGGCCTATCCACTGGAGTTCAGTGTGTTTCACAAGGACACTTCAAGCCGTGGAGTAAACCATCAACCCGCCTGCTATTAATAGACGACCTGCTCTACCTGTTGAGCACCAGCCGACCCCGACCAGACTACGGATGGATTATAAGAACTCTACACCACACTTCAAGATGCCACCTGTTCATTTGAAAATTGTTCACCCAGCACATAACTGGCCTACCTACTTGGTCCATAAACTTTATATTGGGGTACTGTCACGCACATCCAGGGTCTGTTGTTGAAAGAAAAAAGTAGAAATATTTTTAAAAATCATAACAGAAAAACTACTAATAGTAATTTTCTGTTGGACGTGGACTGTGAGCAGTTTTACTGCAGGGAAATGTTGTAGTACTACAGTCAGCCAGTGAAATAAGCAGAGACATCCGTCTGTGAAGTGAAGCCAACACAGAAGTGGCAAAAACTGCAGTTCATCAAACGTCCACTTGAGTCTGGCTCCAGAAGTGAGTCAGTCTCCATAAGTCCCCATGTTCAAATGTCCAACTTCACAGCAGAAATAAACATGTTTACAGCCTGGTCTCTATAGCTAATTTCCCCGTTCATGACAACTGTACTGAGGGTGAATTTATATACAACTCACCTGTTAAATCATATTTTTATGCAGAATTAAGAGCATGGCCGCTTTGATTGACAGGTAGGTGCTGTTACAGGTGGCTTGTCTGAGCAACCAGGTTTCATTCAGCCTGCCTCAGCTCCACCCAAAAGTGACTCTTAGATTAGCTGATTATATTAGAGAGCCGATGGAGGCAGGACTGCCAAGCTGGAGACGACCGGAGCCACCACACTGAGCTCCACAACAGCTTCTCAGAGTGACACCACAGAGACTACGTCCATGTTTCATACAGTCTGTGATGTCCAGCTCTCTTAAAGGGGAACTACACCACTTGTACACATCATCACTGTGTCTACAGGTCTTGGGGAGAGCTACTGCATCAGTTGGCTAATTAGTAAATAGCCCAACACATCTAAATCTACAACTGAACTGAACTGTAGGCAAGTGGCATTGTGGGTAATGTAGGTGCCAGAAAAGAAGGGAAGACTACATGTAGACAATATCTCTGGTTCTGATTTGAAGTGTGCCATCTTGAATCTGCCTCCTGTGCAGTGAACCGATGCAGCCATGATGGATCTGAAAGTAAAAACACAGCTGTAGTCATATTTAATGATCAGTTTTTTATGATCCGTATCACTGATGGAGTTGTACGTAAATAACATGTCACATTAATGAGATTAGCTCCATCTTCAGCCGCCCATCCCTCCGTCCATCTGTCCATTCGTCCGTCTGTCTGTTCACTCATCTATTCATCATCCCTCTCTCAGTCAGCCAATCGATACCTGATGTCAGGATGAGGTAAGTGATGACTTCAGAGTCATTAAGCGATATGATAGGCTGACACAGTGCCATCAGCAGCCACTGCTGGAAATGGATGGACCCCAGACACCCTGGGTCATATTTCACTGGTCTTTCTCTCTCTCTCTTTCTCTCTCTCTCTCTCTCTCTCTCACACACACACACACACACACACACACACACCAGTGAGGATCTCGTATCTCCTGCCATAGAAATGGATTTTTCCGCTGCAGACCACACAGGGCTGATTCATATCTCTATCGATTTAGATAAGGAGATGAACTGAATGGGATGAAATGAGATCGGCCTCAGAAATAAATGAGAAATTAATCAAATTAATTTGTTACATACACACATAGAAACAGTTATATATATATATAGAACATATGATGACAGAGAGACATTACATACGGCGTGAAGCTCTAATCTGAAATGAATTATGAGATAATACTGCTGAAATTGTCATGAGTCACCTCAGAGAGCTCAAGGTCGTCACAATAATATAAAAATCTGTGGTTACGAAGCAGCTGGATGTTTCCAGGAAAGAGCTCAGCTAGTTCCACTGTTACCACTGCTGACTGGTTTGACCGGTCATCTTACCAGTCTGTTACTGGAATTTCTCAGTTCAGAAAGGAACGAGGACAGAAAAACAGAAGAGACAAACTGTTCTGATCAAATTAAAGTACAAAGCAGGAGGCTGCTGTTTGAAACAAACACGGATCTCTGGTGTCTGACATGTTTGCTATCTATCCATCTGAACCTCCACATCACACTGCGACTTACTGACTGTAAACGTCTGTGATTATTTTTCCAAAAGGATACAAAATTTGTCAAAATTTTAACAATATAAACTCTTTAGAAATGATGTTGGAACATCCAAACTTTTATATTTCACGGCTGCATACACGTTGCAGAACGCATGCATTCCAATCATGCATGTACTTACTGTTAATTAGCAGCATTAGCAGCTGTTAGCATGCTAAGAGACATTGCATTCAGTGTGAACAAGGTGAACACTGCCTGCTGCACATCATTCAGCGTGTTAGCATTGTCGTTGTGAAAAGTAGCATGCTAACATTAGCATTATAGCCGAACAGAGCTGTTAGCACGGCTGCAGTCAACTACATCTGTCTAAAGAACAAATCAAAAAAATCTATTTATTTAGGCCTAATTAATGAATATTATTGTTTATTATTTTCTCTTTTCTTACAAAAATGTATGTTATTTTTATGAACCTGTATCAGTGTGAACAGTTTACTTAAACTAGGGTTAGGGGTTAGGGAAGGGGACATTCTCCCTCCGGAAGGGGAAGGAGGGTGCACGGTCCACCCAACCCTCGGACCTCCCGTAACCCCAGTCGCGTGTCTCGTCTCCATCGACCATAACAGACCTCCATCCAGTCACTCATGGTGCTCAAAAATTATTTTCTAGCAAAAAACTTTTCCAAAGGAAGGAAATATCTGTAATCTGTAAGTAATTACAAAATAAAATGAGAAAGTCTTTTATTATCAAATATATATATATATATATATATATATAGATATATATATATATATAGTATATATATATATTAAATGAAATAAAATGCTCAAAATAAACAAGGTGTGCAATAGGGTTAGTCTGTTCTCCACCAAAGAGGAAGTCGACTGAGGAGTTAATTAAACCGATTTTCTTCTTTTTCTTTTTTTTTGACAGAGAAGTTTTGGTTGTTATTATGAGTCACCATAATTTTAATGAATTCATTAATATTCTGATGGGGAGAGGATGTGGCCTGTGGGCTGCCAGTCGATGATCACTGCTGTAGAAAATATGAGTACTTATGATTATCATCTTGATGTCAACAGTTTCATTTCATTCCATACATGCTCTGATGAATGTGTACATGTGGAGATGATCCACCCGTGTTCAGGCAGTTAAAGCGACATTTAGTGAACCTGGACCACAGAGTGAATCTTTTTTTAAGATGATTTTTTTGGTCTTTTCAAGCTTTATTTGACAGAGACAGCTGAAGAGTGACAGAAATGTGTGGAGAGAGAGATGGGGAACAACACACAGGAAAGAGCCACAGGTCAGATTTGAACCCTGGGCTTCCACAGCAAGGACTGAGCCTTCACACATGGGGCGGCTGCTCTACCAACTGGGCTAAACACCACCCGCTTGGTCAGTTAGCTTGTGTGTGTGTGTGTGTGTGTGTGTGTGTGTGTGTGTGTGTGAGGCATGTAGCTGTCCTTCACTTTGCGTTTGTCTAGTTCTGCAGGACACAATTTACATCCAAAGCTAGTGATAAAGAAAGTTGCGTAACATTCATATGGTGTGGTGAAACTGTAACATTAACCAGCATGGCCTGTCAGCTGGAGAAATAATCCATTTTCAACATGTTGGTAACAAAAATACTGTGAATACTTTTCATTTTTCAGATTAATCTAAAATCAACATTCTGTTTTATATGTAGGATGTTGTTGTTAGTACAGAGGAAACCTGTGAAGACACAGCAGCAGCTAATATTACTGACTAGTCCAACAGCAGTCAGCCCAGCTCAGCGTCTGTCTTTCAGCCTTTGATTTCACCAAGCTCTCATCAGTGTCTAAAAGTCAGTCCATGATTTACTCTTGTCTCCCGCTCGCTCTTTCCTTCATTTAATCTTTTTAGATTCCTTTATCAGCGTCCCCTCTGGTCTCTCCTCCTCCTCTCCTGAGCCCAGTTAAATTGCCTACCATATCTAGGCTTCCCAAAACAGCTCTGGTACAAACACTAACACTCCCTTGGTGCTCTGAGCTCACAGTCCCAGCAGCCCGGCTAACAAACTTAGCTAACATGAGCTAACAGCAGCTACAGTTGGCAGCAGTTTACTTCACTGTCCATCAGGAAACTCTGTAAATCACAGAAAGTTGATGTGAAGCAGCTGGAGGACATCAGAGGGAAAACCAGAAAACATTTTCTCTATAAAATATGATCCAGTTTCACCAGAATCAGTCAAATAGTTGGTGGTGTGTGACTCAGTGCATTGAAGCGTTACGTACTTCTCGTGGGTGATCGTACCTGGAGCACAGAGTTACATCGTGTGAGGACAGACATGGACTATGTATGTGACATCAAAATGATTCCAAATTTTGTCAGGTCTGATCTTTAGCAACAGAAGATCTAGAAACATCTCAAATGAAGAAGAAAGTGTTTATTTGTCTTCCAAAGTCTCATCATGGCAGAAACATACATCCTTCCCTCAGCCGGAGGAAGTGAGGTTGAATGAACGCCATTATGTGCGTGTGCGTGTGTGCGTGTGCGTGTGTGTGTGTGTGTGTGTTTGTGTGCGGGCAATTGATGCACTGGCTCTCAATGTCATGTTTCTACCATTTGTCTCCCTTGGAAACAGAGAGAGACTTAAAACCCCAGAGCAAACAGGAGGACATCTGGACCTGTCTCTCTTCCTCCCTCCCTCCTCTCCTCTTCTCTCCTCCTCCTCTGTGCCTTCTTCATTTCTCTCTCCTTCCTTTTTTTTCTATCATATTCTCTCTGTGTCTCTCTCTGTCACTCTCTGGGGGCTATCAATCACGGTTGCCGTGACGGCGGCCGGGCTGTAGGTGGTCATGCCGACGGCAGATGGCTCTTTATCGCTGGAGCCCTGGCCTCTCCATGACAACCGCAGAGAGCAGGAAGTGACACATCCAGCCGAGTGGAGAGAGATTCATCTGGACAGGACACACATACACACAGGAGAGATGAAAGGGTGAGGAGAAGAGGGAGACTGACAGAGCTTCCAGTTTATGCCGGTTGAAGCTCATCTAATTTTTCATATTTGACTTCATTGTTTTATGTTTGTTTTGGTGCAGTGTTTTTATTCATGTCTTCTAAATCTAAAATAATAATAATAATAATTGTCATATTTTTCTTCAATCACACCTGTAACTCCAAACAAATATGACTATATTTATAGTTCAGCAATGGGCGGCCAGCACCGCCTTGCAAAGTCTGTATTTCTGTCTCTGTAATCAAGCTGTTGAGTGAAATACTACTACAATCAGACTCAAGTTAAACCCAGTTTTAAATCCTTTAAAGCTGCAGTAATGTGTTTTTTCAGCCATGAAAACATCATGGTAAAATTCACAGCAAAGTAGAAATATTAAGATAATTAAAATGGAAATCATAACAGAAAAACTACTAATAGTAATTTTCTGTTGGACGTGGACTGTGAGCAGTTTTACTGCAGGGAAATGTTGCAGTACTACAGTCAGCCAGTGGAATAAGCAGAGACATCCGTGTCTGTGAAGTGAAACCAAGACAGAAGTGGCAAAAACTCCAGTTCATCAAACATCCACTTGAGGCTGGCTCCAGAAGTGAGTGAGTCACCATCAAAATAAGCCACCACACTCAGAGCTTCACAGTTCTTCAGAAACCCATGGGTGATGTCACAGATACTACATCCTTTTTTTTTTTTTACAGTCTATGCCTCATACAGCTGTTCTGGTCAGGTCTCTGTGCCTACACCCAGTCATTTTGTTTAGTAATCATCACTGATATTAACAAACCAACCATCTATCACCTTCTGACTGTGGTAAGGTTAGGGGCACCTCTGGCCACCCCTCTTTGCCTGCTCTTGCTCCATGTATGCTTCACAATCATTCAACTGTGGATTTCTCAAGATTTTCTATTCACTATTTACTCAACTCTTCTGTCTATCTATCTACCTATGGTAAATGTGGTGCTATCCGAACCCAACAGCAGAGTTTAACATGTGCCAACGGTCCCCTGGTTACTAATTTTATTTTATTAAAACATTAAAACAATGAAGTGTTAATCCATACACACTGATCTATGGAATGGACTTTTATTCATATTTCTTTAAAATCTTTTTTCTTGACTATAATTGCGTCTTGTCTTCAGTCACCATCAGAAACATACCACCATGAAATGGACACACAAACCATGTGCTCCCACTGACCTTACCTTTCTTTGATATATCAGGCATTACATCTTCTTATCATACAATGACAGAGAAAGAGAGCACGGCACCCACAGAAGATTCCTACATTCATCTGAAATAAAGCCTTTAAAAGCATCAACTGTCTTAAATGCAGTTATTACACACATTCTTTGTCAGTGTCTAATAACAGGTCTCTTTGTGCTGCTCATCCACTTTCAGACCAGACCAGAGTCAGAGTCAGGATCTACACCTCTGATGCTTGACTGCTTTCAAATATTATCTTAGATTCCAGTTTACAATAGAAATCTTCCACATATCCACGACTATATTCACATCCTTATGTATGATTGACAGATGATCTCGTCAGTCAGCAGCATTGGGTTCTGTAACGTCCTCATCACTCAACACTACTCATGCTCCTGCAGTGACTTATGATCTGCTGCCTGCTGCTGTAGATGTACGGATCGGTCTCTGCACCGCCTCACTGATGGATCTCTCCCTGAATGATTGTTGAATGTTGAACTGTAGAGAGAAAGTCTTGTTCTTTGTTTCCGAGGAACTCACAACAAACCTGTCATCTGCCATCAAACCTCAGTGCTGATGCGCCTGATATCTAGATCCAGCAGTCCACCTAATGAATTTAAGTCCAGTATTCACTCTGGCTACACGCAGTAATCTGAGCCATTGTTTGTACAAAATTATTGATTAGTGCAGCTTTGATGGCTAAGGCTGGTGATACTCTATATGTTTGGATGTTGTCACCAAATGTCATAAAGACCAAAACCTATACTGACAGTCGGCCTCTGAGAACTTTAGAACCTTTCTACTCTGACAGTGACACTTTCCTAAAACAGCGGCTCACTGTAGTTTTTTTTTTTCATCAGTGGATTAATAGACACTTCTCTGTTGAGAATTTGTGCGAGCTGGATGACGTGTATTGGGCTGAGTAGAAAAAACATCAGTTTCTTACCACAATAGTACAATAGTAGATGCAATATGGTACATCACGTCACGTCACATCACGATACGATACGATACAATATGATACATCACAATACGATACAATACGATGTGAGTTGGAGTTGGAATGAAGGACCTGCAGTACTGCTTCTTCTTACATGTTGGGAGTAACAGTCTGTTACCGAAGGAGCTGTTTAACCCTTTATCAGGCGTGGGAACAATATATGGTCACTTCCACTTTAAAAATGGTCCCCCACGTCCATTGATGAAGGAGCAGAATCACGGGACTTTCTCCAGCCAATTAGCGAATGTCAGGCTATGTCACAGGTAGTGTTGCTATGGCCTCTAGTGGATCTTAGTCTTAGATATTTTGAAATAAGTGTCATAAGTTCTGTAATGTGTCTGTTACTTTTAAAATGAATGCTCCACATATATATACAGTGGTATGAAAAAGTTTGGGCACCCCTGATCGTTTTCAGGATTTTCCTTTATAAATCATTGGTTGTTCGGATCAGCAATTTCAGTTAAATATATCATATAGCAGACAAACACAGTGATATTTGAGAAGTGAAATGAAGTTTATAGGCTTAACAGAAAGTGTGCAATAATTACTTAAACAAAAGTGGACAGGTGCATAAATTTGGGCACCCTTGTTGTTTTATTGATTTGAGTACCTTTAGCACTAATTATTGGAACACAAAGTTTGTTTGGTAAGCTCACTGACCCTTGACCTACATACACAGGTGAAGCCAATCATGAGAAAGGGTATTTCAGGTGGCCAGTAGCAAGTTGTTCTCCCTTTTGCATCTTCTCTGAGGAGTGGCACCATGGGAGCCTCAAAACAACTCTCAAATGACCTGAAAACAAAGATTGTCCAACATCATGGTTTAGGGGAAGGATACAAAAAGCTGGCTCAGAGATTTAAGCTGTCAGTTTCCACTGTGAGGAACATAGTGAGGAAATGGAAGACCACAGGCACAGTCCTAGTTAAGGCCCGGAGTGGCAGGCCAAGAAAAATCTCAGAGAAGCAGAGGCGAAGGATGGTGAGAACGGTCAAACTCAACCCACAGACCAGCTCCAAAGACCAACAACATGATCTTGCTGCAGAGGTGTCACTGTGCATCGTTCAACTATTCAGCGCACTTTGCACAAGAGAGTTGCTGTATGGGAGTAATGCGGCGGAAGCCTTTTCTACGCACATGCCACAAACAGAGTCGCTTTAGGTATGCTAAAGCACATTTGGACAAGCCAGCTTCCTTTGGAATAAGGTCCTGTGGACTGATGAATGTAAAATGAGTTATTTGGACATAACAAGTGGCGGTATGCATGGCGGGAAGAAGAACACAGCATTCCAAGACAAACACTTGCCACCCACAGTAAATTTGGTGGCGGTTCCATCATGCTGTGGGGCTGTGTGGCCCGTGCAGGTACTGGCAATCTTGTAAGAGTTGAGGTCGCATGGATTCCAGTCAGTATCAGCAGATTCTTGCCAACAATGTTCAAGATCAGTGACAAAGTTGAAGTTGCGCCGGGGCTGGATACTTCAACAAGACAACGACCCCAAAACACTGCTCAAACTCTACAAAGGCATTCATGCAGAGGAACAACTACAACGTTCTGGAATGGCCATCTCCGTCCCCAGACCTGAACATTATTGAAAATCTGTGGTGTGATTTAAAGCGGCTGTCCATGCTCGAAAGCCATCAAACCTGACTGAACTGGAGATGTTTTGTAAAGAAGAATGGTCAAAAATACCTTCAACCACACTCCAGACCCTCATTGGAAGCTATAGGAAGCGTTTAGAGGCTGTTATTTCTGCAAAAGGAGGATCTACGAAATATTGATGTAATTTTTCTGTTGGGGTGCCCAAATTTATGCACCTGTCCACTTTTGTTTAAGTAATTATTTGCACACTTTCTGTTAATTCTATAAACTTCATTTCACTTCTCAAATATCACTGTGTTTGTCTGCTATATGATATATTTAACTGAAATTGCTGATCCGAACAACCATGATTTTAAAGGAAAATCCTGAAACGATCAGGGGTGCCCAAACTTTTTCATACCACTGTGTGTGTGTATATATATATATATATATATAATATATATATCTATATATATATATATATATATATATATATATTTATATATATATATTATATATATTATTAATATCTATATATATTATATATATATATATAATATATATATATATTACCCTAGGTTGGTTAGTGACAGTATACGGTAACTTCTTTGACTTTCATTTGCAACCTAAAACAGTCGGAAAAAAACAATCTTCTTATATCCACCAATAACACTCCATGGTTGAACTTTTTAGTATTTCAATGAGTGTCCTATAAAGAGAGCAACAGTATGTTTCATTGATGTGTTTTTAATACAGTTTTTAATACAATAAATGGACTGCATTTATTCAGCACTTTTCCATCCATCTTAACCCATAAAATGCTGTACAATTGTCCTCTCACTCTCCCACTCAGACACACACTCACTGAGTTTTTTTTTTTTTTTTGACAACAATGGCACTCCATGATGGCACAGCCTTTGGATACACACACATTACTACACCCTTTAAAAAATATGGTTGAAGGGGTTCTGCAGCGAAGCAGAAGAGGCAGAGATATTCTGACTTTTATGCTTTATTCACGTGGACAGATTGTAGCCAGCAAACTGGATATCATGTTAATGTGTCATGTAAAATTAGGTGAGAAGAACACCAAGCAATAAAAGTAGATGTCTTTTGCCATCCAAAGTTAAAATGTTCTAACTTTATGGGATGGAATTTACACTCAGATGTTACACAGCTCCCTCACACAGAGGAAACAAGGATGGACAGATGAGTGAAGATGGAATTCATTTATTCCATAAAGTAATAGGCATGAAATGTATTTACTGTACTTTATCCCACTCTTTGTAAACAATACAAAGTCACCATGGCAACATGTCATCATGTGTGTTTCATTTTGCCGTCCTGCCGTTCCGTCAGGCTGTTTGTTTGTTCTTCCTGTGATGACCAGAAGGTGCTGTCCGTCTGCCGTCTAACGTCTGTCTGAGTCCATATGAATGCAGCATTATGCAGCACCTAGTATGGATGAAGCTCCGAAGCATTTCAAACTTACATTTACCATAATGCTACTCGATAGCATCATTAGACCCGTCCTGCTCTCTCATAAATGCCCACATCATTTTCCACACTGTTGTAACACTAGCGCTTCTTCCTCCACAGCCACAGAACATGACACTTCATGAATTACTCCTCATGACTGTCAAACTGAAAAATAAATTGGTGGACTGCCCCTTTAATGTGGATTTTTCAGATATGATATCTGGGTTTGAAGATGTGGATTATCATGAACATTACATGCAGTATGTTGGACAATAAGGCCGCATATTCAACTAATCTGGGCAAATTCATTACAAGTTATCTGGCAGAGCGCAGCCTGGCAGCACAGAGAGCTGTGATACGGATACAGACAGAGCCATGATGCCAGGAGAGCGGCTTCTGACTGAAGAGCCTTCAGAAACAAAGGCAGGCTTTGTCCCGATATATCACTGCTCAACACGCAGTTATACTCAGCTGCTCTGCATATTAAGATAACTGATGAAACAGTGTTAACAACCCAGAGTGCCACACACTGATATGCAGCAAAGAAATTGAACTGTTTTATTCTATTTTCATCAGCGCTTCACATATCCTATATAAAGTGATATTATAATTACATATGGTATGTATATTGTATCATGTGTAACTTGTATATACATCTTTGCAAAGACCTTCAATCCACGACCAGAAATCTGTTCAGCTCGAGGTTTTTTTTTCTGAATTCCTGGAAGGAGAAATGAGGGTAGAAGACAAGACTACATGCTGTGTCGGTGTGTGTGTGTGTGTGTGTGTGTGTGGAGCGGCTGGTGGATTTCACGTCCCACTTCCTCCAGCAAGGCGATTAGGCCAGACGTCTGTCACACACACACATACACACACACACACACTCCACCTCTCTACTGTCTGCTAGAGTAAACACACCCTTGCTCACACACACAGTAGTGTTTGTATTACTGTTAAAGTGGGGACATTCTGCTGCTTTTTTAAAGGTGCTGTTGTGAGATCAGTCCAACGCTGAGACGTATAATGACTGTCACCATCACTGTACTTTACAATGAATGTCACTGGATCACACATGAAAAATAATGAGGTTGTTATAATAGTACCACTGAGTAAAACTCATGTTTTCATCTAGGTAAGTCCAGCACACACTGCTGCTGGGTGGCTGATAATAAAAGTAAATGGCTGGTAGATTTATTTATTTTTTTAGGGACTAAAAAAAAGAGAGAATGACAAAGTAATGTCATAAAACACGGTACATCATACCTCATTAACACGATGAACACACCTAAAGACTTCGTGTATAAGTAGCAGAAACTAGCTATCGAATGTGGTATGTGCTGCAGCGGGCAGCACTGTTGTTGACAGCAGCCCTGGTTTGAACCTGGGCCGGGCCTTTCTGTGTGGAGTTTGCATGTTGTCCCGGTGTCTGCATGGGTACTCCGGCTTCCTCCCACAGTCCAAACACATGCAGGTTAATTGGTGACTGTAAATTGTAATTGAATTCAGAAATGATCATTTTGTCCCGAGCAGAAACACAAAGTGTTAACTGAAAGTGACAAAGAGCAAACAGAAAGACATTTTGTTCTCATGTTAATGTAGCATCACTGAAGCATTTCGGACATGTTCTCATGTGTCTGAGCATATTAATGACTCAAAGTAACACTCAGTACGTTGCAGGTTGATGGATAATGGACAGTGAGTGAATAAAGTGGATATAAACAGAGACTGGCCTTGTCCTTATCAACAGAGACAACACAGGTGTTTCCAATGATATTAATTAAGGTTCAGTTCCATTTATAGCAGCAGAGACTAACAGCAGCACCCTGACTCTGTCTGACCTGAATGGAATGGAGCCTTAATTAGTATCACTGGTAACACCTGTGTTTACACTGCTATTACATGTCAAAATGGCCGCCGTAAAAAGGGCCCATAGATCAACAAACACTGGATGGATTGGTAGAGAAGTCGGCGCACACATGAACTGTTCACAAACGATGTATCCTAACAACTTTGGCTGTGCCCAGACTTTCTTTTCGCACCACCATCACAACAAAATTTAGATTTGCCCACAACTTTGGTTTATGATCTGAAAAACATGACAGTCCGACCAGCCTCCGCTGTGTTTTATGCTAATTAGCAAATGTTAGCATGCAGATATGAACATGGCATTAAAATGTATGTTAGCATGCTATGACTCAAACGTTGCTCAAAGCACCGCCGTGGTAATGTACAGAAGCAGCAGACATTTCATTGGCAGCACACTCACAGGTGTATCAATGATGGCTGCATTCCATTCCACTCAGTGGAGGTCCTGCTATTGCGCATGCTGGTTCACTGTCACGGTCACTGTGACACTTTATGGAACCGAGCTGGAACTGGTTCCTCTGGATCCAGCAGCAAAATGTTTCTCTTGTCAAACAGCAGCATGGACAGACAGTTTCCATTTTAGGATTGTTGGTTTGGAGATTGACGAGAAGGACTAGTTAACTTTTTGAGACGAGCAATGTGATACTTGCTTGTGAGCTCTTTCACACATTAGAAACATCTGCTGTACAACACACCACAATGTCTTTGAATGCAGCGTACATGAGGTTTGCGATGCAAGAAAAGAACAGCCAGAATCTCAACTATGTTACACACACACACACACACGGGTCGGCTGTCAGTTTGTGTTTTGTCAGCAGCTCCAGTGGGAGAGAGGCCATTTCTGACGGCTGGCTGGCATGAGACACACACAGGCTGACAATTTCTTCCTGTTTTCTTATTTCACCCCCATTTGACCGTAAGGTTCAACTTTTCCTCTTTAATGCTGACACACGACATCCACGTCTGACCGAACAGTTTGCATTATTCACAGCAGTCTGTTCTCACTGCCTGATCCAGTTTATGTTATAGTTTATAATGACCCATGAGGCCTCTAGGGGCCGCTAACAGGCCTTCAAGACTCCATGCAACACTTTGCTGTGAGTATATCCCTCTAACACCTGACTCCATGGGTAACAAGAACACTCTGAAAATATAAATATGAATATTAAAACATGTCCTCTGTGTCTGCTCTGTACAGTTTTCAATGTCATCTAAAATAATCAAATTTTACACTCATCATTCTGAACAATATATCAAAGTAGAGTCAGTGTTTGAGTGGAAACATTCAGTCTACCGAATCATCTTCCCTCCTCTCAGGTCCTGCATAAAAAAAAACCCTCTCAGTTCAAGGACAGTTTAGTTTCAGATGGAGTGATGGCAGAGATGAGCAGCAGCTTCACTGCTCTGGATCACAACAGGAAAACAACAAGTAGATGAATAACAATCATCAATAAAACTTAGCATCTCTTTTGTACATGAGCTGACAGATTTTCTATAAGGGCTATAACGACGCAAATTTGTCAATCCACATAAAATTAACCAACTAATGTGATAATGAATCACTTTATTTTTTATAATTTGACAAACAAATTGGATTTTGGCTGAAATAACTGAATGAAACTAATTTTAAGCTTCAGTGTTTCTAACCTCCTGGGTTAGAAACACTGAACTGAACCCTGCTCAGGTTACCTTTAACATTGACTTTTAACCTCTTGTTCACCAGCAGCATTTGCTCACTCGAGCTCTCGAGGTTAAGATGCATGTTCTGCTGAACGCCTCTGAATAAGTTCCAGAGTACACATGAACACGAGTGAAACAAATGAGATGCAGGCGGATTTTTGGTTTCCTAGGCGAATATCATGATTCACTTTTATTAAAAGCATCATAGCTACAATTCATCATACATGATGTCTCCAAAAAACAAAACAAAACGACAAACACCAAAAAAAGAAGAAAAAAAAACATTTACATGGTATGTCTGTAAACTTCAAGGCTAGATAAGAATTTTGAGGTAATGCTCTTCAGCTTGCTGGCTAAAAGTAACAAAAAGTCCATTTTTTTCAAGAAAAGTAGCTAAGTAATAAAGGTACCTGATTATTTTAACTCTTTAACACCAGTGCATCAACAGGAACAGAGTGAGACAAAATTGATTGCAGTACTTATTTGTCATCATTTACAGTTTTAGTTTTGTTTTCTATTCATACGACACTTGTGGTTATTCATATAGTGTGTGTGTGTGTCTGTGTATGTGTGTCGGGAGAGTGATGTTGGAACATTCAAAAGCTGCCTTGGTTATTGCTGTCTCAGCATTAGAGAGGAGAACAAGGGTCTTTGACGGGGGGGGGGGGGGGGGGGGGGGGGGGGGGGGGGGGGGGGGGGGGGGGGGGGGGGGGGGGGGGGGGGGGGGGGGGGGGGGGGGGGGGGGGGGGGGGGGGGGGGGGGGGGGGGGGGGGGGGGGGGGGGGGGGGGGGGGGGGGGGCGTCATCCGTGGAGCCAAAAGCGATCTCTCCCCCTTCCGTCCCAGTTCCATCTCTGCATCTGCTGGGCTGGCTGTGATAGCAAACGTTAATAAGACCTGGCCACAGTGTGTGTTTGAATGCACTTTCAAATATTTGAACCGCTCGTGGTGCTTGATTTCCTCGGATACTTGAACTGGCCTCAGAAATGGAAAAAAATCAAGCGCCGCGAGCGCTTTTCAAGCATTTTAAAAAGTTACTCAGCGACCAGAGTTGAACTTCATTGAGAAACTTGTGAATTTCCAACTCTGTTGAAAATGTGTCTCAGTCCTGTCTTGGCCAGGCCTGGTGTCAGTGTGTGTGACTAGAGAAACAGTCTTTAAAGAGAAGGTCACTAGGGAGGCAGCACTTGGTCTGGAACTACCGGGACATGAAAAAAAAAAAAAAATAATGAAACTGAGGATTTTTTAATGTGGCAGCGACCGGGAAAAGTCAACCATCTCATGTGCCCCCCTTTAAAGAATAAACCTGAAACAACACATCCCTGTGTGTGGACCACCGACCCAAACCCATTCACAGAAACCTCCAGACGGGGACGGCCGGTTTTTGGTGGTGTGAAACGGACCAATCAGCAGGCCTGATTGGTAAAAGACCCAGCCCGTCCCCCGAGCCAAAAACCTGCTGCCTCGACGAGAGAGCGAGAGACGGGGTTCAGAGGTGGCAGTGGAAAGATTCAAGACTGGCATTCAAACAGTGTGGGACTGGTTTAACAGTATTGGTTCAGCATGCACGCACAAGCGCACACACATACACTCAAAAGAGGGACGAGGGGGGGGTTTAGGGGTGTGTAGTGGTGGACTTCTGAATGTGTGTGTGTGCATGTGCGCAGCTAAAGATCAAGTATGTGTTGGGATGTCTGTGTGTGTTGTGGTCATCAGTGTGTGAGACTGCGTCTTAGGCCAGTCTGGTTTCGTCTCCTCCGCAGAGTCTACCTGGTATCTGATATGTGAGAACTTAAAAACATCTGCTCTGAAACAGAGCAGCTCCATCAACTCCATTACCCACAATTCCTTTTTGCAGCAGCTTTTTTGTCAGACAGACAGCCGGGCCAGCTGTAATGCTGTTTGTTTGTTTTTTTAAACGAGAACTGATGGTAGAAAAAGCGCCGCCCGCCGGTGCGACGTCTCTCCTCTTTTACATGAGATGCTGCCAAGAACCAACAACAACAAAACAGTCCAGAGGAAGAAGGAAGCGGAAATAAAAAATAAAGATCTGAGAGCTGAAAGCAGCAATAATAATTATAATAATAATAATAATAATAGTACTATTGGAACCTCGTGAAATCCTATTTGAGGGATTGTGGGAAAAAGGTGTGGGCGCACAGGTCGACCAGAGAGAAAGAAACAGTCTTTGAAGAGGAGCCGAGCTCGGCTGTGAGGATTTTCCCTGACTACACTATCGATCAGAGAGATTTAACTTAACACACACACACACCTCGTCCTCTCTGACGCATAGTAAATATACCTGGCAAAAAAAAATGAACAAAGAGTGAGAGAGAAATCATCAACAACAATGTAAAGAAAAAAAAAACAAAAAAAAAAAACAGGATCATAATAGTTTGGATATTTCTGGTGGAGGCGTGTAAACGTGGTGAGGGGAAGGAGGAGGAAGGGGGGAGGTCAGGGGTGAGGAAATGTCCAAGGCCAGTCGCTGTTGTGTTTTTATTCAGTCACTCTTGTCCTTCTGCGGAGACGCCGCTGCCGCCTCCTCCTCCTCCTCGCCTCCCATCCCTCCGTCCTCCAGGGCTGAGTCCTCGCCTCTCGTCTCCTCCTCCGCTCCGCCCTCCTTCTCCTCGGCCAAGTCACTCTCTCCTTCCTCCTCCTCCTCCTCCTCGTCATCGTCATCCTCCTCCCCTTCTGTAGCTTTCGGCCCCGCCTTCTTCCCCTCCTCCGCTTCTCTTGGGGGGTTTGTGGTCACGACGTTGCCGCCCAGCGCTCCGGCCATGGCGCTCTGCAGCTCAGCCAGGGTGGAGGCGGTGGGGAAGCCAGGCAGGCTGAGCCCTGCAAGGCCTGGAGGTAGGAACATGGAGGGGTAGAGGAGGCCGGGGGCCATGGTGGAGAGCAGGAAGGGGTTGAACGCCAGAGAATTGGCGGACATGCCGGCTGCTGCTAACAGAGCTGCTGCGTCACCGTTGATGGATGTCTCAGCTGGCGAATCAGCAGCCGGGATCTGAGGAGCTGCAGTGACATCATTAGCTGATTTCTCCTCGCCCTCTTTCTGCATCTTCTTCTTCTTCCCCTTCTTCACTCCTCCCTCATTCCCATCAGCCTCCGCCTCCTCCTCCTCGTCTCCCCCCTCTTCATAATCATCTCCTTCATCTTTTTCCTCTCCCTCTCGCTTCCTCTTCGCCCCCGCCTGGTCGCCCTCTCCCTCCATCGTTCCGTTGGTGTTCCCTGATGCGGCGGAGGCAACCGCAGAGTTGGACGTGGCGGTGGCAGCTGCTGCCAGGTTGCCACCAAACAGCCCGCTTAGACTGAACATGTTGGGGAGGGTGGCCATGTTGGGCAGGCCTCCCATGCCGGGCAGCATGAGGGGCAGCATGGAGGCAGCGGCGGCGCTAGCGGCAGCCTGCTTGGGGTCGGTGGGTGGAGGGAAGGCCATCAGACCAGCAGCCAACTGGAGAGACTGGAGGCTCTGGAGGGACGACAGGTCCATCCCTCCAAACAGACTGTTCAACAGCAGAGGGTTGATGCCTCCTGCAGACACACACACACACACACACACACATATACATACATACAAAGGGTTAACATGAAGCTCTTTCAGCACACACACCAGATAAAGTTAATGCTAAGACATGAGGTGGCTGTCGTCTCCTCAGCAGACTCTGTGTGATGTCTGTACCTGCAGATGAAGCAGCGGTTGCCAGTGACACCTGGGCAGCCTGAGCTGCAGCGGCTGCCTGAGCGGCGGCTGCCGCCTTGGCGATCTCTGATTTGGGTCGTCGTCCCCGTCGACGGACGCCCTCCTCTCTGACTACAGGGCCGGTCAGGAGGCGGTCAAACATGGCTTCTGGGAGGAAACCCTGTGTGGAGGTCAGAAAACAAGTTAATCTCTCAGAGGGAAACTAACAGACGAGCTGTCACAGACTGCATGTTCCGTGCTGTTACTAACCGACTGTTTGACGATGTCTGTCCAATCAGGGGCGATAGAAAACTCTGGATTCTCCAGCAACCATCTGGGAAGCTCTTTCATTGGTGGAGCCATGGCCCCACCCATCTGAGAAACAGGAAGCTGGAAGTGAGTTTCTGTCTTTCTGCAGTGTAACCGTGACAATCGCGCTCTGATTGTACGTGAGCTCACCTTGCGTCCGTTGCGTCTGTTGACCACGGGCACTCGCTCTTCTCCAGTCAGCGTGTTGATGTCAATCTTGTTGGGGTTTCGACAGCGATGGCGCTTCTGCTTGGGCTTCGAAAACTGAGACAGCAGCAACTCCTCGCTCTTCTGTTGTGGCAAGACAAAAACAGAGGCAGGTGTGAATGACTAGATGAGTCATGACTGGATTAGAGAGAAGGCTGCTGAATGAGAAAACATCCAGTTTACAGACTGAAGAATAAAGACTGGAGATAAGTGAATACAGTGAGACGATGACGTACTGGTGTGAATCCAGCCATGTCCATGGTGTACGTCGGATGCTGCCTCAGCCACTCTCCCAGCTCTTTGTTGGAAACTGCTGCCTCATCGTCCTCCAGACTGCCGGATGCCAGAGATCTGGCGCTTGGGCTCTGCTCAGGGACGGTGTGCGGTCTGTGGGCACGGGCAGCACCCTGAACAGCCTCCACAGCTGAAACCTTTGTCTCCTCAGCATCATCCTGAAAGTCCACGGAGGAGGGAGAAGTAAAATTATTTGATGCTGATACTCGTACTGTGTTAAGTGTTGGTGCAGCAGAAAACACACAGTTCACACATACCCCTCCTGCTCTCTTGTTGCCCATGAACAGTAGCTCCAGGCCCTCCACATTTTTCCTGCGGCCCCGCCTCCTCCTCATGATAGGCAGGTCGGCCTCCAGTGAACCATTGGCTCTGTGTGCGGAGGGCGGGGCTTGCTGCAGCAGCTCCATCTGGGCTTTGAGCGAGGGGCTTGTCACCAGGGCACTGGGGAAGCCGGCCAATGAAGTGGAGGCCTTGTGGTGATGATGCACTCCCTGAATGACAGACGGAGCAGCTTCAGTTTCAACGCTTCTTTTCGGATTTGGCGACACAGATAATGGACAGGGTGTTAGTGTGCGCACCTTGGTGAGGTCTATGGCCTGACTCTGGGACTCTGTAGCAGCGTGGCTCTCTCTTAGCTGAGCCACCATCTCCATCAGGTTACGTCTCTTGGCTGCCCTCTCCGCCTCGATCTCGATCTTCCTCCTCCTTCTCCTCCTCTGTCGAGGCGCCGTCAGGCTCAGAGCATCCTCCTGTAACATCAGGTCAGCATGTGTCATGAGTCTGTTTGTTTACAAAAACAGAATGCTAACAGGCTAATGCTAAGGCTTCTAGTGGTGGTCAGTTCACAAACACTCACATGAACCTGTGGGGATAGTGTTTTGTCTTCGCTCCCGCTGTAAGGCGTGTGGATGCCGGCCATCGTCAGCTCGGCCAGGCTCCGCCTCTGCAGCGAGCTCTCCGTCACCGTGGCTACGGCCGCTGTGGTTACCGTGGAGCCATGCCCTGGCAACAGGTTGCTGGGGAAGTCAAAGATGTGGCGTCTGTTCACGGGCCACTTGCCCTTTAGGACGGCCTCGCAGATGTTATCCATCCTGTTGATCATCACTCGATCCTGAGAGGACGGGGGGAGAGAGGTGAGGATCACTGTCTGCACTATCATCACACCGCTCTTACTAGAGACTGGCCTTTATTCGTCGATGTAGCTGCTGTTTGAGACTCACCTTAGGCCAGAAAGAGAAGCCATAGGCACGGTCCTGTAAGGCCTGAAGTGCAGAGGTTTCGGGCAGGTCGTCGGGGCAGAACCCATCTCTGGTTTCGTTTTGGGCTGACGTGCTGACGGATGCGATGCTCTCCTCGTCAAAGTTCTTCTGCTCGGACGCCGCACTCGCTGTGTGGAGAGAGGAGAGAGTCATGTTGCCACTCTTCATTTAAAAAAAGGGTTTCATTATCAAGGGATCCAAACTCATTTTACTCTCCCGACTTTGGAACTGGACTCATTAAAACTCTGCCAAGTCATGAGGGGAAACACCAGAAATAAGCCTGTGACCGAGCGCGCTGTCAGCAGTGTTGTGTGGAAGCTGCATTTAGAACGTCACGTCATCATCTCTGATAAAATCTACTAAATACAAAGTTTAAAAACTGCCCCCAGTGAGAATGACGTTGACCCCCCTCGCCTCCTCACCTTCAGCCTGAGAGGATTTCTCTGATTTGTCGTCTTCATCCATCCTCTCCTCGTCTTCCTCCTCTGGGCTTTTCTCTGTGTCGGCTGACTTTGGAGATTTCAGAGACTCTGGGTTCTCCCTCTCCTCTCCGTCTTCCTCCTCTGCGGTCTTGTGGTCCGGTTGTGCTTTATGAGACGAGTCCAGATGTTCTGGGAGCTCAGTGGTCCTCTCCTTCTGGTCCCCAAGAGAGTCAACGGTAGTCTTGTCCTCTTCTGTTAAGTCTTTATCTTGGTCTTCTGCTGGCTTGGAAGTCTTCTCTGCGTCTCTGCTGTGCTCCTCTTTATGCTCTTCCTTCTCCTCTTTTTCTACCTTTGGCTGCGCCTCCTCCTCCTCCTTCACCTCCTTCTTCGGTGAAACAGCAGTTTCATCCTTCCCTTCACTGTCCTCTCCTTCATTTTCCTTCTGTTCCTCAGGAGTTTCAGTCTTGGTACATGGAATGTCGTTGGCGTCTCCTTCCGTTTCCATTTTCACCTCCAGCTCTGCCTTGCCTTCCTCCGTCTTCACCTCCTTCCCTTCTCCCTCCTCTTTAGCTGCAACTTTGGCAGCAGCTGCGGCACTCGCCAGCTCTGCAGTGGTGAGGAGGGGCGCAGGGATGCTTTCCGCTGCTCCCATCCCAGCTTTGGGGATCTCTGCCTGGGCTCCCGTGCAGATGCCAGCCCCTCTGTGACTGGTGAAACGCTGGTGGGCCTCCAGGAAGGCCAAGGTGGGGTCGTTTAAGATGTGATAATCTGTCCGGCTTACGCCGTGCTTCGAGGCCCCCAGGAGGAGGTCCCGGTCATGGCGGCCACACTCCCACCACTCTGGGAGGTCTGGGGAGGGCTGGCAGAGCTTAAGGCGCTCAGAGAGCAGCGGGTGGGGGAGGACCTGCTCTCGGATGCGGCGGAGCAGCTCGATGCGGTACAGTGTGCGGGAGGCACGCTCCTCCGTAATGGGGTCGATGATCAGAGTTGGATCTGGGAGTTCTGATGAGGTAAAAGGCAGATAACAAAATACAAAAAATATGTCAGACCATTTTTTAACTTTTATTTGAAAGTTATGTTCGTGAACAAGACGATGAAAGGACACCTTTACCTGTTTCAGTCTTGACCTGCATCCTGCACACTCGTTTACACATGGCGATGAACGAGTAGTAATATTTCTCCAAGCTCTCGTCTGTTTTCTTGTCCAGTCGAGCGAAGGCCCTGAACTGTGCCCAATCAAATTTCTGTCGCTGGGTGTCGAAGACGACTCCGAAGGTGGACACTACGCGGTAGAAGTCAGCCTCCTCACGACGAGTCCACCTGACAGAGGACCCAACAACAATGTGAGAACAGATTCAGACACCAAAAGGCTGCAGGCTTTGTTTTAATAGTGTCACATTAAGTGCTACACTACCTTTGTCTCCTCTCCTTGTAGTACATCGCTCCGTCAGCCATCAGTGAGCTGGCGGTCATCACCGGCGACGCCTCTGGCATGAACTGTCCACCTTTGGCAAAGTAAGCGCTTCCTTTAGCCAGATAGGGGCTTCCTTCTGCCATGAACACACCCGCCCCGTCTTGGATGTAAGCCGCCCCTCCTCCTGTATCGGTAACCATGCCGATTGAAGGCAGGAAGTCCCTGCGTCTCCTCCTGCGACCGTCGGGTCGGTTGAGGGCCTCCTGGCGGAGCTGCTCTCTGCGGTTGGAGCGCTGGTAGGCCGTGATGAGGCGACGCAGGCGGGCGGTCAGAGCTGAGGCTGCTGGCCAATACAGTCGCTCGTTGGAGCCTGAAGCTCCACCCACGGCGGGCATGCTTTGACCGTTTTCACCTGATTTAGCTACGGGGGAGCAGAGAGGAGCAGTCAGCAGTCTGTTCATACGACAGAGCTCCACATTTAGCATCTTATTGAAATGTCCACATTTCTGTAACAGGAAACAAGTTCTGGGTGGTGTTTAAAGAGTTTGACTTCTTCCTGACCCTGCAGAGAGTTCACATTTTCACAAAACTCTTACACAACTTAGAATTTTACCTTCAGCTTCACCTTCCACAGCGTCGTCTTTGTCATCCAGTGGAGAGTTGGTAAAGTCGTCCAGTTCATCTTTAAAAGGCATCCGCAGTGGTTTGTACTCTGGATCCTCGTCCTCACTGCAGGTTGGAGGGAAGATTTGAATTTCATGGAGAGACACTGCTACACATACACAAAGCAATCATTTTCTGTTTTAATATTTGAAGAACTAACAAGGACAAAGAAGAAGAGAGCCTGTGGGTCTACACCTGCTACCATTCACATGATTTGGAAGGACTGGACAGTTCATAGTGTTTGTCTTTTAGCTTTAAATCATTTCTGAGCCCTTTTTGTGTTGACAGCAGAGAGTGCAACATGAAAGGGGAAGATTGGATTAAAGGTGTTAAAACGTGATGAATCACAGATGGAGAGAATGACACTGGAGGGAACGGGCTGAAGTGAGGAGCTATCTGATTTTTTTTTTTTTTTTTTTTTTTTTTGTTACTGGTGGAGTGGAGCCTGCTCCCTTACCCCTCGACGCCATCTGCCATCATGTCGGAGCCCCTCTGCTCTGCGGCAATGGCCTTGGCGTCCGGCATGCCCACCCTCTCCAAGAAACACAGGGCGGGGTCAGCTCGCATCGAGTTGTACTTCTCATAGCCTGAAGAGGAAGAGAAGAAGAGTACGTGAGAAACTGAGACGTCTGGAGGTGTAGAAGTCACTTTGCAGGTTTCCATCTTAATTCTCCACTTTATATTAGGGTTTACTCAAACTGTGTGTCAAACAGGAACACGACGATGATGTAGGCGATCAAAACAAACTGTTTTTAATAACGTTATATACTATCGAATGCATAAATAACACATGGTATCATTTTAAACACGTGGTATCAAAAACATATCAGACTATCAATATCTTGACCGAAATCTGACGTGGCTTTAGTTACTGGTCAACACACACACGGCTAAAGGCAAACTCCAAGGAAGAAGAGTGAAAAAAGTTGTCTGTCTTGGAGACATGAAGCTACACAGTCCACCACACACACAGCATCCAATATTAAATGAAGGAGTAGACAAAAACAGCAGCAGAAGGGCAGACCCCAGGAGCCAGCTGCTGACAAGACAGACAGCCTGTGTGTGTGTGTGTGTGAGAGAGTGTGTGTGTGTGTGAGTTGATCCAAGTCAGCCTGCAGGTGCTCATTTATGAGAGAGAGGGAGAGAGAGAAGTGTGTGTCATGGCGTCTATGAAAGTGAGCTAGTGGGTCTGAGAAACTGTGTTTTTGTGTGCGTGTGTGTGTGTGTGTGTGTGTGTGTGTGTGTGTGTGTGTGTGTGTGAGTGAGTGTGTGTGTGTGTGAGTGAGTGAGTGTGTGTTTGTCCGTTAGGAGCATTCAGGCAGAACAGATTAGAATGTGCAGATCCTACTGAGACACATGGGGGAGGAGAGAGGGGGAGGAGAGAGGGAAGGAAGGAGAGGAGTGGGTGAGGAGGAGGAGAGGACAGGACCACACCACCTCTTCTTCATCCCTCCTTCCTTCCTTCTTCCTCTTCGTCACATTTCAATTACGAAAGATGTGACGTATTGTTCCTAACCACACACACACACTCTGCCCGCAGCCAAACGTTAATCATCAGAGCCTTTATAGGCCATCACTTGTGTGTGTGTGTGTGTGTGGGTGTGTGTGTGAGAGACACGCATTGTTGTGTGCCTGCGTGCAAGTCTACAAAGCTCACTGTGTGTGTGTGTGTGTGTGTGTGTGTGTGTGTGTGTGTGTTAGTCAGTCCCCCCCAAGGGCCTCCCTGGTGAATGAGGATTATGATTAACTATGGGTGAGCCCTTTTGTATTCCTGTGTGTGTGTATGCGTGTGTGTGTGTCCTAATTGAATCATAGAGGGTGGCAATGATGGAAAAATGACGACAATTATGTCAAATTAATATGAATGAGGGTTTATGTCTACACACTCACACACACACTTGGCCCTGTCAGTCTGACAGTGGGAGTCACATTCAGTCACCCAGTCAGCACCCGGGGGGGGGGGGGGACTTCTCCAAACAATTAGCTAATGGCTAAGAGCTAACGGCTAACAGAGAGAGAAAAGATTTTAAACTTTGACATTAGCTTTGTTTACGACATTAACACCTAGAACACACACACACACACTCGTATCCAGTAGTGAAACCAGCCATCAATCACACTTCGATAGCACACTGAGCCTGCCAGCTGCGTACCGCTATCGCCATGGCAACACCAATCAACCGGTGGCAGCAGAAGTGGGTGGGATGTGTGTGTGTGTGTGTGTGTGTGTGTGTGTGTGTGTGTGTGTGTGTGTGTGTGTGTGTGAGCCCTCACCCAGTTTAATGATGTGTGTGTGCATGATGCTTACTGGGTTGGAAGCCACTGGAGTGTGTCTGCGAGTGTGTCTGAAGGTGCTGACATGTTATCCGTATGTGTGTGTGTGTGTGTGTGTGTGTGTGTGTGATGTTCATTTTGTATTCACTGTGTTTTGGCTGCTATGTTGGAAGATGTGGATCTGTATGTACAGTGTGTGTGTGTGTGTGTGTGTGTGTTACCGTGTTTGAAGACTCCAATGAGCAGAGCTTTGTCGGCCTCGCTGTCCCACCAGTCAGCTGGGACCTCGGCGTGGAACGGCTGAGGAATCCAGATATCCAGCTCGCTGTGGCAGAGATAAACAGATCAGATCACTGATAATCAAACTAAACTGTTCGTGCTCAGCTCGCTTCGGTCTTGTGTTTCACTCCGAACAGAGGAACAAGAAAAACCAAGAGAGGGAATCAGATCATGAGCCAGATCATGGTGTTGTAATCGGACTGGAAGAGCTGTCAGCTGACGTGAATACATCTAAATATTTCTGCCTTTCCCTCTTTAAAACTACAGGAAGAAGGATCTAAACAGGATGTTCTGCTTGCTAGTGTCTGTTTTGTTGGCATGTTAACGTGAAAACTGAAAGTGAGAAGGATGTGACACAGGCAGTGTTTACAATCCAGTGGACCGGAGCTGTGATGCTTCAAAGAAGATCAAGAGCAGCGACGACCAAATCATTTCAGTTAGATAGATTTTGTTTGTCTTCTTACAAATGATCAAGACTCATTAGTGTTGATTGAATTTGAGAATCAAACCAACTATATGTTATTTGAATACAAAGTGAACTGAAATAAGAACAGCCCAAACTGATCAGCAGACCTGCTCGAGTCTGAACAACATGCAGCCCCACGAAAAGAACCTGTTTGAGAGGCGACACATGCAGGACTACGCTCACACGGAGAGTAAACAAAGCACCAATGAGCATCCTCGGCACCATGTGGGAGTTCATTAGGTAGAAAGCAGGGCACTGTTGCACCAGCAAACTCAAGTGTTGACAGATCATCAGAGTGGATATCCGGCATAGACTGGTTTATACTGGTATGAATGTGGTTCATCTCCACGAGCACAGACAGTTTGATCAGATCTCACTGTATTTTATGATCATGTCAGTTTGTAGGACTAAAACATGATGAATCTTACTGTTGACTGTTTCTATCAAACCCACCAGGAGTTTGTCAACGTTTATGAATTATTTTAGAACTTAGGAGTCCATGAAGTAATGACAAAAAAAAAGGAAATTCAACAATCCGAGTGTTTCCAGCTGTTTACTAGCATAACGCCCTTAAATCTCCAACAAAGCTATCAGCAGTCGAGTAGCATTGTGGGTAATGTAGGCCTTCTTTTGGCAAGTAATGTCAATAAAAGGCAGATTTATCTGTTTTAAACTGTCCATCACGACTGAAGAATGGAACAGCAGAGTAATGCTAAATCTGCAGACTGACACATGACATCACTCATCGCCCCCGTGCTCTCATTTGCTGATTTAAATTACGTCGAGGTATCTCAATTAAACTGACAGTAACTTACAAACAATATACACATGACTTCATAACACTACCAGTCCAACCAGAACCACTTATCTGGTCAACAGCAGAACTCTTCGTGCGTCTGAATGAGAATAATTTCAAGCTTTTTGCAGGACAGATTTTATGTTGTGGCACCAAAAAAACAAAAACAAATCCTCCATTATGGAAAGAAGGAGGTAGAAAATGGTGTTTCCAGCTAGTTATGGAGAGAAAGGGTACAATACACAATGGAAGCAGAAACACAGAGGGTGACAGGAGGAGAGAAGAAACCGGGGAAACAGTCCCTTATCTCTGCAAACAGCAGCATGCCCGGCCTTGGCAACACACACACACACACACGCGTGCGCGCCAAGACTGGCATGCTAAATCCCCCTGGCATATGTTGGCACGGTAGCACCCCGTATGCTCACGTCTGGCACACATACACAAATGCACGCACGCACGCACACACACACGGGTCTGTCACAGTAGCCATTGAGAGGGGAGAGGGGAGGGGAGGGGGGGCAGGAGAGATCAACATGAAGTGCACGTGCTCCACATTATAAATGCATTCACATCTGGGTGAAAGGGTGATGAGCGGGGGGTGAGGGGGGATGGGACATGATGAGAGACTAAAGTGCACTGCAGAGAGAGAGATGGACAGATGGCAAGAAGTGTGTGTGTGTGTGTGTGTGTGTGTGTGTGTGTGTGTGTGTGTGTGTGTGTGTGTGTGGTGAGACAGAAAGAGAAGGAGGAAAAAAAAAAAAAAAAAAAAAAAAACTGTCCAGGTGAGCTGGACAGTGGAGTTCAGGAAGGAGCTGGAGCTCGTCGGAGTGTGGAAGAAAAATTCTAAATGGGTCGAAACGATGAGAAAAAGCTCATCTCCCCTGATGAAGTAACTGTTGTATCTGTCAGAATAGGAACAACGCTGCCAAAGAGGCCACTAGAACAGACGGAAATACACCCTAGTAATAATTCATCACATATTCATATAAACATCCATCGACTCACTTTCAGGATGCATCCAACACATGAAAGCCTTTCGACTGTAAAACACCTCAAAAACACTCGGATAAGCTGGAGTGAATATCAGGCTGCTGAACTTAAACACGAGGAGGTTTGGACAAGCTACTCATCATGTAAGAGTGTGTCGACACAAAAGCTGGCTTTGTTTTTATAGATCACGTCACAATGAAGACATCAGCAGTGTTTTGCTCACCTCGAGTCAGCTCCTTCCAGGATGCGCTCGGCCTGGTCGCCTATGACTTCCTGTCGCAGGTAGTACAGCATCCTCACCCTCAGCAACACCCTACAGGAACAAGTCAGGAAAATGCTTAGACAAAAGATCTCATGATTATTTTCTTTATGCGTCACAGATTTTAACCAAGATGTTGGTTAGAAACTAATTAAAATGGACTTTAAAACAGATGTGTCATTGTTTCCCAGATGTGATCTTGACGTGTTGACCAGCATCCAAAACCCAAACAGGAAACAGAAATGTTTGGTACTTTTGCTGAATAAATATATTAAACCATTGATCAGTTTACATACACTGTTGAAGATTGGTTCCCTGTCGAGTGACAAACTGACTCATCGCCTGAGCTCTAAAGATGACACTTCTACAGTCATTTGACAACTGAAGTAAGTTGGGGATATGCTGTATTCTTCTAATACTCAATGATATCGAATATTTCATGAGCAGGAGGACAGTGTTCACTGCTGGGCTGACTCTACTGGATGATGTGCTGTATGAAGTGTGAACAGGATTTTTGATATAAAAATGACAGAAAATGTCCCGAGGATTTCCTCCGCTGAAATACTGGCTACATAGACTATAATTCATGACTGCGTCTCGGCGCCGTCGACTGCTGCTGATGATGAATTTTTTCGGTCAGATTTGATCTCCTGACATTGGAAACGCTGCTATCTGGGAGTTCTGCTTTACTGTAAACATTTGTCACCAGATTTGTCACTGGGATTTAATGCCAATAGCAGTGTTTGGAGCTGAAGACAGAGGGGGAGTGATGGGGGTGGTGAGGAGGGAGGAGGCGAGTGGGAGGAGCAGTGAGGGAGAGAATTGAAAGGACGGAGAGCTGAGCTGGAAGGGAGGGAACAGAAAGTTTGGAGAGGCAGTGAAGAGGAGGAGGAGGGGGTATAAAGACAGTCATTTGCAACTCATTCTGCGGTGTGTGTGTGTGCATCGATGGCATCACAACTTGCAGTGTGTGTGTGTTTGTTGGCAGGCTGTGTGTGCTCATCCATCAATGTGCCAGGCCTGATTAGCCACACAACGCTGTGCTCCAGCCTAGCAGATGGCACCACATAATCACCCCCAAGTGTGTGTATGTGTGTGTGAGTGTGCGTCTTTCACCCACTTCCAACAGGTCTGCCTGCCTAGCACCTGGCCTGGCACGTTGCCAGACACACACACACAAGCAAACAAACTTCCCCCCTCAAGAAGAAAAAAATCTTGGAATTGAATCTGGAGGGCAAGGAAGCATATCTCCCTGACAACAGGAGAGGGAGCTGACCACAGAGCGTGTGTGTGTGTGTGTGTGTGTGTGAGAGAGAGACAGGGAGGCTGCTGTGTCTGGTTCAAGCCAGCCTCAAGCCATCATCCTGCCACTTGTGTCCATGTCCCATTAGTTCTGTGTCCATCATGTGCACACTTCTCTAACTGCTGTGTGAATGAGAGACTTACTTGTTACAGTGATGTTTCAGGTGTCTCTTGTAGCTATCCTCTTGCAGTAAGTGGTCGGGATTGCAGCTGGCCAGCCAATCAGCTCGTGGGGTCTGTGGAGGCGGGGCCGGGGGCTTCCCCTTCTTGCCCTTCCTGCCTCGAGGGACCGGGGTGGAGAGACCTGTAGGAGGAAAGAAGGTGGTCAGAGACTTCTACAACTCCGACATGTCCAGGCTCAGAACTCCAGTTTGTCATCTTTAAAACCATTCAGCCAAGATTTTGCTGGGGTCAGTTATCAGGTCAGGTCGCTCTGGATGGCATGAGGTGTCTGACCTCAGTGTCCGAAATGTGTCCGTACTTCTGGAGAAGTTTCGCCTCCATTTTATTTGTGTGGCTTTATTTGTTTGGACATTTGGTGTGAAATGGTCTGTAAAACTCAAGAATTAACTAATGAGCAATGAAAGAGGCAGTCCACTGTGCTCACACAACTTCAGCCAGAATCCGTATAAGTCATTATTCTAATTATTTTTCAGCCACCTATCAGCGCTACATTTTGAGATTTTAAAATAAGTTCAACAATTAGCCCATCACTGTATCCTCAGTGTGCCTATAGAGTAATCAGGGGTGGGTGTGTGTGTGTTACCTGAGTGGTTGGTCAGTGTCTTGGTGGTCCCGTCTTCGCTCGGTGTGATCAGGTCCCAGATGAAGCTCTTGATGTTCTCGTCGCCGCGGTAATGCAGCAGGCAGTAGGCCAGGAGGGCTCGGCAGATCTTCTCCACGTCGGCCTCCTTCAGGGGGCGCTTGAAGCGGCCGTGAGCCAGGATGTCGCTCCATCGACCCCAACTGAAGACGGGAAGACAAGCCCGTCAGCGCCACACATCCAAGATTTAATACTGAACATTTGTTCAACAGTATGCAACATCTAGAAAACGTCCATCTTCTTTTGGTGGTTTCAGAACATTGAACACACACACAGGTCTCATTACGCATTTTACCAGCCTGTTGATTTAACCATTACTGTCACGCTAACTAGTGCCACCCGGGCATCCCTCTGTGTGTGTTTCATGGATGACAGCCCAACCCCCCCCATCCTCCTCCACCACCACCTCATCCTCCACCTCTGGAGACTGAGCGACCATCTAGGCTGACGTGGTGGACAGCATCTCTTACACTGTCTTGTTCTCAACTCAGACATTTCCGCCGCTGCTTCCCAATCTCCACTGAACCGTGTGAGCCAGTCTCAGTCTGAATGATTTCAGACAGGGCAAAATGGTGGATGAGGGCGAGAGAAGAGAGGAAGAAGGGAGAGAGTGAGAGAAAGATGGATGATGGGAAAAGACAACAGAGAGCTGAGCAGTGTGGACAGACCCAGTCAGACAGTGTGTTTTTGTGTCCTACAGCCTCGGGCCACGAGACTAGACTGTAACAACAACAACGCTGACATCTCACCACACCACCACTCTTTCTTACACACACACACACACACACACACACACACACACACACACACACACACACCAAGTCAGCCGTGAAAATGGATGGGCTCGCCCGATAATCACTATCTGTGGTAAGTGTGTCAATTTGCCTGTGTGTGTGTGTGTAGATGCTCTACTGTCACTGTACAGAGCTTCACTGTGATTGGAGCACGGAGCAAAAAGGGGGAGGGCGCTTACAGAAGGTCGATTGTGTGTATGTAAATGACAAACTTGTGTGCACTAGATCAGAATCAGGTTTAATGCAAAGCAGGTTTTCACAAGCAACGACCTGGCCTCGCTGTTTTCATGCACGGCCATGAATTAGTAGAAAAATATGAAGGAATATGAAAGTCAAGAAGCAAAAATAGAAAACAGATATTCAGAAAAATATGTCTAAGTTATTTAAGTAATGAGCACTGGCGGCCGTGAGTCCAAAGATTTCTTGTCAACTACATCACTGCATCCATGAACTCGTGTCGCTCTTTCACACACAGCACACACATTATCTGAGGGATGAACACCACCCATCCACCACAACCTCAACTTCTCTTCTGTTGCATTGTCTACTTCACTAATGTTTTGTTCCTTTCATGTTTTTAACCATTCAGAGCTGCTCCCAGGGGAGGTTTTTTTTAAGTTGTGTGAAGGTTTTAATTGCATTTGTATTATTTTTCAATATGTCTTTGATCTTTCCTTCACATGCATAGTCGTCCGCATAATTAAAGGAATGTTCAACACTTTGGGAAACATCACCGAGGGTTAAGTGGAGCTAATGCCAGCAGCCGGTTAGCTTAGCTTAGCATAAAGTCTGGGAATAAGGGGAAACAGCTAGCGTAGCTCTGGCTAAAGGTAACAAAGACCACCCACCAGCACTAATTAACATGTTACATATCCCATTTAATTAACCTGTCCTAAATCCAGTGCCTTCTTGGCATTGTGACGCTGCTCAGTGAGCCAAGAAAACTTGTGGTTTCTAAATTTAGGTAAAAATATGAAATGTAAAGTGTTAATAGGAGAGCTTTAGGTTAAATAATTGACTGAAGTCTGATCTAAATATAGAAATAAATGAACAAGCCAGTAGGAAACATCGTTATTAGTCTGGTTTTTGAGTGTGTGACTGACCCATAGACTAGCAGGTTCTTCTCCACTCTGAAGCACTCGGATCGGGGGTACCCCTGGGCTTTGTCCTGGGGCCGTCGCGGTTTGGATGAGGGTTTGCTCGGCTCGTCGTCGTCGCTCTCCAGCTCGGAGAACTCCATCATCTCGTCCTCTTTGACGCTGCTGTAGTGCCGCGTCTGCTTCCTCACCCTCGGCGTGTCGATCACCAGCGTGTTCTGGGGACGGATTCAATGGAAATGTTAGTCGGTGTACTTTCGCGGACTGCACGTTCTTCCCTCCTGGAATGTTTTTGTAGTGTTTGGTTTCACTTACAGATGGCCTGAAATCCAACAACAACAATATGCAAAGTGCCTTCTGCTTTACTGCTGTGGAGTGGCCTGTTTGTACATTTCTTGTATATTCTGAATCGTATGATGAGTGAATCCTGTGAATACGTGGCGTCTTCTGTACAAAGTCTGATTAATTGGATATTTGGCCCTCTGTGTTTCACTCCTAATGCTGAGAAAATTGGTGCCCGGCTCAAACATAAACTGGCATTAATTATGTTGTCTAATGAATTAAATTTTTGTTCAATTAATTTGATTTCTCCCCCCCCTCAAAATCCTATTAATATGCGCAAACAGGGCAGTAGTTAGTTCCACAATTATCACAGAGCGCTACCGTCATTTCCATTTTAAGATCACACAATAAGAAATCCCAGGGGAGCGGGCCGCATTCACGCTCGTGGAGCTGGATTAAGTGTTCCAGTGGAGGGTCCTCCACAAGAGAGGCAAGCGAGGGAGGCGAGGGACCAGGAGGGACAAACACACACGAGAAAGAAAGTGAACAAATATGGAGGGAAGGACGAACATAAAGATGCCTGTTAGGCTGAGCACTGTGTGTGTGTGTGTGTGTGAGAGAATGTGCCCGAGCTTGGCTTTGTGTGTATGTCTGTGTCTGTGTGTGTGTGTGTGAGCACTAGCCTAAGTGATATCTCTGTACCCTCCAGGCATCTGCGCTCTGTTAAGTGGAGCTAAGCAGCTTACTCTCTCTCGCTCAAACACACACACGAGAGCAGGGAAACATGGGTAATTAAGGAAGCGAGGAGATTCCCAACTGTCAATATTAATCTCTCTCTCTCTCTCTCTCTGCTTCCCTCCTGATCTTTCTGTCTCACTTTCCTCCTCCTAGCTTGTAGTGCTGACTAATTACCACTGCTAGTCCCCTTTCCATATGGGGACACCACCAAGTGTGTGTGTGTGTGTGTGCACGCACCGGCACAGTGTGATTGTTGCCTCTAAATTGCAGGTGTTTACAGTATGTACGTGTGTGTGTGTGTGTGTGTGTGTGTGTGTGTGTGTGTGTGTGTGTGTGTGTGTGTGTGTGTGTGTGTGTAGTACCCGTCCATTGATGGCGTCCAGGTCCAACTCGGCCTTCTTGGCCCATTTCTGCCAGAAGTCCGGATCCTCCAGAGAAATGTCTGTCCGGTTTCCTGTAGCAACAAAACTGGCCTGCAGCCGAGAGGAAGCGGGTCATCACATGTTCAGAGATCATCACAGGCTGAGTGAAGGAGGACAAAGGTGTTGTTCTGTCTGTACCTTAGCAAAGGTGGAGCCCTTGCCCTCGGACTCTATGGTGATGGTGTGGGTTCGCCTCTGGAGGATCTGGTCGATGTCTTCCTCGCAGAATTTGGAGCCTTCGTCTTCCTCGTCCATCAAAGCTCCGTACGCCCCTTTTCTTAGAAGGTCCTCAATCTCCTTCTTGGACAACTGTTGGACCTGGACCAGAAACAATAACATTTTATTCCATGACAAATTAAACAATCAATATGAAGGTATGCGTGTGTTGTGTCTCACCCCGCTGTTGGCATTCTCTCGCCCACTCATGCTCTGGAGGACGGCCTTATCAAGGCCCAGCTTTAGACTGGCCTTGTCGAACATCTCCCTCTCGTAGCTGTTCCTGGTGATCAGGCGGTAGATCTTGACCGCCTTGGACTGGCCGATACGATGACACCTAGCCTGTGCCTGGAGGAGGACGCAGTCAGAGAGTCAGAAACTGTTCTGCAGCGAGTATACATGAGTACAATCAGCTGGAGATGTGCAGGAATCTTTATTGCAGCCAAAGCACGGTGCGGTTCGTACCTGCAGGTCGTTCTGAGGGTTCCAGTCGGAGTCGAAGATGATGCAGGTGTCTGCCGCAGTCAGGTTGATGCCGAGTCCTCCGGCTCTTGTGCACAGCAGGAAGACAAAGCGGTCCGAGTCAGGTCTGGAGAAGCGGTCGATGGCTGCCTGACGCAGGTTACCGCGAACTCTGCCATCGATGCGTTCGTAGGGATATCTGGACAGAGCGGGAGGACGGTGAGTGTGTGTCGGCAGCATCATGACAGTCAACATGAACAAGAGCTGTTTTCATTTATGTATCAATGATGCAAGATGATTCATTTTATAGTTAAATTACTTTTTTTTTTTTATTTTTTTTTTTTTAAATCCAGCCATGTCTTTAAGGTAAATATAAATTCATGTCTACATGTCCGACTTCTCCTCTCACCGTTTCTGGATGAGGTAGTCCTCCAGGATGTCCAGACAGCGGACCATCTGACTGAACACCAGGACTCTATGTCCGCCAGCCTTCAGTTTGGGCAGCAGCTTGTCGATGAGCACCAGCTTGCCAGCGGCCTGGATCATGGCTTGGAGCGCCATGTCCGGTATGTCCGTCCCGTGGGAGTCCCTGAACTCCTCGGCAATTTTCTCTTCCGCTCCTGCACGGGGGAGAACATTTTGTTCAGGACACAAAAAGATGATCTGTCCAATGTCGAGGTTTGGTTTGCAGTCACAGTTAATCATTTCATTTTGGAAGCGTGTGTATACCATTGATGAGGTAGGGGTGGTTGCAGCATTTCCGCAGCTCCATCATTGTGTTCAGGAGGTTGGGGACACTGGATCCTCCACCGCCGCCTCCGCCTCCTCCTCCTCCTGCACCTCCTTTGGACAGGAAGGAGAAATTCTTCTCCAGAATGGCCCGATAATATTTCTTCTGGATGTTGGTCAGCTCCACCTGACAACAACAACAACAATAACAGGGTTAATAGTTAATCAACAGATTCTGACAGGTGAGAGTTTTGAGAGATCTACGACGAGAGCTCCTACCTCAATGATGGTCTCCTCTTTAGGGGCCAGGTTCTTCTCCACATCCTCCTTCAGTCTTCTCAGCATCATGGGCTTCAGAATGCCCTGCAGTTTTTGAACCTAAGACAGACACACACACACACACACACACACACACACAGACGGCAGACGCAATGTTAACTCTTCATTCAGTGGGCGATCATGGGGAAAAGGACGCCGCGCTGACTCGTCCGTTTACCTGTTCTTCAGTCTTAAGGTCTCCAAATTCAGTCATGAACGTCGGCTCAGACGGGAACCGCTCGGGCTCCAGGAAGTTGAGTAAGCTAAAGAGCTCCTCCACAGTGTTCTGGAGCGGAGTTCCTGTCAACAGAACTTTGTGCTCCTGGAGGAGGACAGGAAAGAAATATTTAGAGTTTCCAAAATAGAAAGCAGGATGTCTTGAGCCACAAAGAAGAGCAGGGAGGGATTGTATTAGCGTGGCACCGGGCCAAATTCAACTCGGGAGATTCTACAAGACCTCGGGAAAAAAAAAATCCTCAGAGACAACACATGTTTTATTTACATCAACATGACTCAGTGCTGCCACATCTCTCAAACTACTGAAGTGTAGACTTTTTAAGGCCTTCACCTCAGATAGTATTACCTCTAAGACTGTGTGACAAACCTTAAGAATAATATTTACTCCTCCTTTCTTCTTCACCACTCACCATGTCCATCATTTTGAGTCCTTCCAGTAGTTTGCAGTTTCGGTTTTTGAGGCGGTGGGCCTCGTCGATCACCACGCAGCGCCACGGCACACTGCGAAGCTCCGGACAGTCAGTCAGAATCATCTCAAAGGTTGTGATCAACGCGTGGAACCGATACGCTCCCTTTATTACCTTACCCTGGAGGGATGAGGACAGAAAGAAAGAAAGGGTCAAGAGTGAAAAACTAAACGACTCCAAACTATGTGAGAAAACATGAAGAGAAGCTCTGAACTGGAGGACACTCCGACCATTTACAGTGCTTTGGTGTGTTCACCTTTTCATTATCTTCAGAGAGGCAAACCTCCATGTTTCATACCTGTCCTCTTTGTTCCTTATTTTTCCTTATTCACTCACTTATGATCTAAATCTGTCAGCCATCCAAGACTAACAAATACACAACGTAGGCTGGGAGTGCTCCACGCAGCTGCTGCGTGTCCTCTGTCTGCTGTGAATCCAGCGTTGCAGGAATGAAGGACACACTGTGACCTTGAGGATTACCTCAGCCTGAATTGGGAATGAGCGGTAAAGCAAGGACACCACTACCCCAGCTTATTTCCTTCACTGTGGCGGGGTGGGGGTGGGGTAGGGGGGTTAGCTGAGATGTTAGCAGCATTGTACGATGGCAGCTTACGGTATATGGCTTACGGCTAGAGGGCTGTAAAGAGCTTATACAGCAGCAGAGGAGCACTGTCCATCCCTAGCTGGCTGAAGATTTTCCCCTGACTTAGGAGGGTGTTCAGATCTGCTGACTGTCTCGCACAGCGGCATCTCATTTCATCTATTCCACAGCCGTGAGCTCATCACTCTCACACAGAGCTGCTGAGAGGACGCGTTACACATTCTGTTGACTTCTTCACTCCATTCCAAATCTATACCCAGCTTAGTTTTATGCAGAAACATTTAGAGAGACAGCCTGGAGAAGACATCGAGACGGCTAACTGAGCTAATGAAACATGGATGATCACGTTCAATAGACTTTCCTATAGCGGTGCAATCTTAAGTCACATGAAAATGAACATTTTATGATTTATAAACACAACTTCAATCATATTTTACTGTTGCCATGTTTCCTTCCTGCATTTTCTGCTTGGTCAACATCATCAAACTGCACGTCTGTTCACTTCCTGTCAACTCTTGAGGTCATGTTAGTCACCTCCGACCTCACTGATCACCTTACTGCGTCTTCATCCTTAATTTAGTTACTTCTCTTTTCACATTTAGCTTCGTTAGCTCTGACATTAGCCTGTAATTCACAGCTTAGCTAAAGTTGAGTCTTTATTTTTACACTCTGTTTGAAGAGGTGCCAGCTCGTGAAAGCGAGCGGTGAAGTCCCGACCTCGTCGCTGGATAAGGGCTTTAAATTGTGTGTGTTCAGCTGTATGTGAATATAGTGAAGGCTCACAGAGCAAAAAGTCTGTAGGGCTGACACTCCTCATAAACCTCACGGCACTTTAATTCATTTTAGTAGGCGCAGAGTAACTAAATTAAGGTGGAAAAGGCTCTGTAAGGTGATCGCTGAGGGAGGAGGTGAAGAAAAGTTACTGTGGAGCTGACGGGAAGCAAAGAAAAGCAGAGCGCAGAAAGTACACAATTATTGATCAAGCATTAATTCAGGCTGCAGGACAGATCTGTCTCGTCCCGTTTACCTGTGCATCTCTGTAGTACATCTCGTAGGCCTGGATGGTCTTGCGGCTGGCCTGGCTGCCGTGGTAGACCACCACGTTGAGCTCGGTCCAGGTCCTGAACTCCCTCTCCCAGTTGGGGATGGTGGAGAGCGGAGCGATGACCAGGAATGGCCCCTCAATGCCCTTCATGTAAATCTCATAGAGGAATGTGATGGACTGGATGGTCTTTCCGAGACCCATCTCGTCAGCCAAGATACAGTTACGTCTGCGGAGGACATGATGATGTGTGAATGTGAGGCTGACGAAGGATCGGCTTCTCTATTTCAGGGTTGCTAAACCGACGAAGACCTCGATGCCCGCATGCCAGGTACCACAGACTACTGGTGACAGATCATCGCCATCATCTAAAGGATGATCGAAAGACTTTTCCCCTTTTGGTTCATTAACTCTGATTTTCCAAAATCCGTTTTCCACTCAGTGATCTGATGCAGAAAACTGTGTGAGACGAGCTGGAAAACACTCTAAGTTGCTGGAAAAGCGACCTGTCATTCTCGAGAGCTTTGACTGGATTCCTTCATTTTCCAGGCCTGGAATTCAGCTCTAATACTTTAATGATATTCCAGAAAATCCATGACTAATATCCACCCTCAAACAGCAAGACTGCGGGCACATGTGCGTCTGTTTGAGCTGCTCAATGAAGGTTTGTGTCTCTTATGGTACAGTCAGCGTACATTTCATGCTACAGTGCCACTTAATGTCCACTTTAGATACTAAATGAGGTGTTGTCACATGCGCGGGGCCTGGCAGCAGCAGTTTGGGGACTCATTCCGTCAGAATAAAGTTAACAGTGACTTACGAGTTGTACCAGTTGAAGGTTAGCCAGTTGAGGCCTTCCAGCTGGTATTCCCTGAGTGCGTTGCCGTTCCTGTATTCCCTGGAGCCCTCCAGCTTTTTCCAGTCGGCTGCAGGAGGCCGATCCTAGACACACGTGATATTATGAGAGGTTATTGTCTTATACACAGGACTGCGGGTTAGCTGAATTTTGATGTTTTGGTCATTGGGATTCATCCTGAACGTCTGCCACAAACGCCTGACATCTGTGGAGACGTTTCTGTGTTATCAGCCATGCTGATACACATATGAATATATAAATATTCCAAATATTGCCTCTGCATGAAGAAGCATTGCTACGGCCCTTGAGGAGAAACAGTAGGCAGTAGTTAAATAGATGGACACAGGGAGAGAAAGGAGTGATGGATGGAAAAGACCACAGCCAGTCAGCTGCTTCTGTTCAGCATTAAACACACTGTTAGTGGTTTGGCCTGGCCACAAGAGTAGGGCGTGTGTGTGTGTGCATGTGTGTGTGTGTGAGCGAGTGTGTAAGACCACAAGAACGTGGCCCTGTGGAGAGCAGTTAAGGGAGCTGTAAATCTGGAGGAGGAAGGAGCCGGCAGCAGGCCAACACACACAAACACACACGCCTACAGGGAGGAGGCTGGGAGACCGATGGAAACCAATGAGCATTCACACACACACACACACACACACTTACCACTCTCTTAGTGTTGGGTGTGCGTGCTGTGATGCGTTCATATTCCTCAATCTTGGACTGGTCGATGTCGGCCTTCAGCTCCCAGGTGGAGTCTTCGTAAGGCAGGCTGCACCATTTCACCAGATATAAGGTCACCGTCTGAATGAACACACGCGCACACACACACACACACACACACAGAGCGACAACAGGGAGGTTTGGTGAGTGTGTGTGTGGTGAGAGAGAGGGAGAGGCTCAAACCCATGAAAGATGACAGGAAGAGATCAAAGCACCTCTCCGTTTTCATCTGTGCTCTCTGAAACATCCAGGACGCGGTCCACCTCAACATAGTCCGGGTTAAAAGGCTCATCATCCATCTGGAAGAGAGAGAGAGAAAGAGAGCGAGGAGAGTTTTACTGTTAGAGAGCATGATCAGGGCGAGGCCACGCAATGTCATGTTTACAAAGAAACCTGATGTGGTTTGAAGCGTCTCCCACGACTGTGGATCTATGGATGCTGGAGATAAACGATCTCATCATTGTCACTTGGTTCGAGTCCTCAGATCAGTGTGAGGTTGAGGACCAAGATAATGGTGCTGATTGTAGTGTGGAGTGGCAGGCTCACCTCAGTTATGAAGCTGTTGAGCTGTTGCTTGGCCTTGAACCGCTTGACCTTCTGGTGGATTCTCTTGTCTTTCTCCAGCTCCTCCAGATCTGCCCAGCGACAGTGGAGGTACGAACTGAGACAGAAGAGACACAGAGACACTGAGCGAGTCGCATCGAAGCCAGGGAGCTCTGGAGAGTTTGTAGGATGTACTATATAGACTGGTCATGATGAGTGAAGTTAAGGTTTACAGAGGCTGGTGGATGGGTGAATGAACAGCTGTAATTTGTAGGTCAGTCGTCTAAAAAGTGTGCCACAAAGGGTGCTGCTGCAAAAGTGATCAAAGAAAATCAAAGTGAGGAGCTGCAGCCCAAGAACCCAAAGTGTTCACATGTTAACGTATGTTTAATGTATGGAAACAATCTACCTGCTGTCAAAGGGAATAAACCTCTGTGGGTCCTCAACATGTATTTTGTGTGCCGTCACTTGACTGAAATAATTACTCCATTCACAGAAAATTCATCAGACTATTTTGAGATTCACTGAAAGGTTCGAGTCATTTTTTATGGGGGTGTCTGACAGTAAAGAGGCAGAGAGGGGCTGACATAACTGGAACCCAGCTCTATGTTCTCAAATGTGAAGATTTGAAAATTTTAGTTTTATAGCTTGATAGATAGTTTCGATTTCAGAGTTTCTTGGACTTGATCAAAAAGCAGCAGCTGACTGTTGAATGTAACAAAAGCGTGGTCGTGATTATTTGAACTGTCGCCAACAGAGGAGAACACTGGACCATGAAGAGAGGGAGCTTAAATCACCATTTTTTTTGCTGTCCAAACTGCAATCTGATGAGTGTGGACAGCTCCGATGACCACTATGCCAAACAAAAACAGCACGTGTTTATGTCTGTCTGTACTATTACCACTGTGTTACTGACGCACGAGTCACCTCGAGGCTTTCACGTTCAATACACTGAGCTTTCATACTTATGGACCCATGGACACTATGGGTGTGTGTTGAGAATAAATCTAAAAAAAGGAGGAAGCCCTGCGGTGAAAGACAAAAGAGGTGGAGAGTGAGAAAAAAAAAAGAATAAAATGGCGAGTTACTCACAAGCCCTTGAACTTGACATAGAACTCCTCCACCTCCACTTCATCCCCCGACTCCAGCTGAAAAGAAGAAGAGAGAAAAAAAAAAGGTTAATAATCAGAGTAAATATAGCAGCTGCATGGTGAAAGAGCACGAGCGGCTCGTCATTGTTATACAACATGTGGTTGAATTAGTGAAGTGGCGCAGAAGGAGCCTGTACACCAGTTTCACACTGACGTGTCAGTCAACACTGAAGCTCGCTCTGCTTGACATCCTTGCGCTGCGGGGAAGGATTGTTTCATTTCAAGCTCGCCGGTCACAAAAACAAAAGAGCGACGTGAAGGAAGGTCGGAACATTTGGAAACATTTCAGAGGATTTTTGGAGGAAAATATGAAGGAGTGTGACTTCAGACGTAGAAACAGATTCACGGTCACAGCGTGTGAAAGGGGAAATACCCAAACAGTGGCTCCTTCAAGCACAGCCGTCCACTTCCATTCACCATTACTACTGCAACACACACACACACCAACCATGCTACTACTACTGTAATGCCATGAATCATCAATCACACACACACCCTGCCTGAGGAAATGCTAGCTTGGAGTCTGGCGTAGCTAGCGTTGTGGTTTTGGCTATGTGCCAAGCCCGGGGTCAACTCTGAATGGAGCTGCGAGGGTGTGTGCGTGTGTGTATGTGTATGTGTGTGTAGGTGGTGGGGGGGTAACCCATTGGCAGCTGGCGAGCAAAGGAAAGTTGGCTGGTGACTCTGTGTGCACGTGTGCGTGCATGTGTTGGCTCAGGGATGAGCTTTCTTTAGACAAGCCGTCTAAAACAAAGCACGCACACACACACACACTGAGCTCCAAGCACACACGCGTACTGAAATATAAGAACTCTTGTCTCCACTTACCAAGCGAATACACGCTGTCTGAGCTTGTGTGTGTGTGTGTGTGTGTGTGTGTGTGTGTGTGTGTGTGTGTGTGTGTGTGTGTGTGTGTGTGTGTGTGTGTAATCTGCTTAGGCCAGCTGTGGAGTGGCTAATCAGATGACGTAAACCATGACTCGGGCCAGCGTGTCCGTGTGTGTGTGTGTGTGTGTCTATGTGTCTCACCTGTTTCTTGCCAGTGCGCAGGCCCATGATCTTCTCCACGACGGGCCCCTCGGCCTCGACTACATCCTGGAAACACACAGAACAAACAAAGAGTTGGAGCGTCGTCCGGCCTCATCTGGCTGTGATACACACTCTCTCTAAACAAGTTCAAGTTCACAGTGTGTTAAGAGCGAGCAACTATTTCTGCATTTATAAAAGCTGTGTGACACTCTTTTTTTTGCATCTTATAATCATTTTTCATGAATCCAGAGCCAAACTTCCCGAGCTAACTTTGGCCTTGACATGAGCAGCCATGCAAGATTGTTTCCTAACTTAAATACTGACTTCATCTTTGATCTGAATCTGAGCAGACATTGGATGCCAGCTTTCAGTACTGAACCATTTTTGATAAACGGTGCAGCGGATGCGTTTCAAGGAGTGTCAGAGTACTGATCCAATCTGATATGGACAGAGTTAATATTTGAGAAAATATGAGAAATCGTTAAAAGCTTTTAGTTACACATTCCTACAATGCACTGTGTTTTTGACAGGGCGTAACAGATCAAATGTAAAATTTTATGTTATAAAAAATATAAACACTTCTTTCTTCTCTGCACACAAAGGTTTATTTCTCTCTAATTATGTTCAATGTCTATGTTAGCGCCATGACAATCCATCACCTGACCGGTGTGGTGCCGCTCTACAATGTGCACTTTATTTCAAACTGAGGATCACCGGCCCTCCTCTGCCTCTGAGTATGTGATGATGCAGTACATATTGTTGACATCACAGATACACTACAGGTGGGAATGTCTGCAAATACTCTTTTCTTTCTGTATTCATAATCATAATCATGCCTAAGCTCTGATAATAAACTCTTTCCATTCATATCTATGACAGGAGCCTCGGCTGTACCTGTTGATGTGATGATGACGACGGGGACTTGGGTGCTGGCGAGTCGTCGCCGCTGTCATCGTCCTCTGAGATCTTAAACTCCAGATCCTCGGTGTACCTCTTCCTCTTCACTTGACGGCTGGAGCGACGCTTCTGTTGGACGGAGGAGAGGCCGGAAGGTGTAAACGCACACGACAAACACACGGACAAAGAAACACATCTGAATGTGTAGTGACACTCTACACGTCTGCGCTACATTACGCCACATTAAACAAGATGGAGAGGAAACAGCAGCACTGTGTGTTCTGATCCTTCACCAGGCCGCCCTCTTCCAAGAAAATACGTTCGCTATTCATTATTCTCTTCCATATGGTGCGACGTGTTCTCCATATTGACTTTGAAGGAAACATCGGCCAATTTGTTTTGGCTCAAAATTGTTGCCAAAGAGTGGGAAAAACCTGCTGCAGCGGACGGGCTAAAGAGGACACGCTGCTGCTGAGGTGCTGCCCTGTTTGAATGAGAGCCACGGCTCTTTACGCAGCTAATAGCCAGATGCTACTCTTCACATGCTCGCACAAATTACATTTGCATGGAAAATCTGGTCCAAGTTCAGCTTGTTCCTGCAAACAGCATCTACACAGAACCAGCTCTCCAAAAGTATGTCCACACTAAATACTCAGAGGGGGGTTCAGCTGTGTTTAAGAAAAGGAGCGTGCAGCAGGTGAAAAGTTGCTGATGGTGCGCACTTGGCAGAGAGACCAGTCTGCTTGTTCTGTCAACAAACTGGTTTACAACACAAACAGTAGACGCCTCCCGGCTCTCGGCAGGCTGTGACGCAGAGGGATCTGCAAAGATTCATGGCTTTTTTGGTGGAGCGGCGCTGCGACGCAACGTGAGCCATGACTTTGTCGGGTTTTTTCTGATGCCTGGAAAAAGTTTCTCCAAAAAAAAACTTTCAGCTCGTACCTGCACACCATCGTCGTCGTCATCTTCAGGAGGGGAGGGGGGTGGAGACTTCACCTCCACGTCGTCGCTGACTGACGACTCCCTCTTCCTCTTGGAATCCTTCTTAGCAGCACTAGCCCCGCCCTCTGCCTCCACCTTCTTACTGCTGCGGGAAAGAGAAGAAAAAACAAAAAAAAACAACAACTTAATATTCAGGAAAAAAAACAGCAACAAAAGACCACTCCTCAGAGCACCACCTCTATTACAGTTTACACACTATACGGCAGCATTCGTGTGAGTGTGAGTGTGTGTGTGTGTGTGTGTGTGTGTGTGGTGTCCCAGGGCGGTCGCCATGTTTGATTTATCCATTTAGAAATCATTAGTGTGCCTCAGGCTCTGGCACACAGGGGGTTAATATGATGAAAGACTGCGAGGAGGAGGAGGGGGGGATAGAGAGATACAGGCAGAGGGAGGGAGTGAGTGAGAGAGAGACAGGCAGACAGAGAGAGAGAGAGGGACAGAAAGAGAGAGGCCCCAGAGAGAGAGAGAGAGGGGAGGGGGAGGGGTTGAAAGGCCCCCAGGCTTCCTCTAATCTCTGGCATGGAAAGAAAGAGGAGCTGGCTCTGTGTGTGAGTGTGTGTGCGTACACACCACAGAGGAAGACAGGAGGACTCTCAGCAGCCCTCTTCTGTCTCTCTCAGCACTCGGTTACTTTACAGTCACAGAGAGGATGGCGAGGCCGCTCCACACAGGACTGCTTGTGTACTCCAGCCATAATTAGGGCTGAGACCTGACAGTGCTGCATCAAAATCCAGTGCGGAATCTGCTTATCAAACCTGAGGCCTTCCAAATCCACTGATTAAACCTGCTTAGGGTTAGCTTTGTGAGTAACCGAACCTGCAGCTCCAGCCTCACGCTGACCAGAGCGTGGATTCACAAAATATGAAGTGCTGATCCACGGTGCGTGACACTGAGGGAAATATCACACTGAGGGACATTAAAGATCGTTTGAGGCGCGTCGAAGTTTAACTTAACATTCTGAAACTAAGACCACGTGACCAGCTTCTGTTGGTGTTGTTGGTTCGACTCGACGTGGAGCCGTCGTTTCCGCTGCTCTCTGCCCGCTTTAGGGAACAAGTCCTGGATCTGCACTTAAGCACTGCTGCTGCCTCTTTGCTGGCGTGTTATTACTTCCGCGCGCTGTGTTTTCTGTGCCATTTGTCTGTCAGCAGGTCTACAGAGAAACTACTGCTCCCGTTTTCATGAAACTTGGGTGGATGGATGTAGTCTGGGCCAGCTGCAGAAGCCATTCAGTTTGAGAGTGGATATGAACAACAGGGCAGAAAGACAAAGTCTCACTTTTCTAACACTGTGACACAGATCAGCTGTGATACAGACAGTGGTTGTGTTTGTTGGCCTTGGTGGAGGTGTGCACTCTGACAGCCCTTTGAGTTTTCACATTAAAGTGACAGAATTTCTTCTCACACTGTCTGACCGACAGCTTCACATGAAAACAAATTCCTATGGGAGCTAACGCTGATTAGCTACCGCTGAACACTGCCAGCAGTTAGTGTTTGTGCTCTGAAGGTCGCTAATAATCAAAGAGCGCAGAGAGATCCATGGACTTTTCAGACACGACGGAATTGGTGCGCTTGCCGGTTCAGCGGTTCAAAGTTCCACCAGGAAACGTGGCGTGGCTAAAGCCACTAAAAAAAAAAAAGAATGTTTTAGTAGCGTAGTGCGGTCGCTGTCTGTCACAGAGAGACACCCATGGCCTGTTGAGGGGGACGCACGTCTTCGTCTTTGCTGTTGGCTGAAGTTCAGCTGAACTCTACGTGATGAAAATGGTGAATTTGCGCATGTGTGTTTTACTTCAACGTTTCATAAGAGACTCCCGGGTGTTCTGTAAACCTGGAGCTGGATCCAGAATGACACACACTATCCCGACCCAACACAGCCACAGTGTTCACTTTACATGCATTAAAACATATTCATGATTATACATTCAGACTACGAGGAGACAATGTGCTGCACTGACTGACGCTACAGCACAGCTCGCTGTGTTCTCATGTGTGCTGCCTCTCCCCCATGTTGCCCTCTGTAGTACTGTATCTCTCTCTGCTGCTCTGTGTCTATGTCGCTCGGCCTGTCTCCCTCCTGCTCGCTCGCTCTCTCTCTCTCTGTGTCTCTCGCCCCCTCTCTGTCCCTGGGGCCCTTCTCCTTTCATCCTCACGCCAAGAGCAATCACCATCTCCGTGGTAACGGCTGGTCATGTGACCTGCACCTGTTCCTCTGGCTGGTCGCCACACGCTGGAGCCATCTGGCCACACACACGCGCACAGACACACACACATACACACTTCTCCACTTGGCTGACTCCCCTCTCTTCCTCCGAGCTTCTTCATGGCCTCACATCTCTTCCCTTCATCACCTCCACAACTCCTCCTGCTCCGTCCATCTCTCCGCTTTTCCTCTCTCATTTGTGAATATTGGACTTCAGGGTCAGGTCCACACACACACACACACACACACACACACACACACACACACAATGAATGTTAAAGCTGCAGTCACACAGCAGCTTTAACATTCATTTAGCTTTTAATTAGATGACTGACTTGCTGCGAGTGTGTTGATTAGCTCTCAGGTTACGGTCCATCAGACACACTGTTCATAAAGCGTAACGTCACCGGCCTTTAGTCCAGTGGAGCTCGTGAAGGAACAACACCTTATGAATCAAACAGCTCGTGCTTCGTACACTGTGGTTTGTCACCGTCATCAACATGGCTGCTTCGTGCAGTCTTCTGCAATCGCTCTAAATTTCACGAACAACTAACTGGATCCTCATCACTGGTCAGAATAAGTCAAACTGCTCGGAATACATGCTGACTCACCGGCTGACAGCGTGCTCCTGAACAGATCGTACATTTCTTCTGACTTTACTTTATCAAAGTCATGAAGACCGAAAACAAAAAATGGAAAAAATTAAAAAGAAGAATAAAGTTGTTGATGGTCATCTACCAAACACTTCTGTGGCGGCTGTAATGTAGGTCAGAGGATGACGGTTATCCATGAGGTGTGTCTGAGGTGTGGACGATTTAGAAGCATCTACTGGCAGAATAAAAGTAATATTCATAACTATGTTTTCGTCATGTGTATGATCACATGAAAAGAAGAACTGTCATTGTTGCCTAAAAATGAGTTTGTTCTAGACAGTTTGCTTTTTTTCCTACATGTTTGGAAGGAGAGGGCGAGGGGTGCAAGAGGATTCACTTGGTGCCACTAAATCTTACACACTGGACCTTTAAAGAAAAAAAGCAGGACACTAAACTGAATATTTTGGACTTGTGGACGAATGAAGACATTTGAGGACGTCAGAGCACTGAACTACATTTTATGTAAGAAAAAAAACTGATCCCATAATTTAGAAAATGATTGACAGTTGTTGGTTGCAGTTCAATGTTGGAAGAAGCTGACCAGCCAATCAGGACGGTCTCCGTGTAAAACGAGTCCTGTCCAGGTGAACACATCATTCACTCTGCAGCACGCATTCACACATGCTGGCCAGCTGTGTGTGTGTGTGTGTGTGTGTGTGTGTGTGTGTGTGTGTGTAAATGAGTGGAGATACTCCTTTCAGATGGGTGGAGGGAGCATAAAGGACAGGAAGCAGAGCGGTGGAGTAAAATGCGGGGAGGGAGAGGAGAAGTGAGGAGGAAGACAAAACCAGGAGAGGGGTGGGGTGTACGGGACACCTGCTGTCATGATGAGTCATACCACCGAACCCCCACGTACACACGCAAACATACACACTCGACCCATGGCAACAAAAACCAACACACACACAGACACACACACCTTCTGTGTGTGTCCAAAAAGTGCTGTATTTGCACACACACGTCTGCAGACAAAGCAAGGTGCCTGCATGCATGTCTGACTTCTTTGTGTGTACTGCAAACAAATCACCCGTCCGTCCATATGTACACGCACACACACAGGGAAGGGTGTGGCAGCTGAGAGCTGGGTTATTTATAGATGTACTTCCTCTGAGAGAGGTAGACAGAGAGAGGGAGTGTGAGCGAGAGCTAAGGAGAGAGAGAGAAAGAAAGCAAGGTCAAAGGAGAGGAGTGAGCTGAGTGGACAAGTTAAAACACACACACACACACACACACACACACACACACACACACACACACACACACACACACACACACACACACACACACACACACGCCTAAAGCCAACAGCAGTGAATGCATCTGCAGGTCTCGCTGCTTTCATTAAGAAAGTTGGCCTAGGCACAATCACCGATCTGCACCAGTTTAGAGGAAATCATGTGTTGAAATCACGTTGCTGTGTAATCATCAGAATCAATGCCAACAGGAACTGTTAGCTAATGCAGCTCGACTTCTTCTGGCACAGATTTAACAACCTGCAAGGCGAGAAAATTACCAAAAAAACCCGCGTGAGCTCACTTAAGGGTTACTTGGTGTTTACGCCGCCCGAAGCGTGATGGGAACCATGGGGGCAAAAATGTCTTTATATTTATCGCGAATGTGGACATGATGACGGAACGCAGCGGGGGCAATCGTGAAAATCTGCTCAGATTTTTACGATCGTGCTAAAGCGCGCCGCTCCAGCCGCTCGTGCATGGAAATTGTGATGTGTTGAAGCCCTGTAGACGTGCAGGCTGCAAAAAAAAAAAAAAAAAAAAAAGTTTTCATAGCAACAGGAGAGAAAGCGTGCAGCACCACGTGATCGCATGACCTGTCTGTAAACAGCAGTGAAGACTGAAGAGCAGCCCCACGCTCAAAGGGTTAACACAACAAGCCCAACATCCTGGTTACATCAATTAAGCGACGCCGTCAGTCTGCTCTGTGGTGGTTATTGCTTCACACACATGCAAATAACAGCGAGCACAGAGAAATTGTGTGTGTGTTCTGGGGCTTATTTCTCCACCCACCAGGGGAAATCTCACAAATCCCCCCCCCAAAAAAATGCAACGGAACATAACGAGGTGGCCCGTGAGGAGAAATTTCTCGACATTTTCCAAGTTTAATTCAAGAATCAAGCATGAAAAAAAAAAAAAATTCAGACATGGGCAGAAAGTTTTGCCACAAGGAGAGCAGCACACAGAAAAACTAGTTTTTAACACATGAAGAACTTCTAAAGTCAAGACATCATGCGTCATTACGAGGCTTTCTGAAAGGCCTGCAGACACACTGTGAGCTTAAACTTTACGAGCGCTGTGCCAAACTTCATTTCAAAATATGGAAACTTAATGTGTGCATGGGAGAACAGCAGAGAGAGGGGGGGTGGGAGAAAAAAAAAAGGGAAACATCAATCGTCAAGCGTTGGTGTAAATCAGAAAGACAGAGAGGAAGAGGGGAGATGGGGGAGGAGGGGGTGGAGGGGGAGGGAGGGAGGAGGAGGAGAGGAAAAAGATGAAAGGATACACTCCTCTTCAGCAGGAAGAGGTGGGATCGGAGGGAGGGGAGAGGAGGAGAGAGAATGAAAGAGAAGATATTTGGGTGATTGCGGCGGTCCACCATTTTAGAGGAGCGCTGAATGGCCAGCAGCCATTATTATGCTAAATTAACCTGCGAGCTGCAGGCCGCCACTCAAGATGGAGGAAAGCCTGACAACAGATAAGAGCTAGTTTACCAACACACACACACACACACACACACACACACACACACACACATAACAGGGGGGTGAGAATGGACTCCACACACACACACACAGAGTTGTGGCTGTGGAGTGGTCAGCAGCATGGCCTTCATTATCATTAGACGCCATTTTCTGCCACAAAGATTACCAACGACCCCTCCCCCAACACACACACACACACACACAAAATGCCTGCCCCTCACACACATACACACTCCAGGGTCCCCCCACAGTTCCCCGCCCCCGACTCTTTTCCAGTGGCCGATGCATGCAAACAGACACACACACACACACACACACACACCTCCCCCAGCGCTGACCCCTGCCTGCTGCTTTGGCCCTCCCTCTTCCTTGGGATAAAAGGGGCCGAGAGGAAAGAGAGAGAGAAAGAGGGGGGGGGCTGAGGGCTGGGACAGGGATGGGGGCCGTCCTGACACATTCCTCAGTCCGATCAAATTTCCACCTTCACAATGAAACCACCTCTGACACACACACACACACACACACACACACACACACACACACACACACACACACACACACCTCTCTCATCTGACTGTGTGTTAGAGGCCAGGTGAGAACATCAGGAGACGCTGCACGCAGGACCAGTTAACAGAGACAAGTGCTGCATGAGAAAAGTGACCCGGCAGGAGAACGAGCCGCGAGAGCGGAGAGAGAATAAAGTGAACAGAGCGGATATCCACAAACGCGTCAAGTGCTACGAGTTCGATCCGGCTCGTCCCTCAGGAAGTTCAAATTCACGCCCCGGGCCACAGTTACGTGCACGCTGTGGAGGATGAGTGCAGACTAAATGGAGGCGGTGTCTTCCACAGTGACTGCTGCTTGAAATGAATCAATTTAAAAGAGGAAAAAAAAAAAAAAAAAAAGCGCCATCCACAGAAACAGCTCCGACACACTGACGCACATATGTAACGCAGAGCTGCAGTGATTAGTTCAATCATCTTTGAGTCATTTATTAAGAAAACTGTCTCAATTCTGATTTCAGCTCCTCAGGTGTGAATATTTTCTGCTTTCTTTGCCCCTCTGTGACATTTGAGGACGTCAGCTCGAGCTCTGGAGCAACATTTCTCACATTTTTTTTAGACCAAACAACAAATTAACTAATCAAGAAAATAGTGATTAAAATCAACGGGAAAAAAACTTCAGCAGTAAAGAGGGACAAAACTCCAGGTCAGAACTGGAGTACTAACAGTTAAAGAACCATGTTCCGTCATAACAGCTGAAAAACAAAGGTTAACTAATGGAAAAGCAGCCATTGTTCCTTCTGAAAATTGATTACATGTACGTTTCATGTGTGTGAACGGACGAGCTGCTGAATTCTGTTTCTTTCCACCTGAGCTGTAAAACTAAAGCTGACAGTAGTTTTAACCCTGTTGATCAGTATCTATAGGAGTAAATGTGATTGATCCTCAGATCTGCCTGTCCATGCTCCACTGAGCCCTGTGATCACACTCACTCACACACACATACATACATATACACACAGAGTCTGAGGCAGTCTGGTGTTTCACAGCTCAGGGGTTGTGACCCCTTCAGTTCCCCCTAGTTGGTCACATGAGTGATGGATCTAGAGAGAAAGAGTGTGTGTGCTTGTGTTTTTTTTTTTTTTTACAGTGTCTCTGACATCCAGAGCTTTCAGTCATTTATCTGGTGAAGCAAAGAGTTTGGTATATTTAGGAAGATGGCTGTGGAGCTGAAACCTTCCACCTGCTGGTTAAAAGGAGCCAAATAGATGTTAAGAGGCGTTTTACTGATTTGACGTGTAAGTTTTCCACACACACAGACACACAGACAGACACACACACACACACACACACCTGTTCCTACCTGGTTTTCTTGGGGGTCTTGGTCTTGGGCGTGGAGCTCTTTGTTTTCTTCTCCTTGGGCTCTTTGGGGGTCTTGGGTGTTTTGGGTGTCTTCGGGGTCTTGGGCTCTTTGGGCTCCTTGCCCTCTGCCTTCTCCTTTGGTTTCTTTTTCCGCTTCTTCTTCTCCGCCGGCGGCGAACTTCCCTCTACAATTCCTGTGCCAGTAACCTGTTCGCCCGTGTCACTTCCTGTCCCGGGAAATTCGGACTTGTCGTCCTCTCCTCCGGCCTTCTTCCCACCCTCTTCTTGCTCTCTGTCCGATACTTTTGCTTTCTTCTTCCTCTTCTTTTTTGGCTTGGTCTCCTGGTCGCTGGGCTGCTCTGTGCTGATGGGCTGGCCGGGGGCACCAGCGCCGACTGTCGGCCTGTCAGGAACCATCATTGAGGCATCGCCTGACGGGTCGGTGGGGGAATGCTGGAGGTGTAGGGGAGGAGAGAGAAACATGTTAATTTGAGTTTGTCAGCTTTTGAACATAGAACAAGCTCACACAGAATATAGAACATATGATTTAAATAACCGTCCTCCCCATAAATAAACACAGTAGTCAGTTGGCTCTCAGGAAGGAAACTTTTCAAAAGATTTGGGAACAAAAGCTGGAAACCACATCCACAGTGTTGTCGTCCAGATGTGGCCAGGGTTGGCCAAAAGTCGCAGCACAGAAAGTATGAAAATACAACAAATTGGTTTCATACTTGTAGCGCTGAAACAATTACAGAACGTTGACAGAAGAGTTTGTTTTTGTAATCAAATATATTTAGTCACATTTCTGGCAATAAAAAGTAAAATATCCACCGAGAGTTTTTAGCTTCTTTCAGTAAAAGTGAAGCTCTGTTGGACACACAGATGTTGTGTGGCGGTGTGGGGGGCTGCTGGGGGTCCACCTGGACGGTCCACACTGGCTGCAGCGTGACATCAGGCTGAGTTGGTTTTGGCTCAACTTCTCCGATGCACGGTCGTGTGTTTTTTTGGCCGACACCTGTGGCGCACACCGCCGCAACCAAAACTAAGAACCCTGACTTAATTTTTTTTATGTAATTAATTGAAAAAATCAAAATCAAGATGAATTAATAAAAATAATTTTTACAAATTATAATCTAAATGATTTTCATCGTCAGTGAACCTGGTGATGATATTTTCATTGTGAAATGTCTTCTCACTTTACTGCCACTGAAAAACCAACTGGATTTCAGACTAAAGACAGAGACTGGCTGAAAGGTTCTGTTGACTGATGAATGAATTGATCATTTCAACTCTCACACACAGGATCAGTGCGAGCACATGTGCCACGAGGGGTGTGTGCTTTAGCCCGTCACTCAGTGCTGGTATGTTCTCTGCAGGGTGGGGATTCAATGTATCAGTAATGGCAGACTACAGAGCGGGGGGGGATCCATCCATCCATGCACACCTCTTCCACCTCCTCCATCTCCTTTCTCCTTTTTCAACTCCCTGTTGCTACATCCCCCCCTCCAGCCGGCTAACCTTAGTAAACAAACCGGCTGACACCTCATTTTTCCTCATACTTTGCTCTCCTGCAGACTAAATCCTCTCCCCTTTCTCCTTCCTTCACCTCCTCCTCCTCCTGCTTGCTCCCAAGTAAGCTTTCTGTGACAGGCAACTGGTTACCAGCTGTTGGGAGCCTCTCCAGCTGCCTCTCCTCCCTCTCTCTCTCTTCCATCCCTCCCTCATTCTCTCTCTCCAGCTGCTCAGGGTCCCAGTAGCAGATGGGAAATCAGGCATCATGACACGAATAAATTATCTCCATACTTCAAAAAGGCGCAGCGAGGGAGTGTGTGTGTGTGTGTGTGTGTGTGTGTGTGTCATACGAGAGCAAGAGAGAGTATGCCTTTGAGAGTGTGTGTATGTGCATGTGTAATGCACATGTGCACTTTGGCGTGTCTCAAAGTGTGTCAGTGAGGTGTGTGTGTGTGTGTGTGTGTGTAGGCATCAGCAAGTTTATAGCAAAATGCCACGGCAGCAGCTCCCCTCTGCGTGCACACACACACAGCATCACTGAAAGTCCACTTGCCATCACTGAAAGTCCACTTCCATCAGGAGAATGCTAATGTACACACACACACACAATTTCACACCAAAATACTGCAAGGTCACGCATCGCACAAACCTCTGCACACAAACACCTGCTGACACACACGTAAACTGAGCCATTTAGACACACAAACAGAGGAGGAGAGGGGGGGATAGCTAGGGAAGGGGGGAGGAGGAGAGAGAGAGAGACAATCAGAGAGAAAGAGCGAGAGATGGAGAGAGGAGAGATTCAGTGCCAAGAGATAAATCTGTCCTCCTGCCAAGCTTCTCAGATAATCAATCACACGAATGACAATGGAGACACACACAGTGTGTACACACACACACACACACACACACACACACACACGTGTGTGCTTGAGTCCTGCATCAGGTTTCTGCAAGGTGAATTCAGCTTGCTGGTGCACAGAGCTGTACTGGTCTCTATCCAGCTCTGTGCTGAAGCACTGTGTCGGAGTCGTAACGCGATCGCACGAGAACAGAGTTTATTAAAAATATCCACAAAGAACCAAAGCCCTCGCAGCAACAGAACGACTGCGCGGCTAATGTGACGCACTCGGGAGAGATGAGCAGGGTTGAGTTTCATCTCTCAGAGGGCAGGAGCTCAGAAGGGCGGAGGGGGAGAGCATGAGGTGGAAGGTGGGGGGTTGACAACTGGAGGAAGAGTGAGATGAAGGGTTAAATCTAGCAGGGAGAAACACTTAAGACTCCCTAAGGATGGAGTGAAAGGAAATCCTGTGCTCATCGCTGTGCCTCTCCTCTTACCCCCCACTCATCCACTTCACCCTGCACCTCCGTCTCCCAGCATTCAGCAGGTTACTGCGTGGTCGCCGCGTCATCCAGTCGACAAAAGCACAAACTTAGGTCTGTCACATCACTTCCTGGTCAGGATGACCACGCCCCCTTTTTGGGTGAAAACAAGCACCCGTCTACACCCGTCTGCATGATGGTGGAACTATGAGGGGCAAAGCACCCAGACAGCCTGCCCTCATCCATCCCGTGCACGCTGTGAGATGATGCTTATCCGACAGGATCACGTCTGCGATGTGACGACAGAAAACATTTTTCAGTTTGAGATTTTCTGATCGTCTTGGTAAACATGTGACTTTTCTTCTTCTGTGCAGCAGTCAGAGGCTTCACTCACGACCACGCTGACAGTGAACGCCTCACAAGCGCTAGACGGACTTCCTGCCTGCATGAAATCAGATTTGCACAGTGTTTACATTCTGCTGTTCTTTGTCACGCTCGGCTGCACTTTAGAACACGCAGCTTTGATCAGTCGTCGGTCGACAGGTACTGAACTGACGACGTAGGCAAAACTCGATGAGCTTCAATTTAAAAAGAATATTTCTCAACAAATGTCGGATTCTTAGAAAACTAGAAGTGGTTCAAGCTGAGCCTGCTTTATATCCAGCTCCAGGTTAGAGTGAGAATATGTGAAGAACCTCCACCTGGGCCTGTAATTATAGTGATAATGAGAAATGAACCAGCAATGCTCAGCTGGGTCACTGTACTTCCATACATCAGCCAGAACTCAGCAAAAAAAAAAAAAAAAAAAAAAAAAAAAAAAAAAAACAGAAGCTTACATTTGGTTATATTAGTCACTGTCAATCAAACTGATCAAACCACAACCAAATAGAGTTAAACATGAGATTATGAGTGTTTAACTTTGAAATACATGATGTTTTAGATATTCAATGTTATAAGGAAATACTTGATGTGAAGTCAAGATTTCAGGTGGTTCAACAGATGTCCACCTCCATCTTTCTCCATCTTTTGGAAAAACTCTGTTTTTCCATTGTCTCTTTCTTCATTTGGAAAACGTGAACACAGCTCACATGTGAAGTTCACTCAGCTGTGTGATGGCGAGAGTTAACATCTCATCTTTCTATGATCAAACGTCAAAGAATCATTGACAGCACGCGCAAAAGGAAGCACATCCTCCCCATCCGGGCGCTGCAGCAGCACTTTTTGTGTCCCGGCATCTTCAGAGGTGAGGTGGGTTTCTAGTGCAGGCCAGCTCACCGAAAAAAAAAACCTTCGAGATGAATCATCTTACAGGAAAAACCGTGTTGGCAAGGTGACCACGCAACTGCTCACGTTATCTGCCCTCGAAGGATGATTAAAAACGTCATCCTTCAGGACGAGGATGCAGCCCAACTGATCAGCTGCGGCTCTCCAGAGGTGATTTTCACTTCATTTGCAATCAGGGCTCCATTGTTCTGACAGGACTGATGACACGGCCATCTCAGCGTGTCTGCACACTGAGTGGGCTACACTTGAACTTCACGGAGCAGAGAACGGGCAAAAAACAAGCTGCACTTGTGTGTTGAATGTTTACAGACTCTCACACAAACACGATTACTGCACACCAACGCAGATTTGTGATGAAACCGAGAATTCTGTTGAGCAGACAAACTCGGAGAGGCGCCTGAACGTTAGAGGAGCGTTTCCTCGAAGCTGCAGAGCCACGGTGAGCTGGATGGTACAGCAGCTCGCTGACAGCATGCTCGAGTGGGGGAGGGGCGAGATAGGCATGTTATATGTCAACTAGAGTGCTGCACGCAATGCTCTGTGTGTGTGTGAGATGTAGAATAAAGGTCACAGCACAGCACTCTGCCAGAGCTGTGACCTTGAGCTGCTGACGAAGGCGAGCGCGTGTGCGTGCATGTGTAATAACCATGCTTAGCGAACAGATGGAGCTTAGAGTACCAGACATACAGTCATCATGACTGACTGACCAGCTCGGTGTGTGTGTGTCTTTCTAACAAGTGCATCATGAGGCACAGGGAGAACTCCCTTCCTGTGCCGCAGACACACACACACACCACTCTGAGTAGTCCTCTAGCCGGGCTATCCTATTTCCCCAGGCACATTTGCCATCCCATTCCAGACCACCATTCCACCATCCCAAGCCGCACTGTCGGTGTGTGTGTGTGTGTGTGTGTGATGAAGGGGGCTGCCGGGCCTGCAGCTAGAGTCAGGATGGAGCGCGCGGCTCACCCAGGCGAGAAGCGGGGCTCACCAGTCAACCTGGCATCTAGGTCAGGAGTGCTGGATAAATTAAGTGTGACGGCTGAAATGTCAACCACAAAATGCGGCGACGCAGCCTCGGAGGTGGGGCGCGCGACTAGTGAGAGAGGAGAGGGGAGTAGTGTGAACGAGAGGCAAAAAAAAAAAAAAAAAAAAAAAAAAAAAAAAAAAAAAAAAAAAAAAAAAAAAAAGACGGAAAAAAAAAAAAAAAAAAAAAAAAAAAAAAAAAAAAAAAAACAAAAAAAAAAAAAAAAAAAGAGCGTGTGTGTGGGGCCACAAGGCTGCTATTGTGTGAATGGGTCAGTGGAGAAAGGGGGCTTTGAGCAACAAAACAAGCTAATGGAAGCTGAGGGCACGTGACGCAGGCAGCGGCAACACTGCACACACGGAGGCTGCCATTGAGAAGTGCTAACCTCTTCCCACCAGCACCCCTCCTCCTGGTTCTCTCTCTCTCTCTCTCTCTCTCTCTCTCTCTCTCTCCCTCTCTCCCTCCCCCCCCCCCCCCCCCCTTCTCTTCCTCCTCTTTCCCAAAACTGTCTCTCTGCACATCCGGCTACACAACTAACTTAGAGATGACACCTCTGAAATGGAGAAGACAACCAGGAGACAGGGACAGCGGATGGACGGACAGAGAGATCGAGAGAGCGGAAAGAGAGGAGACGGGGGGGGGGGGGGGCAGGAAGGGAGGTTTCCTCTACAGAGGAGGGGGAGATGTGGGAGCAAGAGGGAGGAGAGATTATGCTGGTGGCGCCTGTGTGTTTTTGTGTGTGTGTGTGTGTTGCACACATGTCTCAGGATATGCAGCTCACAGGAAACAAACAGCTGCAAAAATCCACCCCCCAGCACACACACAAAAAGCAAAACACACACACACACAAACAAACCCCACTGAACCGGTGCCCAATGCACACCGCTGTGTTCTCAAATGTCATGTACACACACACACTTATGCACACACACACTTCCCTTACATTGCAAACACACACATTCCCCCACCCACATGAAAAATAAACATTTCACATGAAATACACCCACCATGAAAACAAACGCACACAGTGCTGATCTCTCTGCGACCACATCAAAGCGTCTGCTCGACGGAGACTCACCTGTACGTGAGGCACTTTCTGTGGGGTGAGAGGGGGTGAGGAGAGCGGGTGGGAGGCGGCAGGCGGAGGTGCCCATGGGTGGGAGGCCTGGTTGGGCGGAGGGGGCGTGCTCTGCGGATGCTGGGGGTGGGGGGGCAGGTGTGTGTGCTGCGCCGGAGCGTTCTGGGAGGGCGGCCCTAAGCCCTGGCTCGGGGCCGGAATGCCGTGCTGGCCGACGGGCGGACCCTGGAAGCCCATGGGAGCGGGCTGCAGGGGCTGCCCATTTCGAGAGGCCTGCTGCTGGCTCTGGAGAAGACGCTGGTCTCCACCCTGGCTGCCTGGTGCTTCGTGAGGCCCTGAGAGTGGAGACGGGGAGAGGAATACAGCATGATGGCCTGATGGATGCATGATGCCAACAACAACATCATCATCATGTTTTCAAATCATGTTCGTCACCAAGACACTGAACCTCACAACGCTTTTCTTCTTCTGTGCTCATAGACACGCTCTCTGGCTGCACTAAGTCAGTTTCTGCTCAAAGCACGACGATTATGATGCATCTACATGCGCTGAACTGTATTCCAGTTAACTGGACAGTTACTGCTACCACAGCTACAATGTGCATCATCTTTGCCTCTGCATCACGCTGTGATCTGACCGCACACCTTGGGGTTGTGTGCATTTTTTTGAGAGATGTACGAGACAAGTGAAACTTTTCCACTTTGAATATGTGTAATATTTCCAGATCCTGTTTTTTCATAGCAGTGGAAAAAAAGACACACCGGATGCAACATGTCAGTTCACAACCATCTGTCTAATCTATAGCCACAAAGAGCTCTGTGTGTTTACACACTGCATGCGGCGTATGAAGACAACAAATGTCAAGTGTTTGAATGGTACCAATAAAACCAGTAGGACCAGTGACAAACCGTATGTGTGTGTACCTTGCTGTTGCTGGAGCTGAGGCCTGTTTGGACCCATTTGTGGACCGCGCTGCGGCCCCATGCCGGGATACATCTGCCCTGCATTGGGGGGCATGTTGTGGGGCTGCTGGTGTGGGGCAGATAGGGGTGTTTGGGGAGTTCTCTGTGGATGGGTCATAGCGTTGGATGGAGACTGCAGGCCTGTGTACCCTGCAACCTCCGGGGGTCCGGCTAGTCCTGCGCTAGGGGGTCTGCCTTGTTGGGGAGGAGGTGTCGGGGTTCCCAAAACCCGCATGGGGGACATCGATGAGGGGGAGGGGTAAGATCCCTGAGCTGGGGGGGCTAGGTGGGTCTGGGGCTGGTTTTGGGCCTGGGGCAGGTTCTGGGGGTGGTTTAGGGGATGCATAGGCTGGCCCTGCTGCCCTGCCTGCTGCTGCATCGGGGCAGAATGGGCCTGATGGGGCTGGGCTTGGTGTGGTGGTCCAGGGGGGTATCGTTGCCCCTGTTGCCCAGCTGCTGGGCCTGATCCCTGGTTAAACCTCTGGCCAAGCTGCCCTGGTCCCATTGCCTGGCTGGTGTTAGCATTGACGTTAGCATTAGCACCCTGGCCCATCCCAGGTCCCATGGTTCCATACTGGGCCTGATATCCAGGGTACTGGCCACCCCCAAACCCCCCCATGCCCTGCTGATGCTGGTGGGGGAGTGGAGGCTGTCGGGAGGGGGAGTGTGGGTATCTGGGTGTGTGGCCCATGTTGGGATAGCCCTGGGGTTGTGGCTGGGGCTGCGGTTGGGGGTGTCTCATCTGGGCTCCCCCCATTCCAACATGTCCCAGGTAGTGAGAGGGGTCCTGAGCAGGAGGGGGCGCCATGCTCTGCGGAGGGTAGTGTTGGTTTATGCGAGCTGCACTGGGTGTCGGTGGGCCTTGCATCCCACCGTAGTTGCCTTGAGACATCTGGTAGCCCCCCATCTGGTTGGGGCCGCCTCCTGGTTGTGTTGGAGGCTGCTGATAAGCGGATCTGTTCTGCTGCTGCTGTTGCTGGGCCCAAACTCCACCCCCACCTCCTGCTCCCCCAGCATCACCCGGGTACCCATGGTGGGGGTTGCTAGAGTTAGCTGGGGTGTTATGGTAGTGGGAAGCCATGCCGTTCATGGCCGTATTCACGTTTGGTGGCCCCTGGCTGGGACCGTTCTGGGCTATCATTCGTCCTGTGGGGGCACCAGGCTGGTCGTAGCCCGTGTATGGGCCGTGGTCGTACATCTGCCCCAATTTAGGCTGCCCTGGGCCGGGCCCAGCGCCGTGGATCATCCCCTGGTGGTAACCCCTGTTTCCCTGGTGCTCGTGGTTCAAAGAGGGATTAGTCTGCTGGGCTAGAGGGTTGGACTGGCCAGGGGTAGGCTGCTGAGGAAAGCAGTCTCCTAAACCATCTAATCCATCTGAGAAGAGCCCTGCATCATCCCCGAATAAACTCAACATCCCGGGGTCCGCCATGGCTGAGTGGGGGGCCCGCAGATGGAGGGGACTGGCTGGGAGGGAGGTGTGTTGTGCAGTGAGGAGCTAATCAGCTAGCTGCTAATTTGAAGCTTGCTACTTCATGGTCCTCATTAAGGTTCCTGGAGAGACAGACAGAGGGAGGAGGGGGAGGATGAGAGAGAGAGAGAGAGAGAGAGAGAGAGAGAGAGAGAGAGAGAGAGAGAGAGAGGAGGAAGACAAACACTGGAATTAGTGCAGGTACACATGAGAAGCTGCTACAGTGTGTTGAACGCTCCGTGACCACAGTTACTGCATCTGAATGTGACTTTGTGTAATGGTGCAGGTCTGCTGCAACCTGCAGCCTGTGACAGGCAGCATTTTGTCTCGGAGCGTTCTCCTGTGAATAAAGGCTTGATAACATAATTGCACTGCAGCAATTTAACTGCTCAAATTACAGCAACACGCCAAGTTCGCCGTATTGTTTGGGTGCAAACATGATGGATGCCGACGCGTGCGCTACGAGCACCTCGCTCCTTTGTCGGCTCCTAAATGGAGTGAGACCCTTGGAAAAGTCTGAGAAACATGCGACTGCATCGTTGGTGTCATAACGCAGATGGAGACCACTGAGCGCTCTTCAGGAGCTGCACCACACAAACAGGCCTATTACCTGCTGAGCAGAGGTGCAGTGGATTAACTGGGATGTTTAGCGAGTTAATCAAAAACAAAAAAAACAAAAAAAAACCATGAAACCTCTGAAGGAAAAAAAAAAAAAAAAAGAAAGACCCTTCACGTTAGCAATGCCCCCAAATCCTCCCCCACCTCCATTTTACTACCAAACAAAAGAACTTCTTTCTTTCCTAACACACACTCAGAGTCATTGAGAGTGTGTGTGTGTGTGTGTGTGTGTGTGAGTGTGTGTGAGTGTGTTAGAACAAAGGGCTCAGCAGATGCAACTTTGTTTGAACAGCAACAGCTGCCATCCAGCCAACAGGCCGGAGAGCTTTTTTTTTTCCTCTTCTCTTTAGTGGACCAGTCAGTCAGTGGTTAGCTGCTGGGTCAGCGAGCCCTTCAGCTGACTAACTAACCAGTTAATCAGTCTGGCAGATGTGTGAGGACGACCAGGTTAGCCACCTGCTACCTTTTTAGCCTCTGCTAAACATACAAGAGCTGCTTTATTATGAATTCGCTGTGTGTGTGTGTGTGTTTGTGTATGTGTGTGTGTGTGTGGAAGAAATCAGAAACTCTGGAGGTGTGGAGGCCGATGCGACGCAGCATGAGTCAGAGGGTGAAGGTAGGTGGATGGAAGCGAGCACAAACAAGTGTGTGTGTGTGTGTGTGTGTGGGTGTGGGTTGTGTGTGGGTGGGGGGCTTGTTGCTTCTATGCACGGCAGAAAAAAAAAACACCCGAGCCTACCGCTACGGAGTTCACCTCCTCCCCTCTTCACCTCATTTCTTACCTCCTCCACACTCCACTTTTCCCTCCCACTAATTTTCCTCATCCACTTATTGGTTCATGACAGAGCACGGAGAGCACGAGGGCCTTCTTCACTGCAAACAGCGTGCACATAGTACTTCTCTTACTTATGGATAAAATGATTTCTACAATTAAAATGACAATCACAAAAGTGAAGTGCAGTGAAGCTACAGGTCCCTCAGCAGCAGGCTACTGGGACCAATCCCAGCATGCACCGGGCTAGAGGTGGTACACCCTGTTTTGAAATGACATCATTTATGGCAGCACCATGACTGCTGCTGTTTGTCAGATTCTGACTGGATCTCACGTGAAGACACACATGCCTGGTGTCGCACGGCAGATGTTTTTTCAAAATGTTGGAGCTGATCTGTCCACTTCATTCTTTCCACCATCTGCTACGAGTCAGGAGCTCTTTCAAATATACCTGCCTCTCTAAAGTTAGCCAGAAAACACACTGCTGCGTACTCTGACTGAACCTTTTTAAAATGACAAAGACCGCCACCTCCAATCGACGAGGAGCTTCTTGGTGACAATGAAGAGCCAGTCAGGTCTGTAGGAGGCCAACGGCCACCATTAGCATGACACAGGACTACAGTGCGACAGCCTTTCCTTCAGGCCTCGGGGCCTTCTGCCTGTAGGCCTCAACAATGCCTGATGGGAGCATCCTCTCTTGTTGTGTAAATAGCAGTTAACGAGCCCTTTCCTCCGTGAACCATAAACAAGCTGCCAGCACAGAGACAGGAAGACAGGTGCTGCTCAGCTCCTCACTGCGTTACAGCAAAGGAGTGCACACACACACACACACACACACACACACACACACACACACCTCTGCACTTGCAGTGAATCTGTGGATGCATCCCTGTATCCTCCACGGTGGCTGCTGCAGCCACACTCACAGGGAACAACATGTAGTCACATCAAGAACTGGTTCCATCGTCACTGATCGCTCGTGGAGCACAGCAGACAACATCTGGACTCACTTCAGGTCAAAAACACCATCGAATTGTTTCCACGGACGGTTTGGTCTTTGCACAATTTTACTAGTGAAACTAGTTCTGAGAGATGTGCTGCATCACATCAGAACATATAGGACGGTTAGACCACATGACTGAGCAGAGAGAGAGGCAGAGCCTGTGTGTGTGTGTGTGTGTGTGTGTGAGAGAGCAACACTCTGGATTACAGATGCAAGCTGAAACGTTCAAGTAGTCCTGAGAACACACACTTTTAATGAAATAATAATAATAATAATAATAATAATAATAATAATAATAATAATCAGCTGCCATGGTTTAACGTGAGGTGCAGATTATTCTGTCGATCAGTTACCAACAGTTCTGAGAACTGATGAACTGTTCTTCAACATTTGTGAAGAAATGTCAACATTCTGAAATGTGAATCTATTCTTTCACTCGCTGCATTCATTAAACAACATCTAATAAACAACACAGGAGTGTGTTCAGCAGCTCTGCCTCAGAACACAGCAGAGCTTCAGCTGATGCCATCACACCAACTCGTGTTCAGTCTCTTACATGACAGCAGCACTGGTGTGTTACATCACTTCCTGTGCATTTCAGTCACTACAGGAAGCCTGTGTGTGTGCGTGTTTGTGCGTGCGTGGCAGGTGAGAGTAATCGAGTGTAATTTCACATCCTTTGCAGCGAGCTACTACGAAGGCAACTGATTTCCTGTCAACTCGCTCAGATGCACACTACATCAGAGCGCAAGTTCTACAATACAGAACAACTGGAGCTGTAGAAGCACTTACTCTGTGTGTGTGTGTGTGTGTGTGTGTGTGTGTGTGTGTGTGTGTGTGTGTGTGTGTGTGTGTGTGTGTGTGTGTGCTTTCATAAGATCACAGCTCGAGTTTAAAGTAGGAAGGCAACAGATCCTTTCCTCCGCTCTCATCCTTCTATTTTGTTTGGCCTTGAGAAGCTCGCCCTCTCAAAGATAACACTCCTGCGTGCACCGCGGACAGCTGGACACATCTCTGCACTTCACCTCCGTCCTCTCATTTCATCCGCTCCCTTTCTTTCTCTCCCTGCAGTGTTGTTGTTCATCCCCCTCTTCCTGAAACATCCCTCGGTCTTAACAGTCATGGAAAGACGAGCCTTCTGCTCCCCCCGGCTTTGTTTTCTTGAACTCTCTGTACCACTTCCTCTGCCGTTTCAGAGCAGAGCTCCAGCTTCTTTCTCACAGCAAACACACAGTCACGGTTTGGCATTGAGGCCCAGCTGTCACTGCAGAAGGAATTAGGTGAACGGTCAGTGTGCCGCTTTAGATGCCAAATCTCATCAAAGGATGAGACGTTCAGACCCCCACACCTCCCTCTCCTCGACCTGCCATCACACACACACACACACACACACACACTGATTCTGACATCAGCTGGGAGCATAAAGCTCCGTCCAATCAGAGTGCACTCATTGGTCCTGTTCAAACTATGTCTTTCTGACTTCCTGAGTTAGAGAAGCCTCCAAGACACAACGAGCCGAGCTTTGCATGTGATAATCCTTCACTCTGGATTTCATGGATCATATTTCTCGCTCTTCCTGCAGCGCACACGCGCACACACACCAGCGTGAGCCATTTGGTATCCACTCACAATCAAGAGAAATGTTAAAAAGCCAAAATGAATGTGTCACACTCCGTCTCGTTTTCTATGTTGCTGTCAGACAGCAGATATTGTTTTGACTGACAGCAGCACGGACAGAAGACGCTGCTCATTTCGGCTAACATGTCAGAGCAGCTGAAACGATCAGTTAATCGATTACACAAAGTTCACCTGCAGCTATTCTGATCACTGATTAACTACCGCTAAAAATATGTCTGGCTCCAGCTGCTCAACTCCTCTTTATATGTCTGCTTTGAAAACATTTGAATAAGTCAACTAACCTCTTCTATTTATTCTGATGTTCGTAATCACTTCATTAGGAAAAAAAATCTAGAGATTAAATCAAAGCTGCACCACTACTGCTCCACCTTCACTGTCATTAGCAGTGCTATTAGTCCATCAGTGAGCTTTGACAGAGACAGGACAGACATCGTAATAAGTGAGAAGTTGTGTTCACATGTGTGGTTTCACAGACCACACTGATGTCTATCAGCGCGCTCAGAGCCTGCCAGCCACCAGCCTTCCAAACGCGGGGTCAGTCCGAAGACATGATGACTCGATTCAAGAAAAATCGGCGTCCCTTCTCTCCGTTATTAGCGGTGCACCGACACCACCTTTACAGAAGGAGGTCATTAAGTGGCCAGCGCTGAGTCATGATGCAAGTACACATTAGTCATTCAATCTGCTCAGAGGAATAACAGTACAGCACATGTAACTGTATATTTAAAAACTTTATCTGAACTGTTTCAAGACCGAGAAAAACATCAGAGTTGTGAACTGGAGCATGTTTAGCTGTCAAAAGCCTGAATGAAATGTCACGTCACTGGATAGATCCATAAACACTCTGGTCTATAAAACATCAGGAAACTGTACAATCACGCAACTTGTTTTGTCTGGCTGAAAAACAGCCAAATATTCCACTTAGCACTTCTTCAGCGGACGGCAGACTTGGTTTCAGGATGGGAGGGACGAGGTCTTTCCTCTGCTCTTCTTGTGTGCCGTGAAGCCCAAAATAAAGCCTGAGACAGTGTGTGAGGACTTTGACCTTGAAGCAGCTGACACTTTTATTATCCAGTTTAAACAAAGGGAGATAAAATATAAAAAAAAGGGTTTGGCTCTGTCACGGCTGGAGTCCGACGACATAATTAACAGCTCGGCGTGTTCCGCCTCACCTGAAAGCGTCAGCGATCGCCGAGTGGCTCCAACATGTAGAGTTTTTTTTTTTAAAGCAGACTTGATAAATGAACTGGCGATCGCCAGCCAGGCCCAAGAATTCACACTGACTGTGCAGCTCTGTCAAACCGCAATTATCGAGGCCATCCGCTCGAGCCAAGCCCAAACCACAGAGACTCGCTGCCAAGGCAGTGCTGCTGAACGGCCTCTCGGGCAGCCAGCAGCGTCACACGGCCAGTCAGTGGAGAGTGTCGGAGAGAGGGGCCTGCCTTCGTTTGACTGAACCCAAACAGGAACTCTGATGGAAAAACACTCACCAGCGTCCAAACCATCAAAAAGGAACAAGACACTGAAACTCAGACTCAGTTTAAGGTGGACATCAGTGTTCATCACATCAGTCAGATGTGGTGCCTGTGAACAGCTGCAGGTGAGTGTGCACGGATCAGCTGGTAACCTGCCTGATAACTTCTCCCGAGAGTTGAAGGTGTGTCGGTTAGTGACGTCTGCAGGCGTGCGCACACACACACACTGTTTATTCTGAGTTTAACAACAAAAACTTTTGCATATTAAAACAAACAAAAAAAAAAAAGATTTTATTTGTGCTAATTTGTCACATCACACTTGACCAAACTGCTCCAAATCAGAGAGAGAGAGAGAGAGAGAGAGAGAGAGAGAGAGAGAGAGAGAGAGAGAGAGAGAGAGAGAGTGTGTGTGTGTGTGTGTGTGTGTGTGTGTGTGTGTGTGTGTGTGTGGTGAACGAACCAAGGAGGAAGAGAGATTAGCCAACAGCGGTTCAACGCCGTCCTGTCTGTGCTGCTGAAAGTTTGCCAGCTAAACTGTCTGTAGCCTGCAGGCTTTACTACAGGAAATCTCTGCCCTGTCAACAACACCGGCTCTCCACCGAGACACACAGACAAAACACAGCCAGAGAAACTAACCACGCCGAAAAGCTTCACAGGACACAGGCTAACCAGACACCTGAAGAAGTGAGTGATCCCCCCCTCTTCCTCTGGAGAACACGTGTGCACCCACCCACCTCCCATTACCACGAGGATCTAAGCCGCTATAATTTATACCTTTGTTCCCAAATGGAGGACAGCGCGCAGGAGCTGGCTAGCTGTGTGTGTAATTACGCTCAAGTGAGGGGATGCAGGGCCGTGTGTTTGGGGCTGGGATTTGGAGGCCCTGAGGAAGATAGAGGAGGATGGAGGCGGGGATGGTAGAAGGGGGGGGACAGGGGGGGGGGGTGAGAAAGAAAGCGAGAGAAGAAAGAGAGAAGCAGTGAAGCTCGAGAAAATCTGGTTATTTTACGCACGGCTGCTTCGTTAATGGACAGTGTGTGTGTGCGCAGCGTGCATGCCGGGGTGTGTGCGTGTGTTTCGGGGAGGGGTGCGGGCGGCGGGGGTGGGTCAGCAGGAAAGGGCTGTGTTTATCCAATCTGTTCCCTGCCTTTACCATGTGGTAGGAAAAACCACTGGCCGGCTCCCAGTCTGATCCCAGAGGACGGCCGAGAGACAGGCGAGAGAGGGGAGAGAGAGAGAGAGAGAGAGAGAGAAGTAGGCCACAGGGGGGGCGAGGAACCTGCTAGTGTGTGTGTGTGCGTGCTCACTGAGCTAAAGAACCTGTTCAAAACCGGCCCGCTTTTAACAACCATTGCATCTGTGTGTGTGTTAAAAGGTGAGGGCTGCAGGTGTGTGTGATGGCAGCAGAGAGAGAGGATAGAAAAGGGAAGTACGAACACGGAAAAGAGACTCGATCGGTTATTTTTAATTCTACATCGGCCCCGAACCTTTCAGATTCAAGGTGAAAGAGACTCCGGTTCACGTTCTGGTCACTCAAACAGTGACCGACCTGTGAACCGCAGTGTCCGATGCATAGAGAGGATTAACTGTCGTTCAAATGAGCTGTGAGGCGCTTTGTGAAAACACCGTTCCCCAAAGCCTCAAAACTAATTTCCGATCACTTGGAAAGAGCCGATACAAATCACGACCGATCACCAAGAGTGAAGTCCTTTCCTCACGCTTAGGACATGAAGCAGGCCACGTCTGTGTGCTACGTGTGCCAAAGAGTAACCAGAAGGATGCAGGCTGCCCCAGACCTCATCCAGGGTTCATGTAAGAGAACTCCTATAATGATGAGCAGAGGTCTTCTATAACTCGAGCCACGGTGACGCCTCGCACAGATCTGCGCACACACATTTTTAGCCGCACTTTGGTTCCAAGTATTTACTGCCGCTATCTGATTTCATCACCGGCTCAGACAACACTCATTTTTTAAGACACAATGTCTGAATTTCATAAAGTGCAGAGACTTTTAGGGCTGGATATCATCAGAACTTTATGGATAATGACACTGTTTACTGTGCAGATGATCTCCAGAATTTGGTGCAAAAGAATAAAACATGTGAACGAGTGAACTGGACTGCTCTGAGAACTCCTCCTCTCTCAGCTGCAGTGATCCTGTCATCCTAACCATGATCACTGAGGAGCTTTTTCTTCAAACCGGCTGATGTCTGACTGACGTTGTGTGTGGGATGATTAGGAACAAATGATTAGTGTATAAACTCCTGACTTTACAACTTCATGAGGTTGCTACCTTTATACAAATCTTGTATTTAACTTCATCATGAGGGGAAAATGTTAGCATGACCTCACGTTACATAAACACTGGCAGCGGCATTGTTTGTCCTGGAGCTTCTCAATATTTCTGTGCTGACCAATCAGGAAACAGAAGCTATTCAGTACCTGTACTTGATACCCATCTGTACTTTTGCTGTTTTTTGATCCGAGTTATACAATATCCAGATTTTCAACTCCATTCACACGAGATCATTCTGATGACTGACCCCAGAGAATGACGACCAATGAAATTGAACCCTTGTCAGTGTCGGTGTGTGTGTGTGTGTGTGTGTGTGTGTGTGTGTGTGTGTGTCTGACTGGCTGGAGTATTATGACTGGACTACAGTTCACAGTGACACCCCCCTCCCTCAGACTGAGCGGTTTGCTGGCATCATCTGATCCGCGTGTCCGGTTCATTTAAAAAGCTCGCATCTCTCTCGATTTCTTCCTCGCCTCTTTTCCGTGCATATTCTTAATGGCAGTGGTTTGAATTTTGTTTATTGGTGGGCGTAAGGCTGAAATGAAAATCAGAAATCAGACGGCTGCAGGTGAGGGGGAAATTGTTGCTCAGTCATGCAAATGAGTTTTTCACGGTGGCACACTACCACTGTTACTGGCTTTTGGGGGGAAACCCCCTGCAACTCCAGTTGAACGTTCAAAGGAGTAGACTGCGCAGAAGCTACAGGATTTGGTATGAGCGGAGAGTCCAAAAAACGATCTGTCGTCCCTGTGCAGAGAAAAGTGAGACAGAACTTTGGAAACAGCGAGAACATCACAGGCTGCGCTCTGATTCACAGTCTAGATTCTCATTTTATAGCAAATATGAAAGCACTTCCACAGAACACGGGGCTTTCATGCTCATTTTCCTACAATACTGAGAACACTCAACTATCCCATTATGAGACAAAACAAGAAGCCCCACACACACACACACACACACACACACACACACACACACAGGCTACCCCCACACCTCCCTAATCAATCACTGCTATTGACATGCCCTTTTAGACCAATGGGACAGGCAGGTCTGGACCGTGTCCCCAGAGATTGGCCGGTTCCCTTCCCTGCCCCGCCTGCCTGCCTGCTAACAACCAATTAACTTCCAGAGTCCTTCCTGTGAAGCTGTGGGGTAACGTCTCCCCTGGGACACATGCGCTCACACACCCCTTTTTTTCCAGAGCCAGTGTGCTCCACGGGATCAAAAGTGCTTCCGTTGTGGGTTTGAATCCAGCTCAGTATCTCATAAGCACTTTTTTTTTTTACAACCATAGCTGAGAAACATTTTTCAGCAGCATGAAAATCCAGCTGCTGGCGTTTTGGGTCATCTGAAAGCCATAAATAATGACCAGCATTAGCTATCCATAATGCACACAACGAGCTGCAGGAGGAGTGATGGGAGCGGCTTTACTGGACATCTCTACACATACATCCCCTGCTGCATGTGGTTAACATTTATTCCTTCTCTTCTTATTCGTTCATTGACCTTGCATCCATCTCCATCTTCCTAACTGGATGTTGATTCCACAAGCAAGCAGCACTTAACCTTTCATCAGCCGCGTGAATCAGTCGGAGGGGAGAGAGATGGGGATAGAAAATGAGAGGTGGAAGGACGCGCGGATGCCACAACAGTACCATTACACCACGCCGCGCTCTGGGAAACTGATGAGATTTTCGTGGCACCACCACTTTTCAGCGATGGGGATTCATCAGCAGCCGATGACATGAAACTCCCACATATTTCCAGCAGGGCGTCCTGGGTTTTGCGGCTTTGCCCGTTTGTTTCCCAGCAGCAGCGGCGGTGGCAAAGGTTTGATGGCGTGCGAGAGTTAAAGGATGAAAGAGGGGGAAACAGGAAACGTGGCACATCGACACACCCGGAGGAGGTCAAGGATAGATTAAAAGGCATGCGCACATATGGGTCAGAGATGTACTTGACAGGCCGTCTCCTCCATCACACACACACACAGAAAACACATACAGCCCACACACAAACACTTGAGAGCTGTATTAACGCCAGCCTCTCTTCTAGGCACAGCACTTGGTCCAGAAGGCCCTCGCTGCAGGAGGAGGATGGGGGGATTGGGTATGCGGGGGAGGAGCGGGGATGGTGGGAGTGGATGAGTGTGGAGGGGCGGGGGGGGGGTGGGGGGGTGTGGGCAGGGGGGAGAGAGAACAGGGGTGAGAGAGAGCAGAAGAGGAGGAGAGGGATGAGAGGAGAGAGAGAGAGAGAGACAGTGATGACACTCAGTTTTGAATGTCACCACGGTGCTAAAGACCCCCGCTAACCTTTTGGCTGGAAATGAGAGGAGGGGAGGGGAGGGGAGGGGAGGCAGACAGGCAGGCAAAGATGGGAGAGAGAGGGAGGGACGGAGGGGGAGAGAGAGAGATGGAAAGGGTGAGAATGAAGAGTAGAAAGGAGGCAGAGATGGAGGTGGGTGGGTGAGTGTGTGGGTGAGGGGTGGAGGTGGAGCGATAGATGGCTAGATGAAAGAGACGGAGACAAACAACAGCAGCGCTCCTCGTCTCTGCCATCCACGACACATGATGACAGGGAGACAAAATGGCCACCCTGACAAACACCAGTACTCTGGCTCAGACACCCAACACCGGGCTCTCAGCGCTCTGCTGTCCGCCGGGAGCGTCACAGCATCAGGTGCTGCGGGTCGTATGTGGAAGGGGGGGGGGGTGCAAGAAGTCAGCTCAGTGCTGGCCTTCGAGCAGTCTGTCATTCAACCTGGAAAACACAACGACTCTCCCTGGTGACAGTGAGGGAATGTTTGAGTTTGAAAATCAGATGCGCAACCAGGAAAGTCCAGCTGGGAAAATCTGCACCGGCCTCAGAAATACGAGACAATCCCTGCAGCACATTAGAAAGATGTAACACCCATTCTCCAGCAGGCACAAACATCCCTCCAACTTTAAGTACAGAAGAGACGATAGAGATAATGTCACGCATGAAGACAGAAATCTAACAGCAGCAGAAGAAGAGCTCTATGGGCAACACGGCGTGAGAGAAAAGCACTGCCAAAGAAGAAGAGCTATTCGCAAAAAAAGTCCCAGAGTGACGAGCTGCTGTTCAGCTTTCACTGTGAGCACAGTCACCGGTTTAAAACGGGGACAAGGTTAAGAGCTTTTAGAAACTGACATAAAAAAAAAAAAAACAGATTTTAACAAGTTTCGGGACACTTCCTCACATCCACGGCAGAAGTTCCGTCCTAGCATCTGCACTGTTCATGAAACCACAGTCCATCTGAACATGAGTGTTAATACATCTATTCAAGTCATTTTACCTTAAACCATGTGTGAAAAACTAAATTTTGATGCCAAATGTTGAAAATGAATTTGTCAGCTCAGAGCATGAGTGGGTACTAATCATCGAGTCTGACATGAAACTGGAGCAGTGAAATAAGTCGTGTGCTTTTGATATAAACTTCCGATCATCCCCGTCACAGGCCCACAGTCCTCCTCCAGATAAATCCACATGTACGTGTTCAGCTCAGACTGAGTGAAAGGGTAGGTCCATCAGGAGAGAACCGTCAAAACTAAACAAGAGTCACACTCATCTCAAGTGGAATACTTCCATTCGAGCTGACACTAGTGAGCAGGCGGGACTGATGGGGACTTCGACGGAAGGAGCACGTGTGTTTACAAAAGATAACCAGTGATGGACACTGGTGGATAACACCCAGTAAAGAGTCAAATCAGATGGGACGGACAAAGACGTTAACAAAGGCCATTTTCACAAGCGGCGCACAGCAGCGCCCGTGTGCCGGTGCTCTCTGGATGCCGTTAGGCGCACTGCTTACTTCTTGTCCTCCATCTCGTGTGTGCACGTACACCTCTGTTTGTCCCCTCCTCGTTTGGACGGTTTGTCCACGCTAGCTCTGACCCATCCATGTGTGTGTTGGTTAAAAAGGTCAGTAGACGGTAGCGCTTTGAAATGTTCGGTCCGATCGCGCTAATGATTCATAGGTCAAGATAACAGGAAACGTGACACACTGATGGACACCTGTTCTAGACAAAGTGTCTCTTTCAGTCATCTGAAAGCTAAAATGAGTGAATGAAGGAGGCTGACACGCTGATAACATAATGGAGGCATGCGTGTGCACATGGAGCATCAGTGAATGGCTGTTACACTGGAAAGTGAATTGAATCACTCTGTGAAATCTCAATTAACTGGCGGATCTTGATGTTGGTTTTTTAGGGTATGAGTCACTTTGCTGCATGTGGTGTATCCCCCATATCTTAACCCCCACCCCACACACACACACAGCGTGGGAGGCAGGGGTTTCCCTGGCTGTGTGCGAGTCCGCGTTGGGGACAAACAAAAATGGGAAATAAGAAACTTCTAAGCTCTGATATATCTTCTAGGTTTTGTGGTGAAGAGCTCGCAGGATAGACAAAATGTTGTAATATCTTCAAAAGAGGAACAAGTGACCAGATTGTGTTTTAGCCGGTTAAATTGGCTCAAGCAGTAATCTGAGGTAGAGCGACTGCTCCTGACTTCTTTGCTTTCTGTGGTTCACAACATTAAAATCTCTATTAGTTTGTATCTACTTCCCTCCGTATCCAAGGGCACGGCTTTAACTTCGATCCTGAAAGTCAAAGTTAAGAAAAATATCTTCAAGGTCAGCAACAACTTGCAGAAGAGCATACTCAAAAAAAGAGAAAATAAAAAAAGAAAAAAGTCACCAATCTGCCTGAATGAATCAATTTCAAATACATAAATCCAGACTCGATCAGAGTTACCACTACGTGTAATTCAAACTTTGTGTCCGAGCTCCAGCTTCTAGTCCAGACTAACTGCCTCTCTAGCAAACCAGGGCAGCCTTGTGGCTGGAGAGAGGGTGGAGGGGGTGCCTCGACTTTAACCACAAGAAAAGACTGAGAGACCAACTAGTGCTGAACATCTGTTGTGTGTGTGTGTGTGTGTGTGTGTGTGTGTGTGTGTGTGCGCTGTCGGGGCCTCTTATCTCTCCCTCTGTGGCCCGCTAAACATGACTAGCTGCCATCTTGGCTCACAAACAAGGTGGTGGTGGGGGTAGCAGCAGCAGCAGCAGCAGCTCCTGACTCCATGGCAGACAGGAGGAGGAAAAATAACGAACCAGCACATGTACGCTCAATGTGTCAGCCTGTGAATAAAAGCACCGTGTGAGAATGAATAGTGATGTGCGTGTGTGTTATACGTGAGGTTTTCTTTTTCATAAATAGCGCAGACAAAGTTGCGTGAGAGCGACAACAGGGTGACCATTATGCAAGTTGACCGATTACAGAACACATAATGGGGTAAGAGGGCAGGACAGCACCGGTAACACACGCAATAAAGATAGACTGTAAAGAGAGAAACAACGCAACCGTGTGCGTGTCCTGTAGAGATGTGTTGTTGTAACTATTTGAGAGAAGTACGAGCACACCGGCAGGTGTTTGGAGCTGCGTTTTCTCCCGTCCGCGTCGAGTAACAAGTGTAGCCGCAGCGGTGACCAAACTTCGGTCGCCGGATACTCTTTCACACACGACAAGCTCTCACAACAAAAGCCAAAACACGGAAAGACCGAGCGTCTCTCTGCTTTTTAACCTCGACAAAAAGTGAGGAGAAAGACGCGGAAAGTTGTTTTTTCTTTGCCAGAGAGCCACGCACCGACTGATAACCGCCCCGAGCAGGTTACTAGCTAGCTCGGAGCTCGGAGCGGGCAGGGTGGGGGTGGTGGAGTGGTCTCCGTTGTACACAATGGGGATGAGGGTCGGCTAACAGGCTAGCTGAACTTCTGTGTCCTAGCGCTGGGCTAACCTCCAGCGGCTAGCACGGCTAATTAGCCTATCAGCGGTATTTCGCACGTCGTTCCGGACCGGGGAACCACTCGCTCATCTCGGTTTTTATCTCAGCAAAACACTTTCCTCTCTCCTCCAAAGCTGTACGTGAGGGCAGGAGACATTTTCCTACATTTGAAAGGTGTTTTCGCAGTGAAAAACGAGGTGGAAACAACGTAAAAAACACCCGGTTGTACGGAATGACCGCCTGGCCTCACAGCTCCCCCCTCCTCCTCTCCTCCGCTGCTCTGTCCCTTCAGTCCAATAAAACTGGCGACTACTACGGACACTTCGCACTATCCCCGTCCAGCAAAAACACAAGTATTCAGTGAAAACACAACTGTTGTTTGTACTTCTGCGTAGAAAGACTTTAATTCAAGCCGGGCGAAGCGTTTTCTGGCGATATATGCCAAGTATTCTCCGCTGGGAATCTCCCTGAGAGAGCTCCGCTCATTCAGTCGGCCAGTGACTCACCTCTACGCTCGAGCCACCTCGTGTCTCCTACAAGCTTCAACACAATTAGCTAACTGGGCTAACACTCACACTTTAAAACTGAATTAAGTCAATAATTCATTTTTGCCAAATTCAACAAGTTGTCGAGGAGAACGGGCTCGGGGGAAAAAAGAGAGGCTCTCCGTGCGGTGCTGGAAATTTTTCTTTCCACTTTTCAACTAACTAATGGGACTGTTGTGCGTGTGTGTGTGTGTGAGCGATGCAGCGGATGGCAAAGCTAAACTTGCTATTGTTAGCATGTCGGCATGGCAGCTCCATGGACCTTCAATGACTTTCTGTTGAAATGAGAAAATAAAAACACAAGCCCGATGAAGCAGCAGTGCTGAACACGAGCTTTCCACCGAGTTAAGCCCTGAATGAAATAACCCATCGGGACTGAAACCTCAACTCGTACTACTCGGATTAGAGTCCGATTGCGTTCAACAAAAAAAAAAGTATGGAAAACTTGCTATTAAGAATATAAGTCAAACGGTTTTAATTGAGAATCAGTGCTCAGTGTGAAAGCATCGCACTCGTGCTGAAATTTAAAATGCACTCATTCAAAAGGGGCATTTGTTAGCTTACCCAACAAGCTCGGTCACTTCGGGCTTTTTATCAAATCAACTCCTCGTTAGTGGGGTTAGTATCTCCGCTTGCTTGAAAAAAAAAAATCCACCGTGGTCCTTTTTTCGTTTGAAATATAAATAACCAGAAGAAAAAAAAGTTCAAGTTTGTTTATCATCAAATATTTCTCCGGCGTGTCTCGCATCCGCGACCTCGCCGACTAGTGTGCGTTGCTCTTCTCTCCTTTGTGTTAATTTCACTCAAATCGAGTTTAATCCGATCGATCCCTCGGCTGGTCGCGCTCCCGAGTCCTCCCCTCCAGACACTCGCTCACCTTCCTCGGCCAGGGGGGGCGCGCTCCCGAGGACCTCTCATACAGATAAACAGGCGGCGTGCGCGGTCACTGACCCCGTCGTGCCCGTGTGACGCTCTCTGTGAGTTCTCTTGTAGGGACGGTTATAAAATTAAAAAAAACATTATACAAGGCCGACAGTCGGAGTGTTTAAAACTGAGTCCTAACGAGAGACCCGAGGTTTATTTAGAATAGTTGCAATGTAAAGATATGATATAAGACAGAAAGCTGTTTGGAACACTGCTCTTTGCCTGCTGATTTATCACGATGAGCAAGTTATAAATCGTCCTATTTGTTTATATATCGTATTTAGAAAATGCATAAATTAATCAATAAATGTCTGACGCGTCTAATCTTTGTACCCATGATAAATAGAAACTTAAATTTTAAGTTTCTATTTCTCATATTGAGGGAGGATTTTAATACCTGTGATTGTGTTTGTGTGGTTGGGGGAAAATTCCCATTCATGACCTCAAACTAATGTACTCATCCACTGTGAGAGAGTTTGTTCAAATGTATGCTGTGAGTGGAAAAACTGCAGCAAGACCAACATTCATGATGAAATATCAGGAATATTTTGAATTATTATTCTGGGGAGCTCCCACACACTGAGACATAAGAGTCTTCATTGTCAGGATTGTGCAAACAGGCAAAAAGGAAATGGAAACGTTCTTCTACCTTAACATCATGAATACATAGTGTTGACTCCCTCTCTAAATTGTCCGGTGTATAGAAACCATCTAGTACTGAACCTGAACCTGGTACACACTATGATTAGTGTAACATTTAGAAGAAAGGACTAACTTTATTTTATATTTTGATTACACCAAAAAAACAAAAAACAGAAACATCTGTCATACTTGAACGTTTTGCATTTGCACTTTTTGTGTAAGTCTTGTTTTAAAGTGGAACTAGTACTATCACGTGTAGAAAAAAGAAGTTAAACTTTTTGTGGTTCTAACATAAGTGCCGCAAAGTCTGAGAAATTGCCTCAAGTGATGTCATTTGAGTCAGCATTGACTGGGGCCACACTCTATAAATAAAAATGGACATAGTAACCATGATGTGACCCAAACAGGTTCCTTAAGAGTCGCGGTGAAGCTCTGGTCGTCACCATCGTCACAGTCCTGTCTCTGCGGTTCCTGGCTAAGTAATAAAGGCTCTTAATTCTGCATAACTTTAAGTCTTAATACCATTTGAACAGGTGAGTTGTATATAAATTCACCCTCAGTACAGTTGTCATGAACGGGGAAATTAGCTATAAAGACCAGGCTGTAAACATGTTTATTTCTGCTGTGAAGTTGGACATTTGAACATGGGGACTTATGGAGACGGACTCACTTCTGGAGCCAGCCTCATGTGGATGTTTGAGGAATTGCTTTTTTTTTGGGGCTTATTTCACAGCCACAGAGGTTGCTGGAAAAAAAAAATCTGGGGTTGTGGAGTTTGAGTTTGAGGTTAGTGGCATAATGCTAAATTAGCCCCTGCTAGCACAACATTAGCACAACACACCAAAATCTGTCTCACATGAAGAAAGTTGAGTAGCATCATGGGTAATGTAGGTGGCAGGTTTTGACAGGGAATAAAAATGTGTGGAATAAACCATGTCCATGTGAGGGTTGAAGGAGTATAAAGCTTAATTAGTGCAGTTCAACTCCTTCAGTCTGAGACAAATCAAGTGTTTATCCTCAAATTTAAGACAGACTTGGAAATCATTATGTTGTATATTCCATAACAGGAATTTTATGGCGATAACCACATGGGATACGCCGTAGCCTCCACCGTAATTTAAAGTTGGTAGAGAACCACAGGAGTTTAAAACAGCATCCTAAAAGTCACCGCACGTATAAAAGTACAGACTCTGTGTTTTATCAGTGTGGTGGACTGACCTAACGTGATGAAATGATGATGCACATGAGGGACCGGCAGTAATGCGGATGTCCCTGACACAACCAGCTATTTGCTTATCAAAAGGATCTGGCCCTCAGGAGAGAGGCCTTTAAACACACACACACACACACCACATACACACAGTAAACACTGCCTATCTACTGACTTCCTCCTTTCTTTGAAAAAAAATAACACTTTTCACATTAACTTCCTAATGTGCATGAATACATATCTATATCTATAGGATTTACTGTGTACTCTATAGCTTCTGTATGGAAGTCATCACCACTGTTTCTGCTTTTACCACAATGATCTATATTTTACATTTCTGCTGCCTGCCAGAGATTTCCCTCCTTTCAGACGGCCTCTGCTTTCAGCTAATTTCACCATGTTTTGAGTATCAACATGCAGAGACTTGAAGCGTCTTTGCGTCAGGTAATCCATCACCGTGAACATTCTGCCTGCTTTTATTAAAGTCAAAGTTATGTTTTCATAGAGTGATTATGAAGTTGAATGTTCAGATTACCGCAAATCTACTCGCAGACAGATAACTTATTATTCCCCGTCATACATTTTTATATATGTGTGACATATTATAACCTTTGATATGCTGTGCTAGCACAGTGGGAGGATAGTTTGTCAAGGCAGAAAACATTTTTCTTCCACTTTTAAATGCAGTGTTGCAGAATTTTGATGTTTATTTATGAAACAATTTAGTCTTGTGTTCATGTATTTATTAATGTACACCAACTGTCCTGTTTAAGTTGATAAAAAGCTCATCTCTGAGGAGAAATGAAACTTTTCCAGGAGAGGAGCTGATAATGATTCTGATTTGTCGCTACCCATCAAACATGTGGAGGAAATACCACATGTTTGATACATGTTTGGTTCAAATTGATGGAAAGTAACTAAGTACTTTTACTCAACAGGTACTTGTACTTTACATGAGTCCCACTACATTACATTCCAGTGAGAAATATATATATATATAAACTGTAGTAGTTAGTAGTTATATATAAAACTAGAAACATTTCTAAAGAAATTTTGAGGGTGCCTGACTCTGGCCCCGTCGCCCACATACATTATTACTGACACTGCTCAGCAAATTCAGTACTAATGCAACAAGCTGTGTCATCATTGCTTTTTTAATGGGCTCTTATTTTGAAGGGACTCTTATTTTGAAAGACTTTTGTCTTGTGTGTGTGTGTGTTTGGGCGTGTTTGTGCGTGCTTGTGTCTGTTAATGAGAGAGTTTTACAAAGTCTTTTATTTTGAAGTGACTCTTATTTTGAAAGACTTTTGGCGAAACGCTTAAAAAAAGCCATAGCAGCCAAGCCGCACGTTTTGATACCTTTTTTGTGTAAGTGCGACAGGAGTAGCGTGCCAAAAAAAGGGCGTAATTAATAATAATAATAAATAAGACTAATAATAATAATAATTAAGCGCTGTTATAGTGTGCTCTTTCAGGCACACTCAATAAATATCTAGTTTAAACAACACTTACAAGTGAATACATGAATAATGTATAGAAATATAACACTGCACAATTGGTCCTTTCATTTTTGACACTTATAGTGCAAGTTTTTGATCATATGTATACCTAAATACAGGATGTTTACTAGCAGTGGAACATTTTTTTGAGTCATGTGACTTTCTTTAAGTCTACCTCCTCTGGGCGGTCAGGTAATTAATCCAGATAATCTAAGTGCTGAGGTGAGGCTCACAGGACAGAGGAGTGGGAGTCACGTAGCTAGCATGGCTAAATATCCCTCCACTGTAGCCTGTGACAAATGTACATCTGAGCTGATGAACACGTGTGTGTGTGTGTGTGTGTCTCTCTCTCTCTCTCTCTCTCTCACACACACACACACACACACACACACACCTGTTCTTTTGGAGATTTGTTTCCCACTTTGCACCAAGTTTCAAAACTTTCCTTCCAAGTTCCTAGCTTCAATTTTCTCATCTTTTCAGCGTCCAGGCTGGCAGTGATGGATTCCTTCCTTTATTTCTTTTAGGGTGTGTCAGTCAGTTTTACATTAGTGTAAATTGTTGGTGGTTGTAACACTTTGCATATGGCGGTATTTCATCTGATAACATTGAAAGTAAACACATTGTAAAGACTGTGTGACATGACAGCTGAGATACTTTTTTATAGGTATAGATCAGTGTGAAAAAGAAATAGAGCTTCACAAGGAGGTAAACACTGAACTCATGTAATGGTAAAATTGTCACGTACAACAATAAAGACTGCAAATAAAGGGTCAGTTCACCCAAATTAAAACTTTGTTTTCCAGAAGAGGTGTCCCTATAAATCCTGTAGACAGTGACGTCTGCAGTTTAATGACTGGGGTAACTGTGGACAGTTTCAGAGAGCTCACCTCAAAACCTGGACACGTCAAACTAAAATGATCTGCATGCTTAGAAACCACTGGAGGAACGTGTGGAAACAATTTGCTTTCTTTCTTTTTGCAATTTGTATGAACCGGCCCTTTAAATCCAAACGTTTCGGTTCTTTCCAGGTGATAGAAATACTTTTATTAAAGAAAAGCTTGAAGTGTTATTATTGTGAAGGAATAGTGCAGAGGAGCCGCTGACGCGTCCCATTGGTCAATTTAGCCAAAATAATTCTAATGAGGCACCAAGGATTTATTACATGCAGCTGATGTTGTCTGTTAACAATTAATAAATGATGTACTTATATTTTATAACATAAATCCCATCAGTTATAAGCCATAATAAGAGAAACTTTTGAGTTGCCAGGTTTTGAAAATGAAGGCCGCCATTTATTATTCGCCTATGGAAGCCCTAAGCAGTCATGTATTCATACATTTTATTTCCTCGGTTTTCTCATGATAACGAGTTCATTTTATTTGTTTTCTTGAGAAGTTATGTATGTTATATTTATTTATGTCAAAATAACAACTGTTGTTATCCTGAGATAGGTTATTTTTCTCCAGATCTCAAGATAACCCCTCCCCTCCAAGATAACGACATAATTATCACACGAACATTTATTATTTCGACATAACAACATAAATATCTGGAGATTTTAAGAAAACAAATTGAACTTGTTATCAAAGGAGAAAATAAAATGGGCTTCCGTACCCTCCAGCAAAAGTCAGTGAATCATCTGCAGTTATAAACACTCAAACATTGTTATTGAAGGTTCTTATAATAATCCATCAGGTCCGAAGTTATAAATGTTACTATGCTGTTAGTAAATGAATTGTGGTTCAGGTTGTGTCGTTGCATGGATGCTAATGTCGCTCTGTGAGTCTAACTGTTGGATAGTGTCATGACACATCCGTTCCCCCCTTTGGTGACTCTAACGTGTCATTTAGCATTATCATCAGGTGAAAACACAGCATCTATTTAATAATCCATGCCTTTGTTTATGATACATAACACCTGCAAAACCCATGAACCCACTCAGCCAACATGTTAGCACGTAGCACAGGAGAGGTGCAAGCATGGCTGACTCTGATTTCCATAACTACAGTGGTTCAAGTTTGTTTCCCTGATGAACTAAGACGTCATGCTGGAGGAGACACCAAGTTCGGTGGCAGAGGGCCTGTGGTTGGAATCAAACCCTCAGCCTTTATGCAGCGTGCATGTGCGCCAACAGGTGAGCTTCCAGGGCGCCTTGGCTTATTATCGATCTTTAAGGCATTGTTAAATTATTTATTGATTAAGAAAGCTAAGCATTCAGTTGCAATTTATAAACCATCTGTTTGTGCCAAATGAACTTATAGTAGTCTCTGAGCTAACACACACACACAGAACCTGGGTATTTCTGCTGGTGGAAGAATTCCCAAAAAGCTCATGCACATACACTGAACATGCAAACCTTCCCTGACTGCATATGAGTTGAAAAATGTTTCATTCATTAAGCGGGCTCTCAGTCTCGCTGACCTTCATCGGGGGAATACAATCTCCATGACTGCTGAAGGTCGAGCGGGAAGAGTCCCTCCACGCTCATTTTAACAGAGGAATCAGAGTGAAGCAGCACGTGGAGCCTCCATGATTGATTCATTCACACACACAGTGAGGAGTCAGCGCGGCAAAACAAGACAGAAGATGCAAAATTTGGTTTGGGTTTGTTTTCAAACACTGTATTTTTCCATCTCCACATAACCATCAAAATGACATGTTTAGAGTTTAGAATGTTTTATTATAGTTTATTGTGATAGCATTTTAATTTTTTCTTTTTTTTAAGTTTTATTTTTTCCAAAGAACAAACACAGCAAATAACGTTGAGGAGGAGGAGGAGAAGGAGGCGGCGGAGGAGGAGGTGGAGGAGGAGGCAGGAAGAGCGAGAGAGGAGCACCACATAGATAAGATAGATCAATTCATAGATAGATAAGATGCGTCAGGTTTGGCTTGATCCTCCCCCCTCTGGGTCCACACACACACACGCGCACACACACGCACGCACACACACACACACACACACACGCACACACTACATTTTGCTTTACAAAGAATAATCATCATCAAGAATAGGATTAATAACTGTCTGAATATATCTAGGAATAAAAAAACAGAAGAGAAAAGAGAGAGAACACAGATTCACTCGCACTGCCGTGAAACCCAAAAACTCCCTACACAGTTATACAGGAAACAGCTAGGTTAGATAAACACACGTATATGTATGCATCATCTGTGTATGCATGCATATACTGTATGCAGGTTGGGTGTGTGTGCACATGGAGGGGACGGGAAGAAGGGGAAGAAAAAAAAAATAGAAATGTGGGTTTGGATTCATTTCAAATGCCACGATCCATACACCAAATTCAAACCAGGCCTCTTTTTTTTTTCTAGCATTCTACATATCTAAGTGTGCGTCTATGCATGAGTAATGCGTCGTCAACCGGCTGGTTAGTGGTCAAAATGCCAATCTGCAGATAAATAAGGGAGATGTTTGATTTATTTTAGCAGCTGTCCAAATCTCTCAGAGAGGAGGAGGGGGGGGCGGGTGGAGTTAAGGCAGACAGCTGATTTCAGGACAGATTACAGGAGATTATTTTCTTATTTTTCCTTCGACAAACACAGGTAAACACAATAATTTGGCATTAAAAATAGATACAGAGCTAATGTTATCGCACAATCCAAGAAAGGAGAGAGGAGGAGGAGAGGCTGAACAATATGTAAGTCAAGTAGTAAAATATGATCAGAACAGTAAAACGGTGCCTGTTACATCAGGAGGGGGGATCTCAAAGCAAAAGAAACAACAAAAAAAACATTGCAGCAGTCATCGATCAAGCTCTAAACTGTATACATTATATATCTGCCAGCTAATTCATGGTGAAAATATTAGCTTGCTTGAAAAGGGGAGACGCCTTGACATTTTCAGTTGGAGTCTGGTTCTCCACCGGGGACTTTGAATGCCTCTACGCAGTCTTGTTAACAGCCTGTTATCATTCATACTCGTCATTTAAAAAGAAAAGGGCACCACCAACCCTGACGCAACAGAGCGGCTCTGTACCTTTGGGTTTAAATGAGAACAGTTAAAAATGCTAAAAGGCTGTTTAAAAGTCCAGAATGGTGTCCAGCCCACCGGTGAAGAAAGAAGTGGACCGCAACGATAACATGCCAAGCTTCACCTTTAACAGCCTAAAAAAAAGCTACAGAAACCTAAAGAGCCATATATACACAGAAATGTGCTGATAAATATAGTCGACAAAAAAAAAGTCTCCATCTATTTTCCTCTTTTCACTTCTTAACTTCATAATGGCGGCCGCTGCTCTCGACATCCCCTGAAACGTTTCTTTAACGCTCTCTGTCGTCCCAAAAACGATCCATTGTTCACACTCAACAGTTTGGTCTTTTATTCTCTCCCCACACAATTTAAAACACTTTTTTTTTTTTTTTTAATATATAAGCCACAACCAGAACCACAACCAGTTTGTAGTGTTCATTAAATACAAATCATCTGCAAGTCAACAAAAAAAGGACACGGAGACAGAGAGAACAAAACAGCATGAGCAGAATCAGGGAGAGGACAAGAGAACATCATTTGCACTTTTTTGTTTTTATGGACAGAAAATACAGAGTGACTTGAACGCCTCCTACACCTTTACAAAGTGACATACTGGAATATCTAGATCATCCCTATACACACACACACACACACACACACACACGTGCGCACGCACGCACACACACACACACACACACACAGGCACAGCATGAAGTCAACATGTAGAAACACGTCCTGCTAACGCCGTGCTGCGTCTTTAAAAACATGTATAGATGTGTGTATAGACACAATACAGAGCGGGGATTATTCCATACAGTCAGTCGTGAAGGGTGTGTTTAATCCCTACCCGCAGTCCTGCCTCTATCTGGACAAAGTCAACTCACCGTTAGCAAACATATGGTATATTTATGATTATGTGCTGCTGTAATATCCCAGCAGCGTCCTCATGAAGTGAGAGGAGCAGGAAAATTAAACAGCTGGAAGAGAATTCTTCATATGCCAGCTGTTTGTTTTTTTATTAAATAAAACCATTAAAATCAGTTTATAGAACCAAAAATAAGGTGAACTGCAAAACTTCAGTTTGGTGGCTAAATGCGCAGGTGAAGCTGACTCTATCCTCCTAAGTCTGTAGGAAATCAGGTTGACTCATGGGGACGTCGCCCCTTAGACCCTTCAGTATGGTCGAGAGACTCAGGAAAGACATGGCTGAAAGACGGAGAGAGAGACACAGAGAGAGCGAGGGATGGATGGATGAAAGAATGGAGTGGTAGAGAGAGAGAGAGACAGACAGAGGTTAACAAACTGTTAGTGAGCCTGGACAGTTCTGTAGAAACGCAGGGGAGGGTCGGAGAGGGCGAGGTGGATGAGAAGGAGGAGGAGAGGGAGGAGGGAGAGGGTCGGGGTTGAATTGAGGAGGAGGAGGAGGGGGAGGGAGAGGAGGAGGAGGGAGAGGAGTTGTGTTTTGGGGCTTCAGCAGCAGCCCCCTCCAGCCTGTTGGCCTCCCTGGCTACCGGGCAGTGTGGAGTTGGTGGTGGGATGCTGGGGTCCAATCTTAATACCATTAGCCTGTGAGGAGACCAACAGAGAAGACAACATGGTGAGAAGAAGAAACAACTTCAAGTCAAACCTCAGCCTGCTCGGGTGAAAACTGAGGACCCAAATGTTTGGGAAACATTTGTGGACCAACCAACAATGTTCTCCAGTATTCACTCATTAAGAAAACACTGATCACATGACTATTTATTATTGAGTGACCTTAATTTATCCAGGAAAATTAATTTTCTATGATTCTTTGTACAATATTTCAACTATCACAACTGGTTAGATTTGATCTGAGAGGAAGAGGAAAAACTTGTATCACATTATCTTATTTTCTATTTTTAAACTCATTCACAGATTCACGCTGACCTGACTTCTGAAACTCTTTGTCAGTTACTTTCTGACCTACAACACAAGTTAAAAAAAAAAAAAATCATTTAATCATTTAAATTCACACGTGCTCCCATCATTAATATTCCTACAAACTTTTGTAAACCCCAGACAGGCGGAGTGTTTACGAGTGTTTACCCGGTCGGGCCGTGCTGACCAGTAGAATCAGAAGAACAAATCATCCTGACAGATGCTGATGTCAGACAGCATGAGGGAGTCCAAAATAGATGAAGCTATCACGTTAGCACTGTACTTCACAGTCATGAGAGACGTGGAGTCCATGCTGATGTGTCTCCAGACAGTTAGCCTTCAGGGCTATGGACCTACAGGTACGGTTCACGAGACTGATTATCGACACAAAACTGTCTGTCAAAGTCCAAAAACATTCGTGTGTGCACAGCGGACAGCCGTTAGCAGTCATCAGGCGAGCCTGGCTGTCACCCTTGGTCACATGACCCTGGCCTTGCAGGTTATAGAGGTATGTCAAGAGCCTCCCCGCGGGCTATTGTGGCTAGCTGGACTCTTGTGTAGCCAGCTCTCACAAACTAACCACACAAGTAGTAGTAGAGTGCATTTATCATGGCGAGGTAGGGGGGGTATTTATAGGTCTATGCAAAGCAACAAAAGAATTCTAATCACACACTAAATGAAAAAACACTGAAGACGGCGTGTGTCTGTGCTTTCATGGTGAGCTTAGCATTGCGCGGCGCCTGTAGGGGCTCCTGTTAGATCACATCATAGAGGAAGCAACAGGTGCTGCTGCGCTGCACAAAGGCAAAGGAAACACCGGCAGCAGTGAAGGACGGGACGGGAGAAAAAAAGAGAGGCATGTAGAAAAGAAGGGAGAGAGAGAGAGAGAGAGGGAGAGAGGCAGGTGGGTGGTAGACACAGCTTTCATCTCTCTCTCTCTCTCTCTCCCTCTGAATATATTTATCTCTCTCCCTCTCAGTGTAACTCCCCCTCCTACACTCAGTAGCAGCAGAGCCTCTGGGAAACACTGTATGCCTTTAAATCACATTTATTGAGCTAAGGCCATGTGTGTGTGTGTGTGTGTGTTTTCTCATAGTAGCTGCCAACATTTCTGGTGGGGCTTCCCCCTCTCTCTCTCTCTCTCTCAGCCAGTCAGTCAGCTGATGCGGTTTGGCCGGCTGGCCTGCCTTCACTCTGTCTTACTGTTACTAATAACAAAAACAGTCGCTGGCAGGCTAACTCCAGTCCTGTCTGACTAACATTCAGACTTGCTGGTTGGATAAAGTCAAGCCAGAAACACTCCAAAACAGACGTGAACACACACACACACCTCTGTGAATACACTCTGCTGGCTGTCTGCATTAACGGACATGTTCACACACGTTTGGTGGCGGGTACAGGCTGTAATTCTGGGCTGCATGAGGATGGTCTGTGTGGACGATATGATTTCTCTCTCCGTTTATGACTCAATGACAGTGTTCTTAAGAAGATGAAGCCTGCATCTCACATTGGTCAGTGATTCAAACAGGTGCTTAGGGACCACCGACTGAACAAACAAAGATATTAAGCTAAACGCTGACTTATGGTGGGACGACTGTACGCCATGTGGACGCTTTGATTGACAGGTGGGTGCTGTTGAAGGTAGCTTGTTCAAGCACCCAGGCTTCATTCAGCCCACCTTAGCTCCACCCATGGCCATATTTGGATTACCACACTGAGCTTTACAACAGCAGAGACCTGTGAGTGACGTCAGGGAGACTGCGTCCATGGTTTATACAGTCTATGGACGGTGCAGTGATTCAGAATCAAATCACTAACTTGTACTGTAAACTGGGATATAGAGTTTTGTTGTTTGCCATCTGACACAGAACAGATTCAGTCGTCTTCCTGTTGTCGAGGACTTTGTGTCCTAGCGACCAGAGAGCGGCTCTGTGGACGGCGTTGTCAGTTTTAACATGGAAGCAAACTTGCTGACAAGTGCATACTTGCTGACAGGCTTGGTATCTTTCCTGCCTGGATAACTGTTCCACTGAGAAGATAACCATCTGGTTGACTGGATAGCAAACTTACTGACTGGCTGGATAGACAGCTTACAGACTGGCTGGCTGGCTGAGTGTTTGTTTTCTTGCCGAATGACTGAGACCTTGTGGGATGTGAGGAATTTATGAGCTGGCAAGATGCCGAGAGTGAGAAAGACAGGGTGAGAGAGACAGGGTGAGAGAGAGGGAGAAGGAGAGAGAGAGAGGGCTGAGTGGAAAATAAAGCAGGAGAGAGGAGGAACGCAGGGAGTTTTGCTTGGCTGGAGTCAAAGGAAGCAGGGAAGAGGGTTTTTTTCCCCCCTATTTTTGAGGGGAGAGGGAGCGTGGCAAACCACACACACTGCTGGAAAACCACACTGAGGAGAAGGAGGAGAGGAAAAGAGGAGAACAAATACTGGCAGAGAGGGGAGGACAGTTAAAAAACAAAAAAAAAGTTCAAGGAGGAAGGAAAGAGAGGGAACAGTGTGTCTCACCTCATTGTTGATATCAAACACTCCCTCCTGGATCTTCTCATAGATCTCCTTGGCTGTGTTGATGAAAGCCTGAGACACAGGAAGTGAGAAAGACACACAGAGGAGAGGGGATTTATATTTGTGTTTCACATGTTGAAGAACAAACCTACACAAACCATCATTTCTAAGATTTTTAAATGATCCGTCTGTCTTCCATGCGACTAATGAGTTGGAGTCGTGTAAAAGTGCTGTGAAAATAATGTTGCCGCATCTTCAAACAGTTACATCTCAAAGTGTGAACTGATTTGTTAAATATTCCATATAGGTGTGTCGACCGCTGGTAGGAAGCTTTAGACATTCCTCGTTTAAGAGTTGGCAGCTGAACAACATTACATTCACAATTTGTGAGTGGAAATACACACACCCTGCAGACAAACAAGAGCCAAACGCAGACATTATGAAACACGTGTGTGTGTGTATATATGTGAGAGAGAGTGAGGCCACAAAATAATCGTGTCACTGTGACAGAAATAAAAATGAATGTCTAAAGCTTCCTACCATTGCGTGTTGAAATAAATAGAAAGCACAGAGATATTTCTGAGACTTTAGAAAATGTGCTGAGTACATGTGATTTTAGCAAAAGGGCTAAAACAGAACACCTGAACAAGAAGGTATCGTCCACAAAGAAGCAACCTGCACTGGAACAAATGCTAACCGCATGCTAACAAAGCTAACAGGAGCCAAACCTTTAGAGGAATAGAAACATTTTTACAAATACATATAAATATACACTATTCTACAGAGAATAACATTTGAAGAATGCTATGAATCTCTAGCTGGACAGGATGTAGTTAGCTTAGCTTAGCATAAAGACTGGGAGCAGGTGAAAACAGTTAGCCTAGCTCTGTCCAAAGTCTCACCTAAAGCTCACAAATGACCACATTGTATCTTGGTTGTTTAATCTGCAAACGAACAGAAAAATAAAAAACGGGTTGTGACTTTATGTGCTGGAACTAATTCTTGGTGAACCGCAGCCGGGCCAGCGACCGCGTGCAGCTTCCCAGAGTCTTGTTGTTGCAGCCAGTTTTGCCAGATTTTGGCACGATCACGCCTGTACAGAGACCAAAGCCAGAACCTGCGATCACCAAAGGAATCTAAGCAGCAGCCACAGATGCTGCACGGAGGTGCTCCGCGGATGAATGAACTATTGTTCAATAAGAACATCCGTCTCAAAACCACAACTTGGCTAGCTGGTTCCTCCTGCTTCCATGTGGTGCCGATATCAATCTTCTTATCTCACTCCAGAAAGAAAACAGAAGTGTTATAAGCTGACCGATACTGGATTTTTGAGGCTCGTAGTAATACCGATAATTGGAATTTTAAAAATCTAATAACAATAGACAGATGCCGAACACTTTTTTTTTTTTGCTATAGCACTGAAATGTTGAGCAATATCTTTATTATTTCATGTATTCATCTAGATCTTTTCAAAATAAATGCAAAACAAAATGCTCTCACTTCAAACTCAGTGCTAGCACACTAGATTATTTGTCCCGTCCCTGTATTCTGAGCCCTTTGCTTTCATACGTTTAGCTGATGTGACTGAAGACTTGTTGGAAGAAGCACAAACCTTCTTCTAGTCAACGGTTGCTACAACAACAAGATCTGAGCAGAAAACACACACAGAGCTTACTGACAGCACTGCAGGGATCAAAGATGCTAGAATAAAGTGGAATTAAGCTCCCTGAGCGACCTCAGCCTATGGCTGCACTGTTCTCTGGGGACAGTCTCTCAGTGTTTCTGTCTCAAGGGTCTAAAAGTGGGATAAAGTAGAGATCTGAAACACACACACACACACACACACACACACACACACACACACACTCTCTTTGTGAGGGCCAAAAAAGAAGTGTTCCTTCAGCTGAGTCGTTAAAGAAGTGAAAATATGTCCTGAACTTTTATGTGACACCCGGTCTGAAATAGACTGAGGAGCCCAGGGGTGCTCCGTCCTGTTCACCCCTATCCTCTTTCCTTCCCTCAACACATAACTTTATCCCTTGTTCTTCACGTCTCTCTGCACATCATTTTCTTGAATTTGTTGGAAATATTGAGCTCAGATTTGTGTAGATTGTAAAAATGGAAGATAAAATGAGGAAATGGAAAACTGAGGAGGTAAAAAAGTTTAAAGGCAGAGTGAGTCGGACTTCCCTGAATCACCATGTATAATCCCTGTGAGTCATCACATACTGTATGTTATGACCCGCTGAAAGTGTGTGTGACGGTGCAGAGGTATTGTGTGTGTGTGTTTGGGACATTTCTGGGTGTGCAGCCAGCAGCTAATAAAAACACACAGGGCTACAGAAACGTAGCAACCAGGTGCCAGATCGTAAGCACACATCCAAAAGGAACTTCTGGTTTCGTTTGAGCTGAGGAAGAGTGGCCAACTTTGAACCCGGTAAATCCTACTCGCTCTGAGTCCAGGAAAGACAGAAAAATAGTGAGAGGTAGAGAGGACACTGAGGAGGAGAATAGAGGACGAGAGCAGAAAAAAATGGAAAGAAATTAGTAAAAAGTAAAAAAAAAAATGACAGAAGAGACTAAAAATAATGATACAAGAACAGAGATGAGTAGAGGCTGAGGAAAGGATGTCAAGGAAGGAAGGAAGGATACAGAAAGAAGAGATGAGAAGATGCTTACAGGAATCTCTCTCTCTCCCTCTCTAAGGACCATCCCATCAACCCGGTGTCCACCCACAGACCCTGACGACAAACCCAGCGCACTGATTGGCTGCTGGATGTCGCTGAGGGGAGGCAGGGTGGAGGTTATGAATATGTATGAACTATAACTGGTTGATATACTGCTGGAGAGAGAAAGGGAGATGATGGAGAGGAGGGAGGAGGGGGGAAGAGGAAGGAACCGAGGGAGGAGGAGGGGAAGAGGAAGAAATGAATGGAACAGGGCAGGAAGACGTGGAGGAGGAGTGGAGGAGGGGGAGGAAGAAATAGATAGAGAGTGGGAGGAGGGGGTGGAGGTGAAGGAGGATGGGGGGAGGTAAAGAGCAAATGATGGACGTCAAGGGATGAGGAGGGAAGAGGCGAGGAGAGATGAGGGGAAGGGAGGAGAGGAGCAGTATCAGGAGGATTCAGAGGACACTAATGAGACAAATTAATCATGCCACACACACACACACACACACACACACACACACACCTCCCCCCTCATCTTAACCCCACAGAGAGCTCTACTCGACAGTGGTGTGGGTGTGTGTGTTTGCATGATATAGGCCAGGCAAGGGAGGGGAGAAAAAAAATCAATGTAAACAAACACACACGCGCACGCACACACACACTCTCTGCAGTGCCCCTGGCTGGCATGCTGTGCAGTGTAGGATGGGATTATTTATGTGATTGGATAAGTGAGAAAGGGGTCCCCGAGGACAACGGCATGCATTCATTACACTCAACAACACTACGGGGTGTGTCTGCGCGAAGGGCGGGGCTCTGAGCTCACTGTGCTAACTGTGCTACATGACGCTAATTTGAGGCAGGATGGTTCGACTGCACGGCGCTGCAGATAAACGGCCGAGTCAACCGGAGGCTTGAGTGTGATCGGACACTGTGGGTGGGTGGGTGGAGGGGAGCGGTTGGACGTCATGAGCACGAGCACAAAGAAGACTGATCATCCTTCATCACTCCTACTACACATCCAGAAACACTCATCAGATTTACGGGCTGATGTTATCGTGGTGTGTGCTGCTGTTGCTGTTAAAAAATTGAGGACGTCAGGTTCATGTCCTCAGTATTGTTTCTGGGAATTTGAGGTTTAGCAGTTGCAGTTTCCCATCTACGATTACACAGCATGTTTGTTTTTTTAAATTGCTTTCCTGTGAATCCAGCGTGGGAATGGCGTACCCTGCCACAAGCAACAGAAACCACTATATATAGAGAGGAGATTACTTAATGTACTGACATTGAATGACTATTGCAGAATTTGCCTTGGATAAATATTTAAAAACTTTATTAAAATCTTAAAGAACTTTACAAATGAAGATTTCTTAAAGCCTGATGTAATTTTCGACGAGTGCTTTGAAAGTGAATGCTAACACACTGATGTTACTAAGCATAACGTGCACTATATCAAAAAATCCAGTGTGTCAGATTTAGGGGCTCTTTTCACACAATATGGCAGAAATGGAAACTAATATGCAAATGTTTTCATTAGTGTACAATCACCTGTAATTAAAAATCTTGATGTTTTTGTTACCTTAATGAGACTTTATATCTACAGACGACTCTTCTTCTACAGAGTGTGTCAGATGTAACTGCTGTCAGGTTTCAAACAGTCAAACTAAACTATCTCTCTAGATAGGGACTTTTGCATTGTTCGCCTCGCTTCATGGCCCTGTTCCACACATTGGTCCTTTGATTTAGTGCGTTAGCCTTTGCTAATCAGTACTGGATGCTTTGAAATCCACCTGATGGTGGCACCAGAGAAAACTGAGTGACCCAGTAGGATTCACCAGCTCAGTACCATAATAAATAAATGTCTGTCCATATTTCATTGTAATCCATTTTATAGTTTCAGACTGGAACAAAGTGATGGACCAACTGATTTCCATCCATAAAGAGACACTTTATTTCAAATAAAAATAAATAAAAAAAAAAAAAAAAAAGGATTTCTCAACCAGCAGGGTGCTGAGACCTCACACAGCATTTAGGAAAGCATGTAAGGACATTTATAGAAAATATGACTGAATGGTTTAATGAATAATTAAATGTTTAAATTAAAAATGTGATGAATCATGTAATTGCATACTTTTTTTGGTTGGCTAGTCAAAAATGTATAGAGAGCTCAGGTTTGCTGCTGGACTCTGCTCTCAGCTGTGACAGCCGCAGCGTTACGGTTATCGTCATTTCTCATCACGTTACTGTTGCATTTCCTTTATTGATGTATGTATACGTTACTTGATGCTACGTGCATTTAATTGTAAAGCACATTAATGCTATGAATAAAATTGCCTGGTCTTCCTGTTACTACATTTAGTCAACAAAAGTCAATCAGTAATACACAGCTGATAGAAGCTGATATATAGGTCTAACACATCCTGCTTTTACTCTGTTCCAAACTTCAGCTGCAGACGTCGACAGGCAGCGCCGATATCTGTAAAACAGCAGCTGACGTGTGAAATTCTGGTGTGGCTCTCTTACAAGAAAAGATTTATATGTGAGGAAACGGCTGTTAGCTTCTTCAATGTCAACTTTCATGTGGAGCCATGATCGAGGCATCAAGGTTGAAACGAGTGTGCGCACGAGTTTATCTGATGTACAGTGTGTGTGTGTTATTACCTCCTCTACATTAGAGGCAGTCTTGGCTGAGGTCTCCATGAATATGAGGCCGTGTTCTCTGGCAAATGCTTCACCTTCCTCTTTCTTTACCTCTCTCCTCGACTCCAGGTCACTAAAACAAACACACACAAACACACGTTAATGAACATGTCTTTTTTTTTTCTAAATGATTTTTTGGCCTTTTCAAGCTTTATTGGTCAAAGACAGCTGAAGAGTGACAAGAATGTGAGGAGAGAGATGGGGAACGACATGCAGGAAAGAGCCACAGGTCGGATTTGAACCCTGGGCTTCCGCAGCAAGGACTGAGCCTTCGCACATGGGGCAGCTACTCTACCAACTGAGCTAAACACCGCCCAGACATAATGTCTTTTTAATCAGGAACAAACAGTATACCTTAAAGTTCATCTTACACATTGGTCAATGGGAGTCCATCCGCTGGATTTAATAGATAGGTTTCATATAAAGTCAAATTAGTTTCAAGGTTTTTGTAACTTTACCAACAAAAACATGTCTTATTTGTCTTACGTAATGCTGTTATGTAAGCTCAGGCGCGGCAAGCGGCATCAGTGTTGTCACTAACAAGCTGAGGTTTGTTACAGACTGAACTTCCTCATTCAGATTTCAAAGAGTATTTACCATAGAAGAATCTGTTCCAAGGCGCCTGCAACACTATGACCAGCATTCGTTTTACATAACTTTACCTTACACAATGCTACATTACGTAACCAGTAACGCAGCTTTGTTGCAGCTTTGGCTTCCTCTTTCGAATCGGCCTAAATGAACACAAGCTAACGCTGCCGATGGTTCAGTCTTGGACCATCTTGAAAGACAGATGGTCTAAGACCATTGGAGGACAGGATGTGTGATGTATCTTGCCACAGAAAGGCATCGTACCTCTTGTTGCCAATGAGCATGATGACCATATTGGAGTTGGAATGTTGGCGAGCGTCCTCTAACCAGGTCGTCAAGTGGTTGAAGGTGTCCCTTCTGTTAGAACGAGCACAGGATCCAGTTTCAGTCTCATGAATCAGATACAAAGCACCATGGACAAACATTACAGTAGAAAAACTTACTAGCGCTGGCCTTTGGTTCTAGTTAAAGTATTCAAACATGAATTATAATATCCACAATATAAGTAAACTGAGAACCCCCCCACAGAAAATAGTCATCAGGGCATTCGTCTTTTGATGTAGAGGAGGTTGGTGCAGGGTGAAACTTTGACCTCATAGCATCGCTGGATAAAAGGTCACACGGTCATGAAAATCATTAACCATCAACCTCTGGGGACCGTGAAGATCAATAACAAATTTCATGTCAATCTGGCCGGTAGTAGTCAATAAATTTTGTGTTGAGAGGATGGAGGCTGTCCAGCTGGGAAGAGAAGAGAAGCTGCTAAGAGCTCATTTACATGCAGTCATTTCATGCATCAGACAGTTATCCAGTGTCAAAGTGTAATCGCATCCAGGATGCAGTCCACCTCCAGAGGTGGATTTACACCTTTTCAACAAGACGCACAAGGAATCTTTACTCCTCCTACAGTGTGACTACATCAGTTAGCCGCTCACTGTCTGATTTTGTGAATCCTTCATGGTCCATCTCCTCTGTCCTCTGTGATAACTGAACTACAGTCACTGTGCTCCAAACAGCGCTTTACTCCAGTCCTCGAGTCTCGGACTCAAGTCCCAACTCGAGAGGAAACAGTGACATCTGTTTACAGAAGCCCGTTAGTTCTCACGCGTTGTATTGGTGGTTGAGGAGAAGCTTGGAAGCAGACTTTATTTTTATTTCAGCTGTTCACACATTAGACAGTGGAGAGATGGGTGTGTGTGAGAGTTTAAATAGCTCGGTGAGTAAGTCTGTGTAATGACAGGAAATGCACATAAAAGTGAACACGTGTGAAATGTGAAGCTGCACTTCAGCTCGACGTGAATTTCAAGTCAAAAGGCTGAACTTAATGTAAACGGATGTGATCCTGCTGTGTGGTTACACTGCACAACATCGCTCTCTGATCATCACAGATACAGTTTACATACGGTTTTATCTTCGGAGAGTGTTTGAGATGATATCAAGTGAAACTGTTATACTTAAAGTAAATAACACGGCCTAATTAGACCCTACAGTGATGTTACACTGCACTTACTTAGTGATCCCTGCAAATAGTTCATCTTGAAACAGATGATATACTGTCTCGAACCTGTTTGGGCTTGGTCTTAACTCAGTCTCAACCTGGTCTTGGAATCATCTTAGACTCGACAAAGATAGTCTTGACTACAGCACTGATTCCAACTCTTACAAACTTCACACTAACTAGTGGGAATTTTAAGTTTTACTCAGGACACAGTTGATCACTCCACAGAGTTCCTGGAGGCAGTTGGCCCACAATGTGTGTAGAGGTCCGTCTGATTGGCGGTTACCTTGTGATGTCATAGACTAGCAGAGCTCCTGCTGCTCCTCTGTAGTAAGACCTGGTGATGGACCGGAACGATTCCTGGCCAGCCTACAGAAACACATACATATATTAATAAACAGAAATTGAAATGTGAATAATTGAAGTGACTACGGACAACGACTGCTGATCCTGATCCTGCTGGACTTTGACTCGGGCCTTACAGGCCTCATCTTTCAGTCCTTCAGGTCATCCTCCCAGCCACTCCTCGTTATCTACGAGTCTCATTTCTGTAGTCTAGCCCTGTGCTGTTCCTGATTCTCTCATCGAGTCTGGCTCCCGGTTTTCAGTCAGCGAGGGTAAGAACAGGACAGAGCAGAGCCTGTAACTGGATACAATGGAGTTCTCTCTTTCTTCCTCCATCTATCTGTCACAATCCCTTTCTGTCTCTGCTTGTGTGTCAAACCTCCCCGTTTATGGACAACACGGAAGGTCACCTCATCATCAGAATGTCATATAAACAGTCACTTTAGTCCACCTTTGTCAATCATTAGCCCTCATCGTCTCATCTCCACCGTCTCCTCCTTGCATCACTCATCTTTTCATTCTTTCTCTATGAATCTCTGAGCCGCCCCTCTTTCCATCACTCCTTTCACCATCCAGCGCTCTTACAACCCCCCCTGCCACGTCTATTCATCCTCTGTCTCCGTCCCATGTACAGTAACAATGTTGTCTGTGTTTCGTCCAGGCCAGAGGAGAAAACAAAACAGCACTCTATCCCGGCAGCTGCAGCCCAGCTCTGACCTCATCTGAGAAACCAGACAGTCAGTCGGTGAATCATTCAGCAAGTCAGAGGACCAGGCAGCCAGTTTGTCACCCAGGAACTCAGGCTGCCTGGTCAATGAAGAGGTTGCCCACTGAGTCAGAGAATCAGGCAGTCACCAAGCTAGCCAACCGCTGAGTTGGTCAGCTAGAAACCTGTTCGGATGGTCAGTCCGCCAAACAGCCACTTAGATGGCCTCTAGAACAGTCGGTCAGTCATTCAGGGAGCAGTCAGCCAGTCAGTAATGCTATTAGTGAATAAATGATAAATAAGGGTGAAGGAGAGGGAAGGCTGTGTCTGTCTGCCATCTGGCCTACATTCTTGTGTGCAGAAACACACACTTACTCATATGTGCAGCCTACACAATGATCCGACTGGTGGCTCCAGTCACTTGGTGATGGTGGTGTGTTGTTACAAGTCCAGTAAGGACCAGTGAGCCCTGCTGGTTTTCATTTAGACTGTCTTGGAGCGTGGAGCACCTGGAGCAGCAGGTGAGGATGATTAACGGATGGAAAACCTGCAGCGTGAGTTCTGAGAGGCACGGCTGTGACCGCTGTGAGTCTCCGCTCGTGGTCATGTCTTTACATGGAGCGCTAACGCCACCTGCTGGTCAACTGCTCAACTGCATGCACGGGAAACCATAATAACCCAGCAGTCACAATACTACATGCTTTGTCCGGGTCTGTCCAAACACACACACGCTTGAGGTCTTGAGCAATGAGGTGCGTTCAAGTGTCGGCAGGTACTACAGTTCACTGTACCACAGCAGTCCAACAAGCTGCTTTTAGGACTGATGATCAACAGACAAGTTAAAGTTTATGACCGGGGTTCCCAACCCCCGGACCGGATCGCCATATCATCCGGACCCGAGATTAATTGTAGAATTTTTTTTTTTTTTTGACAGGCGCGTCTATTTCATGCCGTAACCTATCCAAGCACTGCACTGTGCAAGCATTGGAAGGTACCAACCAATCGTGTGAGAGTCATACTACCCATGTGATTCTATCTAGCCAATGAAATCGCCACCTTGAATTCAGAGCGAGGTGCTACGAGTGAGTCTCTGTACGACGACAAAACTGGCCCGGCATCAATTATATCTGGCCCGCTAGATGACGTTGATTTATTTTAATATATATATATATATATATATATCTTTTAAGTTTAACAATTATGTTTTAAGGCCGTAAAACCCCTAACCACACACTTTTATACACCTTATTACACGCATTTTGTACAGTACTCCCTTAATTAATCAGGACGCAGAACACACGTGCGGTTCTCACTCAGCCAATCAGGACGCAGACCCCCCCCCCCCCCCCCCCCCCCCCGGCATGGTCATGGTACGCGATGGATTGTCCGATGAAAAAAATTGGCCCGCGTCCAAACTGTTGTTGCCGAACCCTGGTTTTATGACATGCTGAACTCAGCCTGAATGTTACTGCTCATATTCCTCATGATATATCATAGCTGCTTTTTTTGAACTGTATAGAAAGGAGGCCAAGGGGAGAGGGTCATACAGGCTTCATAAAAGAGGCTGACCCAGGGAGAATTTTTTTTTTAATTTATATTATTTATTACTATATTTTATAGTATAATAATACTACTACTATACTAATAAAATAATAATAAAAAAAAATCACAATCATGTTATTATCAAAGAAAATTAAATAAAAACATAATATAACTGAAATGTATAATAGGAATAAAGATATTTTCCTCTTTTCAACTGGATTTAATTTTTTTTGTGTAACGCTGAAAAACAGCATGAAATATGTAATTATTACATTAATAAATATTACATTTATGAGTAAGCCTTCTGCTCTACAGGGCTTATATACGAGTATGTTGATATATATTGTTAATATTCAAGCTGAAATATTTCTATTAACATTTACTCATCATAATGAGTGTTTTTTTTTTTTTTTTTTTTTAAACAAAGGATCAGTACAGGTCTTCCATACTTCCATTTGTTCAGGTGAGTCACGGACATGCTGCACGATGAGCAAAGAATCCTTTAAAAGAATATATACAATAAATATATTACCGTATCCCAGATCTGCAGTTTGATCTGTTTGCCATCTATAGTGATCATCCTTGCTCCGAACTCCACACCTAGACACACAGACACACACAGACACAGGAACGTGATAAGGTACAATTAGATAATGACTCCATCAAAAAGTCATGCTGCTTATTAGTGAAGCACACAAGTGAAATGATTTTCTCAGGTGTCATGAAGAGCTCATAAATAAACTGATTATGAGATCTGTACATCATAAACTGTGAAGAACCGACAGGATGAAAAAGAGAATTTTTAGACTAGTGACATGTTTGCATGTTTTCAAAATGATGAATGTGGACACCACGTCACGGACACTGATCAGTAGGCGACTTTAACAGGAGCTCTTAAACCCCAGCATGACCTGTTGACTTTCTTGTTTCCTTGTTGAAATTTGTTTTCTATATATTTCTTATCTATGAGTCATTTCTTATCCACCTTGTGTACATGAGCTGCTGTGACAAGTGAATTTCCCCTCTGTGGGATCATTAAAGTTTATCTTATCTTTGCTATTGAACCGTGAGGACTGTGGTTGGTCTATTTCACTTTCACACCACAAATGAAGTGCACCAGAGTCGGCTTGGAGGTGGACTGAGAGCCCTCCTTACCGGTTGGTCTCAGTCCAGTTGTTTGACAGCTTTCACACAAGCCAAAGTTTGTTTCAGATGTGTGTGTGAAAGGTGTTAAAGCTCCTAAATAAATCACCTCAAATATATCTTTGGTGTTTTTTTATTTAGATACCACTACGGATAGAGCTGTGATCAGAAAAGCTTTTTAAGATCAGTCTGGCCTTCCTAGTTTAAGATCAGGCGTGGTGATACTTGTATTTTCGAGAAGAGTTAAATGATTCAATCTATCTGATCTGCTGTGCTGAGCTCAATTCTGCTCAACTCAAGGTTCATGATGAGAAACTCATAGCTAGAACATAGACAACCCACAGCAGCTGATTTCTTCTAATCATCTCCATCTTTCTATTAGAAAATGATAAATTACGATTTCATCCATATAAATGAATAGATTTCTAGTGGTGAAGTTGATTTAGTGCTGAGTGTGTAGAGGGCAGGCACTCTTACCGATAGTGAGGTCATGAACTGGCTGAAACCTCTTGTCTGTGAACTGTAGTAATAGACATGATTTGCCCACACCTGAAAATGAAACACACACAACATTAAAGAGCATGAACACACTCCAGATTCATATTCAAAGGCTCATGTGCTCAGAATAAAACATCACACACACACACACAGACATCGTTAGAAAATCTTTTCCTCGCTCTGAACTCCCACACAGCGCACACACACTCTGCTGTTTGCCGGTGACAACGCTCTGCAGGAAGCTACAAACGTACAATGGTAATTAATGTCTAATACACAGAATTCATTCAAATTTAATATGGGAATGTTAGAGTCATCACGCAGGTCAAACAACACCAGCGGGGCGCTCACACACTCTTTTTCCAAACGCACTGCAGTTAACCTGAGCCAACTGTTAGCGAGCGAGATGACCAGCTGGCTTCTTTATGTGTGTGACGCCGCCGTTGTTTCTCCCGTGAATCTGCTCATCATTAACACTGTCCACATACTGTGTCGCTTGGGTGCTGCGCAAACACTCAGATCACACGGACTAGTCATGTCACAGAGGTGTCAATCATTTCTTTAACTTTCACTAGTTTGAGTCGAAAACACAGTGCAGCGGATCATTGGATGACAAAGTCACATGATGATGACATGACGATAAGTCACGTTAGGCCAGGTTAGGCAGAGCAGCAGCTCCACCATGACCTGCTTCACCCTCAGTGTTCATCCTTTAACTCCATCTTCAGGAAATACTACATATTTGGATTGAAGCTGATGCTGATTAGTTTGTGTAATTATTTTTCCCGTTTGTATTGACTGTGAGAAGATCCCTTCCTATTTTAATTACTATCCGACGGTACACTTCTGATTGCACAAACTGTTTAGAGCTTACAGAAATATATTGAATAAATAAATAAATCCCTGATCAAAGACAATATGAGGACTGAGCAGTTTACATTGAAGCCAGATTAAGTGGATATCATCCAAAATCATTTTATGTCAGGGGTCTTCAACCTTTTTCAGCCCAAGGACCCCTTGGACAGGAGACAAACAGAACAGGGATGGATTTCATTTTTAAAAAAAGCTTTCACCTTTTAAGCCTGGCATATAATAATTTTGTTTGACTTTTATTTCACTTTATTAACATATTTATATACTAGGTTATTAACCTATGTGTTTATGATGAAAAAAAGAGTGAAAATGCCTCTTAATCATCTGCACCCTCACAGTCAATTGGCAGACCCTCTGCAGTACCTTTGCCGACCCCCTAGGGGTCGTGGACCACTGGTTGGAGACCCCTGTTTTATAACAAATAACTGTGTTTGTGTGTGTGTGTCAGAGAGAGAGAATTACTGAGTCTCTGGCCTTTAAACAGAAAATGAATCTGCAGCTGTCATGATCTCTGATTGATTGTTTTTTTTGTCATTTATCAAGCGGCTGTTTTGTGCTCCGGACATTTTATAGACGGAATGGTTCAATTAAAAAACAGCTGATATATTAAATCAATAATTAGTCGCAGGCCTAATAGGGAGATATCAACAAAAGAGGACTGTTTGTACCAATATGACTGTGACTTCTGATATAACTCTGACATCTGAAGCTTTATATTACTTTGGTCCAGTCCAGGCGTATTTATCACCCAACGCTGACTGCTCCGACTTCACCTGTAATGGACCCGACTGAGGTTGCTTTAGAAATAATGTTTCAATGTCGATTTGAAACAAGAAGGTGAAATGAATCATCTTCACCTCGTGCTAACATAAAAGTGTCTTTATAATAGTAAACATGCAGCTATTAAGAAAGGTTATGAAAGTGATGCAGACTTGGCTTTATGCTAGGATGAGCATTCAGAGGGTTGAGGTTAGGGAGTGTGTTTAAGTAGGCTTGTGTGGGAGAGAGAAGTCCTGGTGTCAGTGAGCCATGGATGGGAGGAGGAGGAGGAGGAGGAGCAGGGGTTGGGTGAAATGAGAAGAAAAGAGAAGGGAATGCTGCTAATGAGGTAGCCAGAAAGAGAAACTGACGGATATTCAAGGAGGTGATGGAGAGACGTGGTCTCTCTCTCCTTTGTGGTTTCCAAGGGTAACCATTACCAGGCAGCTGCGTTGCTGGGCAGGGAGTGTGTGATGATGGTGATGATAAGAGATGGAGGGATCACGAGGAGGGCAGCTATACGGAGATGTAGCAATCATGTCACCTCCGTCAAACACACAAACACACTCCTCTACGGCGAACACATTAAGCAAGCAAGCTTCCGTTTAGTAGATTTCTCTCATTTGTATGATTAGTACAATGAACAGACCATTCTAGCTTCCTGTTTCTAGCTAAGAGGGCGCGGCATGACAATCAAACCCTGCCGTGTCTTCAAATGGTGACAGTGGCTACGATCACATAATGAGGGAAGTACTATAAAATATGTCACACGTCAAGACTTTCCTTCAACTTCTACCAGGAGCTCTTATCACGCACGCACAGGTAATTCTGCTGGGCTATCAGAAAACTAGAAGCCAGCCAGGTGACTGAGCGGCTGGTTAGAGAACAGTTTGACCGGATGATTGACAGCTGGGTTCATTTAGCTGGTCGTGCTAGGCAAACAGCGGTCTGATTCACTGGATGTGAGATAAGCTCTGGCAAACATTCGGCCTCCTTCCAGTCTACCACAAGAAAAAGATATCTACACGCTAACTATAAAGAAGCTTCGACAATGTCAGAGGTGTTGGTTTTCAGACAACATGCAGGCTGATCTTTGAAAGATGGTTCTCAAGTATTATCACAATGTAGCACTAAAGAGACAAGCAGCAATGCTAAAGACTAAGCCTTGTCTACACATGACGCGCTATAACCACGTTTGATGAAACATGCTACGTGCTGTTTCTTCTGTTCATGTGAGGAACTGCAGCGCTCCTGTGTTGAGATTTTTGGCAGGTGACCTACACTCAATACTGCCTGAACGCCTAACGGGACTGTCACCGGTTTAGTCATGATGGATTCACCCTCTGGGAGCTTGAATATCTGTCGAGTCTGAAATGGTGGATTGACCAACCGACAGCCCAACACTGCCATCTCTATAAATAAATAGATGAGTAACAACACAATCAACAGAAGAACCAGTCCCGATTGCATCAGATGGTGCCTCTACAATGAAGTCGGACACAAAGCTAAATGAGCTTTTCAGGGTGGAGAGTCAGACAGGACTGAGGCATCAATAAAAGCCTAATTTTGGCGGGTGTTGCAGGTGTTCCACTGACGTTCATCAACTAATGGCTGGTGCTGCAGATGTGTTCAGAAGTCCCAGTGAGATGCAGCTCTGCTCACTTACAGCAGTAACAGGAAGCTGAGCAAGGTCAGCAGATCGTACCGCAATCCCTGCTGAGGAATCTGACAGGAAGTCTGCCCAGATGAACCGTCCTCCTACGGTAACTACTACCGAGGCGCCTCCAAGCATGGCCATCGATCTCCAGCCTCTACGCCGGAGCTGCCAAATGACATCCGTCCCTGAAGTCGACAGTAGGGACCTAAAATACATTAATCTGAGGCTTCCTGTGGTCTACGTCATTCACCATGTACTCAGTGTTCCCGGTATTAGTCCAATGAGACATTTGTGGCATTTCTTCCTCCTGTCTCACTCGCAAACTATTCTTTAAAACATTAGTCAGAATACCAGCTGGGCAGGACCACATTTTCACGTTTGATGATCTACAGAGGAATTAAAAATGTGAATAATCAGTCGTTGCAGCTCTTCCACATGTTCATCTTGACAACAGTCTGTGGTTGGTGGAGGTGTAACGCTATATAAGCAGAGAGTAGCCAAAGATATAAGAAGCACCACTGACCACCATCACCACCACTGGATTTGAGGCACTGTACAACTGACCCAGGATCATCTTCATAAAGGGTTCAGTGACTGTGTGGAGGGTGGTCTGCTCAGTTTAAGTGTTGCAATTAAGTATTGCTTTCATCATTGAATTCATCTAAACTCAGATATGTCTGTGCTTCTCCTAGTTCCTGGTCCACAATGCACCTCAAAATTTAGAGAAGGGGGTCAGACCCCTTTAAAAAGTGCTTGGAAATGTGCAGACCTGCAGCCTGTGTTCCACAGAACAGAGTCTATTTTTGGAGGTTTGAACATGCACTATAATTTTCTTTCAGAGTTGGGCTGTCTTTCTGCCAACCAGATCCGTGGACGGGCTGGCTGGAGGCCACGGGCCGAAATCCAACCTAAAACAGAACTTGCATACTTTTTTCTATTGACCTGGGTGGTTTGATCAACGCACTGACAGCTAATGCCTCATCATCAGGGGAAAGTCTCTCCTCAAGCCATCGCACAGCTCCAACAAAATAGCTTGAATTTGATCTTTAGAAAAATGATTTGACTTTTTTTATTCGGCAGTCGACAGTAGAGAGCTGACAGGAAATGAGGAGGGAGAGAAGGAATGACACGCAACAAAATGTTCCTACTTAATTTGATGATATTTTGATTATATGGTCTTGAACCACCAGGAGGCCTCAGTCAGTCTGATTTTTAACACATTTCACATCTAAATAAGGATCAATCCACATTAAAAAAAATGACACAAAAACAAACCTGGAAATTAATCTACAGCAAATTAAACAGAGCATCTTCCTCATTCTCTGAGTGCAGTCGTGATACTTTGCACTCATCTAACGAGGATGATGGAATTTAGTCCTGTTTGACAACTAACTAACAAAAATCACATGGTCTGTTGTGTACAGCCAATCACAGATGAGCCCAGTGTGTGTCTGACAGCTGGTATTTTGCAGGTCTGAGTTGGACTGTGACCTGAAAGGAAAGCCTTTAAAAGAGAGACATGAAAACAAATCATATTTGTGCTGAACATGGTGCCATGCAGCTACACCGGCATGGAGACCTGAGGTTTTCCTGCTCTCATAAATTGGGGATAGACTATTATTTGCTTTGGTGTATCAGAGCTCAGCACGGCAGTTAAAAGGGTTCAAATAGACACACCCAGCTGAGACATGTTAGTCTACTGTAGGCATGAATGAGGATTGATAACACCTGGCTGTACAAAGTAACAAGGTGAATCTCCAGCAGCCTGCAGGAGATCGAGATAAGACCTGACAGGTGAGATTATGTAGAAAATGTTAGAATACGTACAGTCACACCTCTAAAGCAAGAGGTGGGAAGAGGCTGACTGAAATAGACCTGGTTACATTAACCAGGTCTATTTCATTTGTTGCTCTTGTCCTCGTAAAAGTGGATGGCAGGTCGATATTAGTATTAATAAACTCCTGGTCAGAGATCATCATTTGTTCTGACTGGGACTGTGACAGAAAAATGTGTGCTGAGGAGTGAGGGAACTCATTTCAAAGATTTGTGAATAGAGTTCGGTGTGAGGCGACAATGGCCGGACTACATCGTATCCTGATCACAGATAATCCCAGTGAACACGGACGGACGGGGTCTAAATGCTGCCCCTCAGAGATCGATGGAGGCCAGTTTGATGACAGGGAATACAGCACTGAGGTGATTTACCACGGCTCCAACCAAGACTCTGACTCCGAAGACTTGTGTGTGTTCAGGCAGGGTCAGAAGACCAGTAAGGAGAGGTCTGACGTTCAACCTAATCAGAGTTGGCGATTGTTGCAACACATGCTTGTACTTAAAGCTTGCTGAATTCGAGCTGACTTCCTATTGGACGCTAACTTTAGTAAATACGTACGACACATATAGAACAGATAGTTTTAGTCGATTTTTGAATGTCTGAACCGAAAACTCTCACATCCTGCACCTTTAACAGGACCGGACCGACTGCTCATTCAGGATTCAATTACCCTCAGCAAACGATTACACATCTAATATCCCCGAGCACAATTAATCAACGGCAGCTCGCTCCATACACAGTTATATTATGATATAATAACAGACATATGTAAACTCCATAGGCCAGTTTCCTGCCCTAATATTTATCTGTGTCTTTCTATACATGTGCAACCGGACGACTGTTGATCTCTGTGTTGACAGAAATCACATGATCAACTATCGGCAAACATCCTCCAACAAAAGTGACTGTTGCTTCAGACATCTGCAGGTCCACAGCTTCGGGAACTGAAAGTCAGACGAGGTAACCTTCATCGAAATGTGGACACAGGAAGTTATGTTTCTATTAATACAACATGGAAGGTCTTTTAATTTGCTGAGACGTGGACTGTTTATTGCCCACGGAGAAGAAAAGACACGCTGATCCCGAATCTAACTGGAAGGACTCAGTTACTGCTGAAAAATGACTCTTGGGTTATATCTCAGTGTACACTGATGGCCCAATGTGAGTCAGGGAACAGTCAGACGACGCAGTGTAGGATTCAGCAAGGTGATATCAAAAATGGCCTCCTCTGTGCACAACAAAACACATTCAGAGCAAGTTTTTTATCTGCGCCTACGTCTATTACTGTGTATGTACATGCAGAGCGACATGAACCGGTGTCATATTCCTCGTATGTGTACACACACCTGGCAAATTAAAGTGATTCTGATTGTGAAACCATGTTTGTACAGATTTATATCTGTCACCTCCAAACTTAAAAACAAACCTTTCAAGATAGATTTACATCGGGAACAACGAACGAGAGAGCCGCTTTGTGTTCGGCTAATTCAACTTCATCCTTTTCCCAGGAAAAACATTGAAGATCACTGTCACCTGTACTGTGTTCTGTCAAAGGTGCACATCTCTGTGAATTCTATTCTTTGCATTCAACCTATCCTGTAGACGTATGTGTTTATATCTGTACCGTGTAGAGGACCTATGTGGTGTTGTTGCTGGTGGAGAGGCTTCAGTACAAGGGAGAAAGGTTCTAACATTTGGGAGCAGATGTAATTCTGCTGGTCACACACTGACCACCTCAACGTGTCACAGTGCGTCATTTATTGAAGGTGCACACAATAATGTACACACTAACACATCAGCTTTGAGATCAAATCAAACACTGCATTCTTCCACCACGTCACTCTATATGTAACGTAAAACGTGTGTCGATGGTGACATTTCAGAATGTTTTCTACCAGGTTATATTAGCAAAAGATGTTTTAGTAGTTCAAGTACGATCATTTGTACTGAGCCCTGACCACACACACACACACACACACACACACATGACCAAGTGAGAAAAATAAACTGCTTTAGACATGTTCACTGGGGATGGACGGGGAGGGGGGCGTGCAGAGTAATTCTGGCGTAGGTACACATGTAATCAAACTAGGACTTTGGCTGCAGCTCTGTTCATCACCTGCTACGAGAGACAAACAACAACAACATGAAGCTGTTTCGCAATAACACTGTCGTAGACCTGCAGCCCAATGCTGTGACCATCTAAAATAGACTGACACATAATCAATACTTGTGTTTATAATATACTATATACTATACATACCAATATACTGACAATGTAAACAAATAAATGCGGTGACTGGAGACACCTGTTAGGGTCTTTACTGAATGTTTGGCTTTAGTGTACTGAATAAACACATTTCTTACTTTACTTCAGATGGTGGCTGTTAACCCTGCCTGTCTGCCTGTCTGTCGCTCCATCATTATACTATAGCAATATTGCAAAAGCACCTGCTGTCATACTGCAAGCTAACTGTGCAGCCCCCCTCATCATCATCATCATCATCATCACGACAGTCAGCTAACAGTAAACAGATGACAACATTAACGACTGCTCGGCTGCTTTCACACACAGGAGGCCAGACGATGGAAAACACACCGTCTATTTTTTTGTTTTTTTTAAAGAAAAGGTCGGAAAAACAATCGAGTGAGATTCGTGCATCGGATATTTGATGAGAAATAACAAGAGCTCTACGCCATTTTAGAAACATTAGGCTACAGTCTGACGTCCTGGCCTTGTGTGAGGAGGAGAAGCTAAGCTAACGTGTTATTTGACGTCCTCGAAACCATTCGTGGATATTGTCATAATTTGTTTTAATGTTACAAAATCTAACAAACCGCTCGCGGCAGCTGTTTGCCTCACACTTAATGCAACAGATAATGCCAGATGTGCGATTAGCTTAGTTAGCAGCCTGTGGCTAACACCCCCACCCTCGACGCAAACGGACAAAAGGCCCGACACCACCTTCCAACAACCGCTCCGCCAAACGCACTACAGGGGAGGCCGGTGTCGTGGTGTTTGTGTATACGTGTCTGCTACTGTCAGTGTGTTAGAAATAATATCCAAACATATAAACGCTGTAAAATAGGAGCTGTCATCCCACCCCTCGCGTCTCCGCTTTTACCACGTCATTGGACCGTCCAACACTGCGGAAATACGGCGCTAAGCTAAAGGCTAGCGAGCTAGCTGGATGCTAAGCAGCGCTCTGAGGTGGCACTGGCCCGCCCGCAGCTTACCCGTGTCTCCGATGATGATGTATTTGAAGAGGTACGCGTACGCCATGGCCCCTTGGTTTGTGCAAGAGTCAGCTGTCTGGACCGTTACACCTTCGTTAAACCAACCGTGAACCGTGTGGAGGAAAAAAAATGGTAGCTGACAGCTTGTTAGCCTGGTTTTCTCTGTCGGTGCTGAGGAAGGAACAATAAACAGCCAGAGCCTCGGCTCTACGTCACACGGCCCGCCCTCGCCACGCTACAGTATGATGCGTTCAGGGTACCCTCGGAAATTTCACCATTAGCTCTGTAATGACGTACATAAACTGGAGTCACTTGTTTAATGCGTAAACCAAACAACTATGCTCATATTATGTTAACATAACTCTTATTAATGTAAGAGACAAGGAACTTCAAACATGTATTCTCAGTGAAGAATTGGGAAACTGTCACAAAGTAAGTCTAAAATCACGCCACCAACTCAGATTTCATGGCCATTTCAGCCCTTTGTAATGAAACACATTTTTTTAGATGTTTCCTGAAGTAGCAGAAAAACATCAAATTCATTTTTATTTAAAGGTCCAGTGTGTCAGATTTAGGGGCTGTATTTACAGGATATAATATTCATAACTCTGTTTTCATTGGTGTATAACTACCTAAAAAGTTACTTTTATATATACAGACGCCATGTTGAACTGCAATGTTTCTACAGTAGCTAGTAGTTCTCCTTTGTGCTTGGAATAAGATGGCGAGTGGAGGGGGTTGCAATCAGCGACCGCACCACTAGATGCCACTAAATCCTGCACACTGGACTTTTAAAAAGGTGACCCTAGTCATGAGCAGCAGCTTACACACAAACACACACACATGTAAAGTCCCATAAATCATTTAGTCTTGGCATCATGTGTTGTTGCGTGCAGTGACAGGCATACAGATGAGGAGAATCTGTCAGACAAATCGAATCAAAATCAAATCAAATTTTATTTGTATAGCCCAAAGTCACAAAGTACGTTTCCCTCTGAGGGCTTTACAATCTGTACAGGGAGTGACACCCTCTGTCCTTAGACCCTCGGTTCCAGTGAGGAAAAACTTGCCCACAAAAAACCTTTAACAGGGAAAAAATGTGGAAGAAACCTCAGGAAGAGCCACAGAGGAGGGATCCCTCTCCCAGGACGGACAGACATGCAATAGATGTCACGTGTACAGGACAAATTAACATAAACATATTGTACAATTACAATGAATGATAAAATGATTATAGTAGCAGATATGGTAGCAATATTGACAGTGGTAATATATGTAGTGGACGTCATGCAGGACCACAGCAGCAGCCACGATCCACAAGAACCTGCTGGATGACAGAGCACAGAAATTCTGGGGAAGTTTAGTTAGTAACATGCATTAATGAGACATGTATGTATGAGACAGGGCTCATAAAAAACATATCTGTATCCCGAGGCTGCCTCTGTCAGCATGCAGCTCCTGTGAGTCTCCTCTGGCAGATCTACAAACATACAGGCAGTAGTAACCAGATCCATACATCAAAACCCTTAACTCATACATTTTGATTTTCAAAGCAGCAGACTACAGGCTACAACAACAAGCTGACAGAGTACAGAAAGTATGAAAAACTCAGGAATCATATCCACAGAGGAGTTGTAGCTCATAATATCTTGACAGCTTCATTGTCACAGACATCAGAGATATCTGAGAAAGGGAGATAGCCTGTTTAATTGTTCCTTCACTGCCAAATGTGTCCTGTATCATATGATCGTATCAGCCTTCAGTGTAAAACTTGATGAAACATAATCCTATCTGAGGAGATGATAAATTTATCCTGCTAACACATCATTGTTCCTTCATAGGTCGAGCGTAGAAAGCAGGACTGGCGTCTCCTGCTGACATTTCCATGGTGGACCTTCTTCCTTTCTGGCGAGTTGTCATGGTTACAGCCATTGCATGTACAGTATTGATCCTGCATCTAAACTGCTTCAGTAATGAACATACTCTATTTTATGACATATGACTATAACTAGTGTCTCTAAATGACTAATCTAATGACTTATGTCCTCTTTGGCCTGGAGCACAAACGTGACTTCATTGTACACAATGATGTTTATTATGACGCTCAATACAACAAGTATTTCTTGCTCATCCCTGACAGGAGACACCAAAATGGCACAGGACCATACCAAGCACGACACACATTTAAATATCTTATTGTTGCCTGTTCTTAGACCTTCAATTCAAATAAGGAAAAATTCCCAGAAAACCTTTAACAGAGGAAAAACAAAGGATCAGCAGAGACAGACAATAGAAGAAGAGGAAGTAAACCGATCCTACACTTAAATAAAAGTTCCAAAAAAACAAGTAAAAGTCCTGCATTCAAAATGTTACTTCAGTAAACGCATGGGAGTATAATCAGTCAAATGTTGTTAAAGTATTAAAGTAAAATGTCTCCTGTGACTCTTCTCCTATTATATATTATACCAAATGTATACAGAATAATATAGATATATAGATGATTCTGACTCATGCACGAATATAAAAGCAGGATCCAACTGTTGCTGCTTATTTTGATCTGTGTTGTATCAGACTGTGACTAATGATCATTTAAATTTTGGATTCATCTGCTGATTATTTTCTCCATGAATAATTGTTTGGTTTGTAAAAATGATGAAAATAGGGAGAAATGTGTTCACAATTACCCAGAAGGCCAAAGTGACACCCTCACCTTTGTTTTGTCCAACCCATAGTCCAAACCTCATTACCTCTAACATTAACAAATGCATTAATTATTAAAAGAAAAGCATGATCTATTTGCACAAATATTAACCTGATTATCAAAATAGTAGTAAATAAATGTTTTCTGCATGATTAACTGACAGACTGTTTGATTCCACTTGTGTGTATACTTCTGGATACATAGTCTATCATCTATAACAAAGCATCATTGGTGTTTTGCAGGAAGCAGGCGTGTTCTCATGTGTCTGCTGCCTGTTTCCACGTCACTGTTGTAGTGACTTTAACTCAAACAGCCACTTGATGGCAGCAAATGTACAACTATGAGTTATTACAATGTAGGTAGTAAAAGAAAAAATAAACAAAGAAAAACAATATAACCAAGTCAAGTGAGTCATTTATGAACAGACAGAAGAAAACAGCCATAACTAAACTGAAACGAAATGCCATGTTTTTATTTTTATTGGTTTGTTTAACATGGACAGTGCTGTGAATGTGTAAATGAGTGAGTTAGTTTTCATCTTCACTCTCTGGACATTTGGTACCATATTAAATTAAAATGCTCAAAGTTATTGAAATTATTTCTCAATAATAAGAACAATTAAAAAAAATATGAATGTTGACTCCATTATACAACACTGACTGTCAGTGCAACAGAAAACACAGACTACAAAACAAATGAAAGAGGAACTATGTTAAATAAGAATTCACTAAATACAGCACATAGGTATCCTGTGTGATTGTGTGTGTGTGTGTGTGTGTGTGTGTGTGTGTGTGTGTGTGTGTGTGTGTGTGTGTGTGTGTGTGTGTGTTCATTATGTTTACAGTATTGTTGAAGAAATCGGTTCCCCAAGTCCCTCTAAAACTTTACCTACACCCTGCAGCACACACACCAGACCTACAAGGAGTTTAAAGGTGACAAAAAGTCGAAAAAGCAGAATTCATATCCAGAGACAAGTTGTAGCTCATAGAAAAGTCTGCTGTCTGTAAAGGTGAGTTTAAGAAAGTAGTATTTAAAGAATAACTGACTGATCATTGATCACCCTTGTGTGGGTTTTTTTAAGATAAGATGGAGCTATATTACTTTTAAGGGGAATTGTCATGTGGCAGTTGAAGTACAAAGTAGTAAAGATTGTATATTTATGACTTTAAGACTGATTGTCTTATTAACAGTTAATTTAGGTAAGACTTTCATAAAGGACATTTTTAAGTGTGGTGTGGTGTCATAGAACTTCTCGATGGACAAGACTGATCTATCTGTTCTGTATCTGTGTAAAAGTAACAGGGTCTTCTCATATGTTTGATGTGGAGGATGTGTTCTCACTAAAAAGAAAACTCATATTTAATCGTCCTCTTTGTTCAACTCTGTGTCATGTCAACATCAGCTGAACCTGAAAATACATTTTAATACAGAATTAGGATCTGCACAAAGTCCTCATGGCCAAGAAAGACAGAAGGAAACTAAAGTGACTCTTTCAATGTACAGACGGACATGTGCTCATAACTAGGATCAGACCTTGTATTAACCTCTACATTGTGTTTTTGTGGTGAGCTTGATTTCAAATAGAAAATGATTTTGCCTCGTCAGCTCATAACACATTAGCTATTCACAGTAATGTGATGACTTTTTACAGTCACAAATAGTTGAAGTAACCTCTGAGAGTCAGAGAGTCAGATCAGTCTGCTCTCTCGGCCTCTGGTGGACAAAGCACTCTGGGAAGTGTTAGCTGGCTTGCTAACGTTAGCCACAGGTAAACATGGAGGAGTCACCTGGTTTTGTTTTGACGTGTGGAACTGGTTCCGCTGAGTGTAATCACTAAGGTTACTAACGTTTGCTGCTGGACAGAGAGTACAACTGTCTGTGTTAAACCAGTTTTCTGTTTCTACATGTGTGAGGATGAGGTGTGTTGCTTTGGAAGCTTTTTTTTACAGACACCTGTGAGGCTGAATAATAAAAGTACAGAAACAAGTGATGCAATGCATTCATTTTGTCATTTATTTCAGTTTTTAAGTAACTCTGTCACTCTCATCACATCATCACTTAGAGCTGAGTAGAGTCACGTTGGAAAAACAAACTTTCCTCAAATGCTTGCAGGGAGCTTGAGGACTTTTTGCATTTACATAACTTAGCTTTTTTCCCCACAGTCAGTTTACTTTGAATTGTTTGACTTGAGGAGTCTTGTAGTCACCTGTTGGCTGAGTCTGCCCTCTGCTGGCACCCCCTGAGCTCAAACTTTCTCCATCCGTTGTATTAAACCATCCATCTTTCAAATTAGGCCCTCCTGTCCCTGTACGTGTGAACTGTTTTTAGATCCACAGTGTGGAAACAGGGGAGCTCGTCTGCATTTAGATGGCTCTGATGACAATTTCCTGATAAGGAATGTGGGGCAATTAACATCAACAGCCTGGAGGACATGGATTAAGAAAAAGAAACTAAGACAGGAGGGACAATAGGGACCATGAAGTATTAATCGCTCATGACTTTTTGCACAAATAACCCAAATAAGAGAACACATCTTGTCTAGACATCTTTTAAATTCATTAATGTGTTTATGTGACTCAGGATCACATGAAGCACAAACAGGATATACAGTAATCACACTAAAGATTGGCTAAAGTACAATAAATGTTCCTTAAAGTCCGGGTAAAGTCAGTTCTGAGATTCCTTTCAAAATACATTAAATATGTAGGAAAATAGCTGCTGAAAACATGTGAAAAGACATATTACTGAAATGTAGATCTAGGGTGGCTCGATGACACGCTGAGACCACCCTGAGCAGAGAGAAAGCGATGAATTCATCTCGCTCAGAGTGTTTCAAAGTTAGTCATGACATTTTTCTGAAATCTGACACGTTTCAGTCGCTTCAAAATGGCTGTTTGACTGCTCTGTCAAGTGGGCGTGGCTTCAGCACCTTCAGCGGACAAGCCTCCAGTCCTGTCCTGGAGCTGAGAATACTTAGTTTTACCTGATACTGACACCTAATTTCATAAACTTGTCGATATTTGTAATCATTCAAATTTGGCTGGGTGGTTAACAACACTTTCTTCTTTGGCCCGACAAACTCAGAACAGATATTCATTCTTATGTTACACAGACTTTAAACAAAGGACATTCTTCAAAAACTCAAAGAACTCTAAAGTACGATATGTAGTCATCTTTGTGCATCAGGATCTGACCCCTGAAATAGAACCTGTGCCAAACCTGAGTGTGGGTGTGTTTTATTCTTACTCTGTCCATCTTGAAGTCATCAAGGCTGGAGAACAGTTTGGCCTTTCACTGTCTCCTTCATGCATGTTTTCTCAACCACTGCTGTTTCCTTCACCCAGGGGCGGATATCTCTGGCCTCCAACAGAAACACCAGCATGACCTTCCTGCCAGCATTCCAACACACACACAGACACACACACATACACAATACCACCAGGGTACCCACAACAGCAGAAAGGTCGACAGAAAATAGCATACGAGTCTGAGAGCAACTGAGAAACATGAAAAATTTAATGGAAAAAAAAAACTTTAGTAAAGATAAAACACTTTTTAAAAGTTTATTTTCAAGTCAACAGAATGAATGAAGAGAGGATGGTGGATGAGAAAGAGATACTGATCCGTGATTATCTGGGAGAATGCCAGGGTGAGCGAGCACACCTGCAGTCTGCAAAGAGAGAGAGAAAGAGAGAGAAAGTGTGTGTGTGTGTGTGTGTGTGTGTGTGTGTGTGTGTGTGTGTGTGTGTGTGTGTGTGTGTGTGTGTGTGTGAGAGAGAGAGAGAGAGAGAGAGAGAGAGAGAGAGAGAGAGAGAAAGAAAGAGAGACAGAGAGGAGGGAAGAGGAGGAGCAACAGTAAGAAAAGAGAAATACAGAGAGGCAGAGAGATCCACACACATCAGTTAGCAGCTGTGAGAAGACATAAGAGAGAAAGAGAGAGAAAGACGGAGAGAATAGAAACAGGCAGGAAGATAGAAAGACAAGAAGAACCTAAAGAAAAGAAAAAAGAACAAAAACTTTAAGAAGAAAGAGAAGCTGAGGGAGTTGTTGTTGATTGTCGGCTGGGAGTCAGTCCAACAGACTGCAGAGAGACTTCAGTTTGTTTGACTGAAGTCCAACATACAAAACCAGTGTGACTGGGAGTCTACTGGGAGGACAGACTGGTTTCCACCACAGTGAGCTGACTGACAAATACCATGGCTGACAACATCAACGAGGAGTCGGATTATAACCCGGGGAAAGATGAGCTGGACTGGGGCTATGAGGAAGGTAAAGTCATCACAGTGTGGAGGGATGCTGAGAAATGTTGAGGGTCCAGAGTCTGAATCCAAAACTTTATTTAATTCTATAAGTGGAGTGGAGACACATGTTGTTTTTTTCAAACTATAATTTTACTGTCCCCTCTTGCAGATGACTCTAATGCATCAATATTTTTACTCATGAAAACTTTTAAAGCTACAAAGTAATTAAAGTCATTAGAAAAGAAAATGGATGCAGCAGAGGTTTAAATCTTCCTGGATCCTACAAATCCCATAACACCACTGTGTATAGTCTTTTCTAGAAGTGCAAAGAGGGAGAGGCAGCTGGTTTCTTTGCAGAAACTTCAGATTGTCCAAGATTTTCACTGACACACAGACACAGCATGTAAACTTCATATAGCATACTGTCATGAAGTTATGATGCACTGACTTCATTTAGTTTGTGTCGTTTCACTCTGTCTTCTTTCTGCTGCTGCCTTCTCTGAGCATGGAGGGATGCACTGTGATGCTGAACTGTAATTCTTTCTGTGAGTATACTGAATGATATGTGACGCTTTGGACGCATGAATCAGACTCTAATGTATGGCATGCAGATATGAGCTGTGTCCTGTGGAAAGTTTTTAGAATCCATGTATGGATTCTGTATGGATGTATGGAGAATGGACATGACAGACAGAATAGTTAACATTTTAAGACATTTGAAGACTTTCTGCAGGACACATCTGTTGTTATATCTATATAAGGTCTTCATTAGGATGAACTCTACTGGTAAAAGCATTAACTGCAATGCAAAGAATAATTAAGCATTATTCCAAAAGATGATCTATGAAGAAAATAACAAGCCTGCAGCAACAGGAAACAGATCCTCAGAAGTCAGAAGTCAATCTGCTATGAACAAGCAACAACACATTTGTGTTTGCTGCAATCTGTACATGGATCTGGATCTGGATCTGGATCTGACTGAAGGACTACAGGAAAAACAAGAACTTTACTTTCATGCCCAACAAAGGTTATGAGCAAAACTATGAATGCATTAATAAATAAAATGTGTTGTGTATGAGGTCAAATCTTTGAGATACACTGCCGGGCAATAAACAGGTGACGAGGTAAATCTGTCATCTGCATGAGTTTGAGTTGTTTCCTTTCCCTTAATCTGCCACTGATTTTAAATCTTCTCTTTGTTCATTTTTTAAATATCAATTCAACTGTAATGGATTACTTCCCAAAATGAACATCGAGTCAACAGGCGACATAGTAACCTAACCCTGAACTTGAACCTGTGCACACATGTTTCAAATATCTTTGGCAGAATACAGAAAATGTTTTCCATATCACACTTCCATAACACTTCCCGTAGCGCTTTACTCAAAGATGTGCAGATGAATAATTAAACAGCTGTGAGAGGCAGATGCTGCAGCTCTTGGCTGCTTTCTTCTTCTTTGTTTTGCATCTCTGGAGTGACCAAAACAAAAGCACTTTGTACAAAATCATGTGCCTGAACACAACTAAGTCAATACAGGACGACCGAAGAGACTAGTCCACTCGTTAGTCGAGGGGCTGTAGTTACCTCCGACAAGTCAACAGGACAGATATTGTTCATGTTGTTGTCATCAGCTCCACACAGTTCAGTTATCCTTTGCAGGTTGATGTCTCAAAAGGATTTAAAGAGATATTCATCCTGAGCCATCTGGGAGTTTTTCCCAGGTATAAAGTGACACAAAAAGAGCAGATTCTGTTTAATGTTTATCTCTTCAGTAATCCCTTCACAATACAAAAAAAGAGAAAACACGAGGTCCAATGAGGTGTCAAAGATTTTAGTTCTAACTTGGGTAAAATGACAAGCTGTACAGATTTTTATGTAGTAGGAGTATGTATCATGTTTCAGCTTTAGAGTCACAAAAATAACTCTAAACGGGCTAAACAAGCTTGCTGGGTCACGCATGGTTAAATCTGTGATGCAGTTATGTTAACAGCATGGTGACAAATGATGAGCTGACAGTCTGTCAGTCAACCAGAGAGTCAGGTAGTCAGCCAGCACAAAGCAAAACTCATTCTATAGGCCTACAGGCACACACACAGCTCTTTCATGAGAGTCGTAGCTGCAGTGAAAACCTGACTACTCTCACTGAACTGTTGTCATGGCTTTAGTTGCTGAGGAAAGAGGGAATGTGACGAGTCCCCCCCTCCTCACCCCTCATTGCTATGGGGTGAGCACTGAATGAGTGTGCAGAGCTTTTCTGCTCACTTTCTGAAGGGACGCTGGGCTTTCCTGAACCCGATACTCTCCAAATGTGTTCGTTTCCTCCTTTTAAAATCTCTTTGGGCTCCGCACATCTTACAATGTTCTCATTGTTGCTGCTGCAGTGATTGTGGTCAGCGAAAAAGCTGAAGTGACTCCAGACCAGCGTGTTCCCTTGGTGTCACCTAGTATCACTTTCTCTACACTGTGTCTCTTCACTCTGCCAGGGTGAGAGAGGGTAAGCTGATAGCAACAGTGTGACTCTGCTAAAGACAGTTTCACCTCATGGTTTATGGTCAGAAATTCAGATAATACAATATCACAATGTCTTCTTCTATACAGATATACATGCGTAAGATCTGTCCTAGTTAGGCTGACCCCCTTTCTGCAACCACAACCTGCAACCTCAATTTGTTTTTCAGCACTTAAGACTTTATCCTCCTCTCTCTCTCTCTCTCTCTCTCTCTCTCTCTCTCTCTCTCTCTCCTCTCATTGTCACAATCACAGCAGAAACCCTGTTCACAGACTGGACACTGAGCAGGGAGGGGATGAATAGAGGGGTGCAGACGAAAAGGCAAAGGGGGATAGCAGCCTCATTTTAACTAAAGAGACAAAAGGTTAAAGTTTCTTTAAAAGAAAAGTCTCCTAGATTAGATTATACTTTATTTATACCACGGTGGGAAAATTCTCTTGTTACAGCAGTGTACAAAAGAGGATAAAAATAAAAATAGAAAAGGCAAAACAACAACAGACCAAAGTATCTTCAGCCTGTACAGTAAAATAAGAAACCAATAAACAAACAGACAAACAACAGAGTGTATAGATGTGCAAGAATGAGTACTAACGGTAAAAGTGGCATGATATAAATAATATTGCAAAAATAAGTGGCATGATATAGATAATAATGCAAAGATAAGTGGCAAGATATAAATAATATTGCAGAGGTAGTGTAATGATATAATTACGGTGGCCCTGAAGTGCAAAACACAACAGAAAATTCAAAAACACAATAGCAAATCATATAACACAACAGAAAATCAAATAACAGAACAGCAAATCATATAACACAACAGCAAATCGAATAACACAATAGCAAATCGAATAACACAACAGCAAATCATATAACACCGTATATAATAATATTAGAAACATAATATGTGTAATACACACACACACACACACGCACACACACACACACAGGAACTGGCCTCGATATAAATGTGTTTCTTGACAGGATGATGAAAATAGCAATGAGGTTGAGGGTAATGCACTGACTGTTTTTCTTTTTAAAAACAACCTTAAAGTCCACTTTTTCAGCAGCTTTCAGCAGTGTCACACTAAATTCAAGCAAAAATTTGATTTGCTATTGATTCCAGCTATATTTTGTTAATGCAAGCTGCACAGACAGAGGTGTACTTTACATTTCAGTTCATCTTAAGTGCAGAGTAGAGGTGGAACAGTGGAGGAAAGGCACAGATCTACACGTTAATTATAGTACTAGCAGCACTGATAATAAACTTCATTTATTTGATGTCTTATTTAGAGAGACACTAGAGGAACCACATCAGTTCCATCTGTGTGTGTTTAATACAGTAGTATAGTAGTGCATGCGATATGTTTAGACTATCTTATACAGTCCGGACGCTGGTGGAAATATCTAGCCGAGCTTTGTTAGCGACTGCGAAACGTCTGACTGAATTTAGACCATATGTGAGTGTTTAACATTTATGTCAAAATAAAATAAAAAAGTAATACATCGTGGTTTATCGAGCTGTAACCAAAGTGTCACAGTCTCACACTCAGTGTGAGGTTAGCGGCTTTTCACGCTTATCTTGCCTCTTGAAAGTGTTAGTGACAAAATTTCATGCTGACGTGACACGTTAGTAATTGAGGCAGTTTCAGAGAGACTTAGTTAGTTTACTTTGGAAGCTTTTTTTTATTAGTTTAGTTTGACTGAAGCTAACTGGTTCAACCTGCTCTCTCCTCTCGTGACATAAAACACCAAAAAGTCGAACTTTCTCTGTTCAACACACAGACATCTTGCATGTCCGTGTAACTCCGTCACTGTTTCTGTAATGGAAGACAGGTCCATGGACATACTATTGGTAATTCTGGCTATACAGTAATAATTTAGTGTCATCATCATACATGTGCATTTCCCGTTTTAGTCCAAATGTCTTCTATTAAAAAGTTTTATTTAATCACGGGACAGTTGAACATGGACACACTTGGTCTATTAGAATTTAAAACCCTGAATACAGCTCATGCAGCATGCACAGTTATTAAACTTACTAACCTGCCTATATTAGGATATAAAGTCAGAAAGAATTATTCAAAGGTCATATTAAGAGATCATAATATTGAAAAGATTTTCACACCTAAAGTAAATACAGACTCAGCACACAGCGATGATATGCTGTGACAGACAGAACCCTCCATACACGAGCTGGATTCCTCTGAGGTGGACCCTGGCCCGGCTTTTTGGATTCTACATTAACGTCAGTTTACGGGTGTGGTAGACTGTCCTGTTGTGTCTGTCTTCCTGTGTTATTGTTTTCCACTGAGGTGTGTCTGTTTGTTTAAGAGCGCTTAGCACCTGCATTACACCTGTTTTAACCTGCTGGAACTTATATTGGAGACTTTACCGTCTACTGCAGTGAATGTGATTATCTTTGATCTGTTATCTCTCGTTTTTCATGCAAATATCCTAATTATTTAATGGTGTCAGCTTGGTATTTCTCCATATTTTCCTATGAACATAGTTGTAGCTCTGTATTAGTTTAAAACCAGCTCCACTTCCACACCAGCTCTCTCGGTTCAGGTAAAGTTGCTGTCTGTACCTCAAGACCTGTGGTGATCATGATGAGCACTAAAACTTAATAATAATAATCTGCCCAGATCCTTACAGGGCAGACAGAGACAAACATGTTTAACATGCACTAGGTCTACATCTCAACATTCATCATCCATTTTTATTGTGTTTTATAATCATATGATTATATATTGTAATATATTCTTTCTTGTATACACTATGTTGCCCTTAAAGCAATTTGTGATTTTGTCTGTGAAAAGCGCTGTACAAATGAGTTTGACTCACTTGCTGCTTAAACATTACTGCATAAATATATAATCTAATGATATAATAGTAAATGTACATTATATAAGTAGATATTCTACATATATGCTCGTAAACACTCAACATTGACCATTTTTACTGTTGACATTTTTCTGATAATACTCATGTACCTTCGCTTATGTAATGTTGTCAACGCAGAGTTTTATTTGTCACAGAGTATTTTTACTCCATTTAGGGAAAGAACCTGAATATGACTGGTGGCGTGATCCCCGGCTCCTCCATGTCGAAGTGTCCTTGGGCCAGATACTGATCCGCAAATTGATCCAATGCTGCACCATCAGCGTGTTAATATGTATGAATGATTAGCTCCTAAAAGCTGATGAGCAGTTGCTGTCAGTGTGTAAATGGGTGAATGAGATATAAAAGCAACTTGAGTGGTCAGAAGAGTGCTACAGTCCATTTACCATTATTTCCTCCACAACAGCTTGCATGGCTTACAAGATGACTAAATGGGATATTTTGGACTGTGATTATTAGTAGACTATGTTTTCCATATTTTATCTGTACAAACATGAATATAAAGGTCAGTGTCTCGTAGTTACTGTACGGTTATGTTAGATCATTTTGGTTAAGGGTAGGGTATGAATTTTATACACACAGATTGTAGAGCAGCTACATGACACCATGTACAGTGTGTTACATGTAATGTGTTTTGTGTGTGTGTGTGTGTGTGTGTGCCTCTGTTCACTCAGGTGTAGAATGGGGACTCCATTTCCCAGCAGCCAACGGGGAGTACCAGTCTCCCATTAACTTAAACTCCAGGGAGGCTCAGTACGACCCGTCCCTCCTGGATGTCGGCTTATCACCAAACTACGTGGTGTGTCGAGACTGCGAGGTCATCAACGATGGACACACTGTCCGCATAATCCTCAAGTCCAAGTCAGGTGAGTACCTGGAGACGTGGACACAGTCAGTACTCTCTACTCAAGGTGGGGTCAGCCATACTAGAGACATATTTAACAATCTGGGAATGAGTGAGACATTTCATTGTTATTTGTGAAATCAATTTGTCCCACTAGAAGTGGGACTTTCACTTTCTCTGACCGCTTTAATCTGTCACATACTTCCTGTGTGCTCCGGGTTTCCTGTGCTGTTTCCAGTGGTTACCGGGGGCCCGTTGCCTAGTGATCACGAGTACGAGCTTCATGAGGTTCGATTCCACTGGGGCAAAGAGAACCAGAGGGGATCAGAGCACACCGTCAACTTCAAGGCTTTCCCTATGGAGGTATAATACAAATTACACATACACACACACACACACACACACACACACACACACACACACACACACACACACACACACACACACACACATACACATACACACTCTGAAATAAGGCCATGACCATGGAGTTGGGTGTACTCTCAGAGCATAACAACAGCCTCTGTGAGATAACCAAACACACTGTTCATGTGTTTAGACTCCTGGCAGTAATACTGCAGCTTGTTGGTTTTATCTCAGACATCTGAAGTGGTGGACTGAAATCTTTGTGTTTGTATGAGTCTGTGTGTCTGTCTGTAAACTTCAGAACAATGGGCTGAAAGAGGATCTGAAAAGATGATGAGGTACCCGTCAACAAAAAGTCACTGTTCCTGGCTATATATAGAGGAGCTTGTAGGCGTACTTTTGAACTTTGGTGTCACTGCTGCGCCTGACGCACCTTGGGTATGACTGCGTGTGAAGTGTTTTTGGTGTATAAAGATTAGGTGTGCGGTCACCCTGCTCTGATTAGCCCCAGCTGAAGAGACATGACCACCTCCTGGTCAGGGCTTCCTGGAGGACCTCGTAACATTTGACAAAAGACTGTCTCTTCACCTCACCTCCAGTCTTAATGCTAAGCCCGGCTAATCACTGCCTGCCTGCATCCAGCTCTGTACCTAAAGCACACGCGTGACAATGCTATCAATCTTCTCATCTAACTCTTTGTCAGAAGTGAACGTTGAACTGATCTTTTGAAAGGTCCTGATGGTGAACCCAGGAGCACGCTCTCAGACTTCTGCGTTCTGACACATAGCGTTTGACATTTAATGGAAATTTAAGATCAAAACTGAAACAATAGAAATGTCAGAGCTGCTCCACCTGATAACTCATGCATCTGCTCATTGTTTCATTTTCCATCACTTCACTCATGGGGTCAGTGTGTAAAAGACTAATATTGAACTATTTCCTCTCAAAGGAAAAGGACGCATTAATCAGTTAACTACAGTGTGGTATGAAAGTAGGCTCATAGAGTCTAATGCCAGCTAATATTAGCACATATTCTATAAATAAAAAAATAATTATTATTTTGTCTTTTTTTTTTAATGTAACTATGTGAACCACTTATATTTAATTCTATAGTTCAGTAGACACAACACATGTTGTTTAAAACTGAGTGCTAGATTGTTGGTTTTCATCTTTTCATGGAACTTGTTGACCAAAATAAAAAATAGCCAGCCTCATTCTTTAAAACTGGCATACAAAGTGAATGTTTTATGGGTCAAGGTTACATATTTCAAGAGTATTTCAATTTGAAGGCCTTTTGTAAATCACACAATAAATGCTCAATGGGAAGTCTCAGATGAAACTATTAATAACAAGGCTGACATCACAGAGATTTTATAATATTTATAGCTTTCAGTCTTATCATGTACAGATCTGTGATCTGGTCTGTTTCGGGGTCAAAGTCGTACACTCTTGTACATTCACTTGACTTAAGAGCCCACAGTCAGCCCCAGCTGATGCTTTCTAACTCCCTTACTTACCACTGTTCAATACACCTGTTTACAACAATGGCCTCTCAAACACAGGTTGTGTTCTGTTGTCTCTTTGTCTGTCTGTAGCTCCATCTGATTCACTGGAACAGCACACTGTTCAACACTTTGGAGGACGCTCTCGGGAAGAGGAATGGAGTCCTCATCATAGCTCTTTTTGTGCAGGTAAAACATCCACATCATGAACCAGCAGGCTGGCATACCAAAGAATGGTCGTGGACTCATGTGCAAACACCAACTGGAGACTGAATCTCTTATTGTAAAAACACGAAGGGAACGTGCAGTGGAGGTGGGGGAGTCAGTGGTGGGTGGTGGTGACAGGAAGTGCAGACGTGAGACAAACAGGCTTTTCCTGAAGCACAGGCAAAAACACAGGCCATGATGTTATCGCTAAGGAGACAGGAAAATCTGGAAAGTTTATGCAGCATAACATGTAAAACTCCTGTGAGGTGACACTCCCCAACTCACATTCATCATTTCAAAACACAAATTGCAATTTGTCATTTTGAGATAACAAAGATTTGAAGTGATGAAATGTATGTACAGCATGTGAACTGAACAACAGAGTTATCAATTGTCAAATGAGCAATTTGATTAACTTTATTGATATTTTATTTGAAACAATGTTGCTCTGATCATCTGGACTTTGGGTTGACCATATATCATTTACAACATCTACCTCCAGCTTCATCATTTACCGTCAAAACATTTATGTAGCTTCAGCCCAAATGTCATTAAAAAGACCAACAACCACCCAGTTTAGATGAAACCACACTCTCTTCTGTACGATGAAACAAATTCATTCATCAATCATGTCCATTTTTATTATTATTAGTCATTTTTTGTTACTTTTATCCTTGACGCCACTTTCCTTAAATGATAAATGACAATTCCATGTTGTGAATGCTGTATGTAAGATGGGAAAATCATCATATCATGACTGTTTTAACCAAATTGGCTTTAAACTTGTCAAATCACTTGATAATTTATCACTCCACTTTTGAATTCATGTCCATTTCCATGATTTCTTTTCATCTTAATCAATTTATTTTTGTCACTTCCAGCCCTTATGCAGTGCACCTTGAAGCTGTCTCTAAATCCTGCCAGTCAAAGAGCATCTGCAGCTCGACCTTGACCTTGTATCTACTCGTGATATACATCTGTTAGGGTGCCAATTCTTCAGATACCTTGTGGTAACTGTAACCTTTGTCCAGGAGCAGATATCGTCAGGTGGTGCACAACCTTCACTGAGTGTTTCAGCCCAACACTTCAACAGCTGGCCCAACTGGCTTGATAGATAACTTCATCTGACTGCCAACCATCAGTGTGTAACTAGCTGTACTAGTCAGTCTCACTAATAGCCACTAATTAGCAACCCCATCTTCTATGAGTTTATTCATCATCCCTTGACCTAAAAAAAAGCACGTGAGAGATCCTGTAGACCTGCACTCTTACACACACACAGTGTGTAAGAGGTGATCAGGCGGGCTCTCTCTCATGGTGTTTAGGTGGCATGAGCCCACAAGGCTCAGCAGTGTATCCCTGCAGCCCAGTACCACACCATCTCTACCTGCACCCACACTCAACACAACCCTCTTGAGCACATAACAACCACCTAGCAACTATGTCAAACTCCCTAGCATATTGTTTTGCCCGGGGGCATGCAGATCAGCACACCGACAAAAACAAACTCACTCACGCTCACAAATGATCCTCGACTGCAAACAATACAGCATTGCACGACTGTAAACACCAGGTAACACCATCAGCTAACAACACCTGAGCCAACCAGCTGAGAATGTGTTAAGCTAACAAGAATGTTGAGTTTACTAGCACGCAAATCATATGCTAAGCTAATCATTACCTGAGCCACTAAATAAACCATACAGTGCTTCTCAGCGACCCCTCCTTAGCAACCAGCACATCATACTCCACTGTTATGGAGATACAGTGACAGAAAAAAAAACTGAAATAAAAAAAAATAAAAACAAATTTCTGACATGACTATATATATATATGGTTAAAATTAAACTACTTTAATACTTGTTGAATTTGTATGTCAAATTCATTTAGTTTGACAGGAAAAAAGTTAGAATATATAACCTGTCATTTTAACACCAGCATCTTCTATTACCTTCATGAAGGGAGGATTTATTGCAGGCCTGTTGTATTAGACTGCAGCATCTCTTCATATTTGCATGTCCATGAAAAAATCATCAAACATAAATTGGATCACATGGGTTCAAGGTGACAGAGGTAGGGTGGAGGACTCTTTTATATTGAGTCTGTGATTTAACTGATTAGTAGGAGAACAGAAAGACTCATATTAAAGGTACAGTGCTACAGTTTCTGCATCAGCTGGTTTTGATTGGATATATTTTGCTGTCAGCTCACAGCTAACAATTATTTTTAATATAATTTAATCTGCATTGTTTTTCCAGTAATAGATTTGTCTCTATGAAATGTTATGAAGTCTTTTGTGGCTCCAGAGAGAGCTTAAAAACAAAACTCAGACTTCATCATTGTCTGCTACTAACAAAACACACCTAATAATCTCTGACAAGTTGCATTGTGGACAATGGAAGAAATAAAACTTAAATGTAAAAATGTAAAAAAATGTTTTGCCACCTATCACTGTCTAGGGACCTTTTTTCAAAATATACCATACAAATATACTGTATGTGTAAAGTCTAAGAGCATGCAATCATATTTCAGTTCAGTTTTCAATGCTGAAATATGTCTGTAGTGAACAAAAAAACAAACTGGCTTCTTTTGACACTTATTCCAATATTCCTATTATTTTGACCACATGGAGAGAGAGAGAGAGAGAGAGAGAGAGAGAGAGAGAGAGAGAGGTGTGTGTGTGTGTGTGTGTGTGTGTGTGTGTGTGTGTGTGTGTGTGTGTGTGTGTGTGTATTTTGGGAAAAATGCATGAAAAAACTTGAGTGAAAAAATAATTTCCCCCTTGAGGGATCAATAAAGTATCTACTCTACTCTATTCTATTCATTAGTTTTATCTAGGTGTACCTAATAAGCTGTAATATTTTGGAGCAGAACTAACATTGTGTGATTGACAACATAATTAATAAAGTGATTGTAAAACATTTGAAAGTATCTGCATGTGCGGATCTCTTCAGCACGTCAGCTGCCTCAAGGTGTTTTTCCTGTGCTGTTTTTTCCTAAATCAGTAAGCAGATTCATTCCTGGTTAGCTTGAACCAACATGTGTTTGATAAAAGTTGGAAACAACCTTTTGCTACATTCCTATGAAATGACTTTCAGACTAAATCGGACCTTGGTTTCCCTGCTGGGAAAACCCTTAAAATCCTGGAATGGTTTCTAACCTCACTTGAGAGAGATCTGAGTCACACCAGCTGAGGAAATCACACCCAGTGAAAAAAGTTCACGTTCTCCTGGTCTCACCCCAGATAGCCCTGAACCCCTGAAGGCACAGTCTAAACACAGTCAACCTCACACGTCCTGCTTTTGACAGCTAAATTTGCACTTCCTGTAAGGACATGGCAATTCTAAACTAATCTTTTTAAAGCAATTTGGACGTCTTTAGAAGATACACTGACTGATGCACACTGAAACCTGTAATGTGTGTGTGTTTTTTTTTTACCAGATCGGGAAGGAGCATCTGGGTCTAAAGGCCATCACTGAAGTTCTACAGGACCTGCAGTACAAGGTCAGAGTAAGAGATCAGACTGTCAGATGAATAATCACATTGTCAAATTGAATACATTAATAATTATTGTTGTGTCCTGCTTTTTCCATCAGGGGAAGAACAAGATAATCCCTTGCTTCAACCCCAACACTCTGTTACCTGGTGAGCAGGTTTGATTACAAATTCATAATCAATCCATGAATCCTTGTGAAGAAGGACTGCAGACTGAGTTAACCTGCCATAGCTAACTCAAGATGGTAGCCTGCTGGGTCACTATCATCCTCCCATCAATCCATTCATTCTCATGTCGATCACTAGTCATAGAGTTAAAAGTTATGGTTGGGTTTATTAAATCAGTTAATTGTTGTATGGTGGGGAATTAAGCCTTTTATAACTCTTAGTCACTGTGTAACACCTTTGGTAGTCCTCCTCAACTCATTAGAAGTTCTTCCTTTAACATGATGGTCTCTAGAAAAATATAGACTTTATCTTTTTGCATCTGGCATTTGTTTGGTTGACTTTGCTGAAGTGGATCTACACTTTTGAACATTTAATGTGGTCCACCATGTTCAGTCAGTCACTGAGTTAATGCGTGTTTGTATGTGTCACCAGTTACTTTTTCACTGCAGATGCCTGAAAGAAAGAGACATTCTCTTCTAAGAGAGATCTTGAATAAAAAGGTTCAGTCTTTGTTGGCTCCTGAGCTCAAAAAATCTAGATATTTTAACAACTTAGAACCAGATTTCAAATAGAACTTGCTAGAGGAACCCATTCTTAGTTAGGGGGCTTATTTCAAGAACATGGGTGCCTTAAACACCCAACTCCTGTAAGACAATACTACAAAATGATACATTCCTGGACCACTCTACACACTGTGAATATGAAGATCAGTCTCACTATTTCAGAAAAGTGGATTATTTATGATTTGATGTACAGTCAGGGAATAAAAGCTGCTTCTCTGACTTCAGAGAATCTCACATGAAATGTTTAATCTGCCCTCAGATCCTTTACTGAGAGACTACTGGGTGTATGAAGGATCTCTGACCACGCCACCTTGTAGTGAAAGTGTGACCTGGATCCTGTACCGCTACCCTCTCACCATCTCACAGTTACAGGTAAAGCACATGTATGTAACAAAACCTGCATAGATGCTCATACTAACCACAGCAACAGTAAGTCAGTAATCAAATAACTTCTTTTTTTTACTCATACAGTCAGTTACGCTGGAAAATATAGCTATGGCTGTCGACAGCTGTATTGTCATCGTTTAAGTTCCACTCTCTCTTTTTCTTCATCCCATCCAACATATAATCAATGTCAGGATCTTTTGTGGCTTTCATGCCAGCCTGGATCACTAACCCAAGGCTCTGTGGCATTCACTGCAGCACAGGAAGCCTCTACACCCACTGCCAATCAATGAGTCACATTGCTTTTAATAGATTTAAACTTTAATTCAGCCTTTGCCTAACTCGTAGCTCTTTTCAAGCAGGTTGTCGAGGTAATCCTCTGACATTTATCCTCACTGCCCTCTGGCCTGCTGACCGTTTGAAATGCTAACAGAAAGAATGACTTCTGGCTGTCATCCCGCCTCAGACTACATCCAAACCAATGTGCATCATTCTACCATTCCAGCCACAATGGGGACACGCACATTAGTCAACATCACTGTAAAGATGCCAGGGCTAGTCAAAAGGGTAATTTTGTCCCTTGGCCCGATGTTAGACCAGAAAAATGATAAAAACAGAAAAAAGAAGATGAAACATGAAGCAGATGAACAGAGGACAAGAAGCTAAAATTGAAATGAAAGAAGGCGGGTGTTGTTTAGCTCAGTTGGTAGAGCATCCACGCCATGTACAGAGTTCGGATCCGACCTGCGGCCCTTTGCTGCATGTCATTCCCAATCTGTCACTCTTCAGCTGTCTCTATACAATAAACTTGAAAAGGCCAAAAAAAAAAAAACTATCTTTTAAAAAAAGAAATGAAAGAAGGTCTTTACTTGAGTTTTGACCAAACAGAAAATACAGTATAATGAACTGACATATGATTCCACTGGATTATACTTTGATCATCCTAAATGCTAATCAGCTAAAGCTAATCCTGCTGCTGCATTGAAATCAAATATATTTTTGGTACTTGTGTGGTACAGAAATGGAAACAAATGTCACTGACAACCACATTATCTGATGGGCTATAGTAATACACACAGTATGTGAACTTAAAGACAACAGAGGTTCTAAGAAGTCAGGTTGGTTTTGTGGTTTGTGAAAACACCGCTTTAATGTGGATAGAATGCTGAAAAGGAACAGAATAAGTGCACACCGTGACACTGGCTCTAAATACTGTATATCTATACCTCATGTGTGCCTTTCAGCAGCCCTGCCTTTAAGGAAGTGTTTCCTTGTCACTGTCACCACGTGCTTGCTCATGGTGGGAATTGTTGGTCTCTAATATACTATTATAATGAGTACACTCTGGAGCCATATACAGTATATAAATTGAACTTGCATGTTTCACAGTGAAAATCTCTGAATTATAGTCCACACAGCTGTACTTCTTCAGGATGTTTAAAGACTTTCTGGGAAATTTTGGGAGAGTGGCATTACTTTCATAAAAAGAAATAACTACATTGTCTTGAATATTACAGGCAGTCAGTGTTGTAGTACTCGAGACTGGTCTTGGTCTCGAGATTAGTCCAAGACCACTTGTCTGGCACAACGAGGACTCTCGATTTTATTTCAATACCGGTCAAGACCACAGCTGTTGGGATATCAGCAGTGTTTCCCATTAATCACCTAATAATGTCTAACTTGTCCCACCACACTTTCATAATTAACTGATATTTTTACACTTTAGACGGAACATAAGTTTCACCTTTACTTTATGGTGAAGTGACATTGGCGCACCGCTGAAGAGAGTAAAAGAAATGGGGGTGAAAGCGGCTGAGAAACAGTTCAGAGTTGTTCTACAGTCTGTTTTATAGAACAAACATCTGTGTGGCACAGAAAACTTAAGAGAGGACAGGATAGTTCAGGTCAAGGTTTAACCACAAGACCATGAGCCAACAGCTGCAAAGTTCTTCCAACAAACTCAGGATTTTATTAGGGTCATTAAAAAAGAGAATTAAATATGAACTAGTTCTAGTTTTTGGACTGTGAAACCTATGGCTGATAAAGCTGCCAACGATCAGTGATCGGCCTTTATATATTAACCAACAAGTATTCAGCCAAGCCAAAGTATACATACTATTTTATATTTGAAAGGGTAACCTAAGTTGGCTATATGCTGTCTGGTCTTAGTCTTGAACTGGTCTCAACCCCTAAAGGTTATGGTCTTATCTCTTCCTCGATACACTCTGCTGACCATCAGTGTCATATACTGTGGGGGAGTTCCCACTGCTGAATGAACACCAACAACGGCAAAAGTGTTTTTAAAGCAGCAGCAGGTCTGCTTACCCAGAACACACACACCTCCAACATCTGGCTATTGGCAGCTTAAACACCAAGACTGTGCACACACACACATATGCACAGTTGCTATGCCTACGCATTTTGCACTTTGACATGGCTGTAAGTCCTCCTTCTGTAAGCCAATAGACCGACAGCACAGGAACCGTCTTACATGTTTGTTTTGGATGCTGTAACCAGCTCGATGTGCACTACATGTGTGTGTGTAAAAATGATAATATCTGCACTGGCCACTTTAACACATGAACAGGATGTCAGATTTTGGATGTTAACTTTTTGGAGTGAGCAAGAAAACAACAATGTTGCCATCTTGTAGATGACCAGATAAGTCAGAAACCGCACAGTGCTGGGCAAATACAGTACAAGGGTGTTTGTTCACCCATCTGCCAGGCGTTCTTTATACAAATGCTGTGTTTCAGAGTTTTCACAGCTATGAAACCTGCCAGCTGTCTTGAGATGATCATGTTTCATTCCCACACTATCATTATATCATTACAGGGTCTTTGTTTGTCATCAGGGACTCCGCATGGGTCCTGCTCTTCTAATATTTCCCCGAGCACTGAAAGGTTTATCATCAGAGTGTCCGACAGATGAAGCCCTGAGTGTACAGCAAATATTTAAAGTTAAATGGGTGCTTGAATTATGCTGTGTATCTAGCCAAAGGGCAAAAGCCATGAGTTTAAGCAAACTGTGTTATGCAACCAACACTATCTACCTCTGTGTCTATGTATCTATCTGTGGTCATTTGTTCAGGGTTGTCAGTATTTAACTGTTTTATGTGTGGAGCCTTAAAATATGAAGCTGTGACCTAGTTCAGCCTCTAAAATTAAACCGTTCCTCCTCTGTGCGTGCAGATTGAAGAGTTTCGTAGGCTGAGGTCACATGTGAAAGGAGCGGAGCTGCTAGAAGGGAATGATGGGTTGTTGGGGGACAACTTCCGTCCCACCCAGCCGCTCAGTGACCGGACTGTTCGGGCCGCCTTCCAGTGACTCTCACTTCCACTGCCAACTCAGAAAAACTATGGGACCTACAGATACAAGTACAGAAGGTAAGAGTGATACAATGAGCTCTGCTCGGTTTTAGACTTTAGATGGAGCTGCTTGGTTTGTTAAGTGAAGCCAACCAGGAAGTGTCTTTCTAATGGCCAGCAGGGGCAGATCATCTGGCTGAAACAATAAGGTCTCATTGTATTGAGTCTAATGGAGAAATTAGCCTACTTTTCACTTCATTTATGACCTCAGTAAACAGTTTTCTCATGAGTTTATGGCCTTAATCTCCAGTTTAAAGTCTTCTTACACAGACCATGATGTTTATTGAGTGTGCCTGAAAGAGCACACTCTTTAAAACCTCTCGGGCTTATTCTTATTATTATTGAGTGTGCCTGAAAGAGCACACTCTTTAAAACCTCTCGGGCTTATTCTTATTATTATTGAGTGTGCCTGAAGTACAAATGTCCCAGAATATACTATAAAAGGGGCTATAGCACGTAATGCCAACATGGTAAGCCAGTTAATGTAGCTAGTTGCTTCAGCGTTAACATGCTAATGCTAACATGCTAAATGCTAACATGGCAAGCTAACAGCTAATGTAACAGACAATGCTAACAGTTATGTTACGTTAGCCATCAGCGTTAACATGCTAATGGAACAATGCCCAATGCTAATTGTTCGCACATCAGCGCTAACATGCTAATGTTAACATGCTAATGCTAACATGCTAATGTTAACTGTTAGCCCATCAGCGCTAACATGCTAATGCTAACAGCGAATGCATACATGCGAATGTTAACATGCTAATGTAACATGCTAATGTGAACGCTAGCCCATCAGCGTTAACTGCTAATGTTAACATGTTAATTTATCATGCTATGTTAGTTCACGCATCACCGTTCAAAGCTATGTTAAAGCTAATGTTAACATTTGTTCTCACGTATGTTAGAACATGCTAATGCTTTGCTGCGGATGAGTCATGCGAATCGTCAATGCCATGCCAACATGTTAATGTTAACATGCTTAAAGCTAACATGCCAATGCAACATGCTAATGTTAACTGTTAGCCCATCAGCGCTAACATGCTAATGGTAACATGCCAATGTTAACTGTTAGCACATCAGCGCTAACATGCTAATGCTAACATGCTAATGCTAACATGCTAATGTTAACTGTTAGCCCATCAGCGCTAACATGCTAATTTAACATGCTATGTCTAACATGCTAATGGTAACATGCTAATGCTAAAATGCTAATGTTAACATGTTTAATGCTAACTGCTAATGTACTGCTAGTGCATCAGCGCTAACATGCTAATGCTAAAATGCCAATGGTGTTTTGCTAGCCCATCAGTGTTAACATGCTAATGTTAACATGCTAATGTTAACATGCCAATGTTAACTGTTAGCCCATCAGCGTTAACATGCTAATGTTAACATGCTAATGCTCTAACATGCTAAAATGCGAATGTTAACATGCTAATGTTAACATGCTAATGTTAACATGCTAATGTTAACTGTTAGCCCATCAGCGCTAACATGCTAATGCTAACATGCGAATGCTAACATGCTAAGGTTTAAACATGGCTAATGTTACCATGCAAATGCAACTGTTAACACATCAGCGCTAACAAGCTAATGCTAACATGCTAATGCTAACATGCTAATGTTAACTGTTAGCCCATCAGCGCTAACATGCTAATGCTAACATGCGAATGCTAACATGCTAATGTTAACATGCTAATGTTAACTGTTAGCCCATCAGCGCTAACATGCTAATGCTAAAATGCGAATGTTAACATGTTATGTTAACATGCTAATGCTAACATGCTAATGTTAACTGCTAGTCCATCATTGTTAACATGCTAATGCTAACATGCTAACTGCTAGCTAAAAATGCTAATGTTAATTGCTAGCACGTAAGCGCTAGCTGCTCCTGTGTCTAAATAAACATGTTAAAAATGACTCTTTGAGGTGTGCTTTTTGAATACAGACCCCGCAACAGCCACTCGTCACCTCAAATTTCTTTTCTAGTACTGAATTTGCTGAGCAGTGTCAGAATAATTGTATGGGACGACGGGCCAGAGTCAGCCACTCAAAATTTCTTTAGAAATTTTTCTAGTTTCCTCTTCGTTCTCCGTGTTTTTTTGGTTCGCTATCTCCTCCAGAGTTTTTCGCACATACACAAAACGGGTATCAAACGACGGCTGGCCGGGAATCTTGGCTATGTCTTTTCTAAGGTTTCGGCAAACGGTTTTGCCAAAAATCCAGAAAAACAAGCCAAAAAATGAATGGGTGTGTATTGCGAGAACTTTCCAGACCTAGTGGTGATGTCAGTAGAGTGGAGAGGGGAGAGAAAATCAGTGAAAAAATAAAACGGATTTCACTACCTGGCCTCAAATGCCCCACTTACAGACAATTCATCTAGAAGTAGCAAAATTTGTGTATCACACATTGTGAAGCGTCCTATATAGTTTTGGTCCTATGGCTATTGATCGACTACTCCCGCCAACAGCCTCATAGACTCCAATGTTAAAAAAGAGCGAAATTTTCTGGAGAAAGGCAGAAGTAACGTTTCTCTCTCTTGCTCCTAGGGCACTTTCTTCATTTATCGACACAAAACGAATATGTAAAACGATCAGGAAGGTCTCATCGTGCCTCAGGTTAAGCCGGTCAATGATTGGAATTACGGTTTGGCCAAAAGTCCTTCCTTTTGAGAGGAGTTCTCAGCATTTTCTCTCAGTCTCTAACTGACATCTAAAGAGTGCAGATCAGCTGCTGCTGATTAGGTCTGGTTGCTGGCAACCTCAGGCCTGCTGAAGGAGAAGAGGGGGGAGGGGCCACCAGAAGCCGAGCGGCAGCCATTGTTAGTTTCTTGGCGTCTTAATGAGACAGCAGACAGCAGCTAGCTGCGTAACAGCTATGATAATTACCATTAGCCCTAGGAATTAAATACATGCTAATATTAACATGGTAATGCCAACATGGTAATGTAATTGCTAGTGCATCAGCGTAACATGCTAATGTTACAGTTTAAATGTTATCAGCTAATGGAATTGCTAGCATCACCGTTAAAATGCAAATGCTAACATGCTAATGTTAACATGCTAAGTGCTAAATAAGTAATGATAACATGCAGCGCATCAGCGCTAACATGCTAATGCCCACCATGCAATGTTAACATGCTAATGTTAACATCAATGCTAAATCTATGTTAACTGTTAGCCCATCAGATGCTAACATGCGAATGGTAACATGCCAAAGCTAACTGTTAGCACATAGCGTTAACATGCGAATGTAACATGTAATGTTACATGCTAATGTTAACGTTAGCGCATCAGCGCTAACGCTAATGTTAACATGCAATGTTAACATGCTATGCTAACATCGTAAGTAACAATGCAATGCTAACTGTTAAGTTAACATGCCTAATGTAACTGTTAAGCTATCAGCACATCAGCGCTAACATGCTAATGGTAACATGCTAATGCTACTGTTAGCACATCAGCGCTAAATGCTAATGCTAACATGCTAATGTTAACATGCTAATGTTAACTGTAGCCCATCACGCTAACATGCTTGGTTAACATGCTAATGTAACATGCTAATGCTAACATGGCTAATGGCTAACAATGCTAATGTGAACATGCGAATGTTTAACTGTGTAGGCCCATCAGCGTACATGCTAATGTTAACATGCTAATGATAACAATCAATGCTAACATGCTAATGTTAACATGCTAATGTTAACATGCTAACTGCTAAACTGAAATTTGCTGAGCAGTGTCAGTAATAAGCATGGGGACGACGGGGCATAGTCAGGCACACTCAAAATTTGCTTTAGAAATTTTCTAGTTTTGTTAAATTGATGCTGCCTATTTAAGTAAAAGAAACCATAAAGCAAGTATGCTTAGGGTTGTCGCTGCGTTTTGTGAGTGTCCATCTAGCTCAACACACCAGGCTCACAAACGCAGATGTCAACTGATCAAACTGTCAGTGATGATCAATCTGGAATCAAATTCAGTTACTGCATTGACCAGTTCTTTCCTCAAATGTGTTCACAAGGAGAGTTAGTTAGTCTGGTTTAATCTAGAATATAAGAACATTTTTGACCAGGCAGATGACATTTTTTCCTGCGTGAAACTGAAAACAATCAAGTGCAGTTCAACTCCGCAGGACGTCAGCCACCAGCGCCACACTCTTGTCCAGATATGCACTGTCTGGCTCCGAAAAACACAAAATAGCGAGACCATAAGCCAATTCAAAGGGTTGCCCCGACATCCATGGTGACATCATGCTTAGTTGTTAGCATATAGTACATTAGAGTAGCTGGCCGTAGCTGCGGATAACTTTATGAAAAATGTATTGCTCTTAACATCATTACAAAACAGCACATTTGGCGGCTGTAAAAACCAAAACAACAAGCTGAAGGAGGCTAAAATGCTCTTCAGAAGCTGAATGAAATTGCAGATTGGGTGAGTAATCTCGTGTGTTCATCATTAAGTACTACACCATTTGACTGTTATATGAGTCATTGAATTCCATGTTTAATATAAAAACCTTGATCGTACTAAAATGTGTCCACAATTTTGCCTCAAATGCGCAACAAAACACATGTTCCGGCTGATTTTTTAGTGCATGTTCAGGCACATTTTCCTCTCAAGGGACAGACTTTTAATGGGAGTAGGCATGCTGGTCCCCTCGAGGATTTGGGTCCGCTGAAACCACAGTGTAAATGGATCAGCCTGAAAAAAACGCGGTTTCATTGTACGAATCTGGGACTAGACCTATAGACAGTAGATGTGTAAGGGAGACAGATTTAGTGCGGCAGAAACTTCAGAGCTAGAGATGATGAGGAAAGGGTAAAAAATAGAGTGAGACTAAAGAAAGGGCCAGAGTTCAGAAGGGGTCGTGATATTAAGCATTGTGTTTATTTGTACAAAACACATCAGGGAGTGTTTTATGTAGCATTCGTTCGTTATCGCTTCTCATAGTCTATGCTCAGTTAGCCTGGTAACACATCATAATGTCAGGGACAGGGGACAACACAGCCTCTGCCATGCAAGTAAATGATCTACTTTGACCCTGTTGTGGCATCAGTAACTTTATCTCAAACCTACACACTCTGCGGCACTAGCGTGCATGGTAGCAGTTAACAGTACAATCTTGTACTTCTGTAATGTGGGGAGGCTTTCAATAGGCAAAAAAAAAAACCCACGAAAAAACAGGTCCAATGAAAGGCGAAGAAGTGGTAGACATCCTGAAATTTTTCTCAAATAGCGTCTTTTTTTTGGAAACCCATTTCCCAGTGTTGTAACCAGACTTCCCTTTGCCTGTGCAAAGATAACCCTAAGACATCCGGAAACCTGAGTTGCTGCTGGTTCTTAAAATGTTGCAGAAACATTTTTCTAAACACCTCTGGACATTAAAGAAGTATTGCTTGTCACGAGTAACTAACCTCATTCGGAATGTGAGAAGTGGCCGCTGTACTGAGAGGACGGTGGACCAAACGTCAAGGTCCAGCCGTGTTGTGGTTGTTTTCGCAGTCCAGGTAAGTCAAGAGTCATGATCAACATCAGGACTAATGTGGTTGTTAGTTTTCAATGAATGAATCATTCCTGTTTCAACTGAATGCAGCTATTTTTTCACATGTTCACCAACACCAAACTGTAAACGGCTGCATCCGTTACCCTCTGAAGGGTCAGAGTTTATTTCACAGAGCACATCACAGAGTTCTTCATGTAGAGCGCTGGATAGTTACAGTATATTGATAGCAGCAGTGAAGACTGAACTGACTCCAGCATTCAGAGATGAGAGTGACAGGAGGCTTACCTGGAAAGGATGAGGTGAGGATAAAGGAGTACTGTGGTGAAGGGAGGTGAGACAGCCGAGTGATGAAAGAGGAGTACACAGAGGGAGGGCAGGGGGGAAAGGAAGAAAGAACAGAGTGCTGTGTTGAAGGGTAACGGATACTGGTCTGGTCCCACCAGCACAAAGACCCACCTGAGACAGACATTTGAAAGGAAGAGAAGATGTAGGAGAGTAAAGAGAGAAGGGTGATGGTGTGGAGTTCATAATGTAAAGCTAGAAAAAGTCTACTAACTGACACAGAAACATTCTCGCATTTTCTTGCCTTCTAGAAGATACAGAAACCAAACAGAGCAGAAGATACCTGGCCACCCTCATGAACTGTCACCTGCATACATGTAAATATTAAACTACGAGCAGCTATCACGGTGAAAAGAGCAACGGTTGTTGTGGCAATAAATACCTCTCCCAGGTGAACGCTTGGCATGCTGCACCGTCTGTGACAACACAAATTAGAACTGGGCTGGGGGAAATGCTCATTAGTTTTTCCAGGTATTCAGTCCTAACAAGCTGTGACCTGGTGAATGAGAGGGGAAAGTGAAGGGCTAAATCATAGCAATTCATCCAAGAATTGGGGAGATCTTTAAATGAAAGGCACAACCTGTGGTGTAGAAGATTGAGGGTTTGACCAAAGTCGCAGCGTTAACTCTTTATTTGGAACGCAAAGACATAGCTTAAAATTGCACAAATAGCACCGCCGGAGTGTTTATTGACTGGATATAAGAAGATTTTTTTTGTCACTCACCAACCTAGGGTAAAAAAAAAACTTCATTGATGATAGCCGAGTTAAAAGTCTGTTGGAAGTGACCATATATGGTTCCTTCCCTATAAAGGGTTAACCCTCTGATGACCACGAGTGTCCCTGGACCAATTTTACACAATGCATCTGATAGTCACTTCTATTTACGCTAATCTGATTTATTTTTCTCCCCAAAGTTTCAAAATGGATTGCGGTAACTGGACAGAGCCTGTTCCATGTTTGGTGGAAAAGCCATTCCTCATTCTTACTAATGTGTTTTTTCACATCAGCGCAATGTTTAACCATGCTGTGTTAACTCTACACACACAGTCTTAACGTTCTCGTCTTTACTTTGAATGTTTAGTCCTCTGGAATCATCCGAACGGCTAGTGGGGTAACTCAGCACATAGACCAGGCTAATATACTTTATCTAATAAGAATGTACGATTAATACTGGGGCGTGAGGCACGACAAATAGCGATTTTCCGGTTTGGTCTATAAGGTAAGATTGATTCATGTGGATGCTCACTTTATGACTGGTGGTATGAAATCATGGAATAGCATCAACACTTGTCTCGGATCACTTTTCTTCTAGTGTGAAGGAGGTGGAAAACGGCATAAAAAGACTAATGTTGAACGTCAATTAGAATACAGAAACACAGGAGCAAGAAAATTCTTCTCCTCTTTGAAGAGCACATCTGGTTGTCTCTTTTTCTCTTTTAATATGATCCATATATTCCTTCGTTCATTACAGGGGAAGAGAAAAGAAGAGGGTAAGACAGTAAAGGGAAATAGACCGGAGAGGAGATGTGGGTTGTAGAGCAGCTGCACGGAGGTGGACAAAGAAAACTATTGATCCAACTCCCTCACTGTGTGTGTGTGTGTGTGGTTGTGTGTATGTGATGTGTGTGTTGTTGTGTTTAGGTGTGTGGTGTATATATAAAGGTGTTTGTCTGCACATCTCTCCTGCTCTTTTATTACGGTATACACACAGTGTACTACCTCTCTGGCCGGGATGCATAATGCAGGTATGTCTCAAGTATTATTGGTGATGAGTGATGATGTGTGATGTGCTTGTGTGTGGGTGGGGTGTGTGTGGTGTGTGGTGTGTGTGGTGATGTGTGTCCGGATTAGATGATAAGGGAGCTTATAACCTGTCCACGGCTTCAAAACAAGAGGAAACATGGAACCAAAGATGCATCTGTACCCACACACACACCACCACCGCGCAAGCGAAACACATGTGCGGCTGCACACGCTGCACACTGAGGCTGGTCCATTTGGTGTTTAGATTAGATGTACTGCAGATGAACCTGCTGGACAACTTCAACACACAGTTTTACAAACTATTATTTTGAATATTTGGTTTTGAAGTAAACTGAAAGAAAAAAAATAAAAATGAAGTCAACACCAAAACAGAAAAATCTCTTGCATGCCTTCAAGCCCCCTGCTAGCTTTGTACTGACACCCATGGCAAAAAAACGGTCCCGTGTTGGTCAAGAGTTAGGGACCATTTAATGGCAAGCAATGGAATATAATATTTAATTATGTTTTCATTAGTGATGATGCACATGAAAATAAGAGTCATTGTGTTTTGGTCTCTCTTAAAATGAGCCCTTTATATCTACATTGAGAGCGGGTCCTCTTCCACGGATCCCGCCATGTTAGACGAACCATTTTTCTACAGCATCCCAGAACAGACAAACTAAAATACGGATCTAGATATTGATGTTTGCTTTTTATGTGAATTATGAGCCAAGTGTTCTTACATGCGTGGAAGGAGAGGGCAAATAGGAAACAGATGGTGACAAATATGGAAATAGAGACAAAATACAATGATTGGAAAACATGGACCCACACTTTAAATTGAAAATGCGCAAAGACAACTATTCAAAACTTGATATTTAGAAATGAAAAAAGGTGACAGGGGCATATTTACCACTCGGTTTATCAGTTCTTCTTTTACAAAACTCTGAAGCGTCGATGAACTGAGGACACGTTGCTTTCTGTTGCTCTGTCACATTCCTGTCGGATGCAGGATTTCAGGTTTTTTCCGCTTGTCTTTGTACTATTTTCAGTTAAATTAGGGTATGTCAATGTATTATGCCATTGTCACATTTGCGTTTATTTGCATTTTACAACGCGTGTCATTTTTTTTGAAACACAGGGTGGTAGATCTACCCCCCCCCCCCCCCCCCCACCCCCCCCCCCCCTTCTCTCTAAAATGGTGATTTTTATTAAATGCGGCACGGCTTCACAGCAAAAAATGAGGGGTTTGAATTATTTTTTGAAAAAGTCATAAGCTAGCTTCACCTCACAGAAATCTGACATTCAGACTGTCATGGTAAGTCATGTGAGTCGTTTTAAATGTTTCACTCGACACTGCATGACGCAGAGTGAAACATATTTGCTGTGAAATGTGTAATTAATTAATAAATATAAACAGGAGTG